>NW_026910111.1:0-300000 GCF_963691925.1 Scomber scombrus
ATCCTTCACAATTTTCACACAACGCTCCAACTGTGCTTGATTTTGCTCCTTTCTCACTCAGCCCGCCCCCCTGGCCCCTTTTAGCAAGGATTTGGGAAATCCCCATTTTTGACTTTCCGACACTACCCGGCCCTGTCGTTTTTTTCAAATTTTGCCCGTTTTGGAAAATCCTTCACAATTGTCACACAACGCCCCAACTGTGCTTGATTTTGCTCCTTTCTGACTCAGTCCGCCCCTGGCACCTTTTAGCAAGGTTTGGGAAAATCCACATTTTTGACTTTTTCGACACTACCCGCCCCTGTCGTTTTTTTCAATTTTTGCCCTCTTTGGAAAATCCTTCACAATTTTCCCAAAACGCCCCAACTGTGCTTGATTTTGCTCCTTTTCACCCAGCCCCCCCCTCTGGCCTCTTTAAGCAAAGTTTGGGAAATCCCCATTTTTGACTTTTTCGACACTACCGGCACTGTCGTTTTTTTCAAATTTTGCCCGGTTTGGAAAATCCTTCACAATTTTCCCAAAACGCCCCAACTGTGCTTGATTTTGCTCCTTTCTGACTCAGTCCGCCCCCCTGGCCCATTTTAGCAAGGTTTGGGAAAATCCCCATTTTTGACTTTTTCGACACTACCGGCCCTGTCGTTTTTTTCAAATTTTGCCCGGTTTGGAAAATCCTTCACAATTTTCACACAACGTCCCAACTGTGCTTGATTTTGCTCCTTTCTTACTTAGTCCGCCCCCCTGGCCCCTTTTAGCAAGGTTTTGGAAAATCCCCATTTTTGACTTTTTCGACACTACCGGCCCTGTCGTTTTTTTTCAAATTTGCCCGGTTTGGAAAATCCTTCACAATTTTCACACAACGTCCCAACTGTGCTTGATTTTGCTCCTTTCTTACTTAGTCCGCCCCCCCTGGCCCCTTTTAGCAAGGTTTTGGAAAATCCCCATTTTTGACTTTTTCGACACTACCGGCCCTGTCGTTTTTTTCAAATTTTGCCCGGTTTGGAAAATCCTTCACAATTTTCTCAAAACGCCCCAACTGTGCTTGATTTTGCTCCTTTCTGACTCAGCCCGCCCCCCCTGGCCCCTTTTAGCAAGGTTTGGGAAAATCCCCATTTTTGACTTTTTCTACACTACCGGCCCTGTCGTTTTTTTCAATTTTTGCCCACTATGGAAAATCCTTCACAATTTTCACAAAACGCCCCAACTGTGCTTGATTTTGCTCGTTTTTCACTCAGCCCCCCCCTCTGGCCTCTTTAAGCAAATTTTGTGAAAATCCCCATTTTTGACTTTTCGACACTACCGGCCCTGTCCTTTTTTTTCAAATTTTGCCCGGTTTGAAAATCCTTCACAATTGTCACACAACGCCCCAACTGTGCTTGATTTTGCTCCTTTCTCACTCAGCCCGCCCCCTGGCCCCTTTTAGCAAGGATTTGGGAAAATCCCCATTTTTGACTTTCCGACACTACCGGCCCTGTCGTTTTTTTCAAATTTTGCCCGGTTTGGAAAATCCTTCACAATTTTCCCAAAACGCCCCAACTGTGCTTGATTTTGCTCCTTTCTGACTCAGTCCGCCCCCCTGGCCCCTTTTAGCAAGGTTTGGGAAAATCCACATTTTTGACTTTTTCGACACTACCCGGCCCTGTCGTTTTTTTCAATTTTGCCCACGTTGGAAAATCCTTCACAATTTTCCCAAAACGCCCCAACTGTGCTTGATTTTGCTCCTTTCTGACTCAGTCCGCCCCCCTGGCACCTTTTAGCAAGGTTTGGGAAAATCCCCATTTTGACTTTTTCGACACTACCCGGCCCTGTCTTTTTTTTCAAATTTTGCCCGGTTTGGAAAATCCTTCACAATTTTCCCAAAACGCCCCAACTGTGCTTTATTTTGCTCGTTTTTCACTCAGCCCCCCCCCTCTGGCCTCTTTAAGCAAATTTTGTGAAAATCCCCATTTTTGACTTTTTCGACACTACCGGCCCTGTCTTTTTTTTCAAATTTTGCCCGGTTTGGAAAATCCTTCACAATTTTCACACAACGCCCCAACTGTGCTTGATTTTGCTCCTTTCTCACTCAGCCTGCCCCCCTGGCCCCTTTTAGCAAGGATTTGGGAAAATCCCCATTTTGACTTTTTCGACACTACCGGCCCTGTCGTTTTTTCAAATTTTGCCCGGTTTGGAAAATCCTTCACAATTTTCCCAAAACGCCCCAACTGTGCTTGATTTTGCTCCTTTCTGACTCAGCCCGCCCCCCTGGCCCCTTTTAGCAAGGTTTGGGAAAATCCCATTTTAGACTTTTTCGACACTACGGCCCTGTCGTTTTTCAATTTTTGCCCACTATGGAAAATCCTTCACAATTTTCACAAAAACGCCCCAACTGTGCTTGATTTTGCTCGTTTTTCACTCAGCCCCCCCCCTCTGGCTTCTTTAAGCAAATTTTGTGAAAATCCCCATTTTTGACTTTTTCGACACTACCGGCCCTGTCTTTTTTTTCAAATTTTGCCCGGTTTGGAAAATCCTTCACAATTGTCACACAACGCCCCAACTGTGCTTGATTTTGCTCCTTTCTCACTCAGCCCGCCCCCTGGCCCCTTTTAGCAAGGATTTGGGAAAATCCCCATTTTTGACTTTCCGACACTACCGGCCCTGTCGTTTTTTTTCAAATTTTGCCGGTTTGGAAAATCCTTCACAATTTTCCCAAAACGCCCCAACTGTGCTTGATTTTGCTCCTTTCTGACTCAGTCCGCCCCCCTGGCCCCTTTTAGCAAGGTTGGGAAAATCCACATTTTTGACTTTTTCGACACTACCGGCCCTGTCGTTTTTTTCAATTTTTGCCCACGTTGGAAAATCCTTCACAATTTTCCCAAAACGCCCCAACTGTGCTTGATTTTGCTCCTTTCTGACTCAGTCCGCCCCCTGGCACCTTTTAGCAAGGTTTGGGAAAATCCCCATTTTTGACTTTTTCGACACTACCCGGCCCTGTCTTTTTTTCAAATTTTGCCCGGTTTGGAAATCCTTCACAATTTTCACAAAACGCCCCAACTGTGCTTGATTTTGCTCGTTTTTCAATCAGCCCGCCCCCTGGCCCCTCTTAGCAAAAAATTTGGGAAAATCCCAATTTTTGACTTTTTCGACACTACCCGGCACTGTCGTTTTTTTCAATTTATGCCCGGTTTGGAAAATCCTTCACAATTTTCTAAAAACGCCCCAACTGTGCTTGATTTTGCTCCTTTCTGACTCAGTCCGCCCCCCTGGCCCCTTTTAGCAAGGTTTGGGAAAATCCACATTTTTGACTTTTTCGACACTACCGGCCCTGTCGTTTTTTTTCAATTTTTGCCCACGTTGGAAAATCCTTCACAATTTTCCCAAAACGCCCCAACTGTGCTTGATTTTGCTCCTTTCTGACTCAGTCCGCCCCCTGGCCCCTTTTAGCAAGGTTTGGGAAAATCCCCATTTTTGACTTTTCGACACTACCGGCCCTGTCGTTTTTTTCAAATTTTGCCCGGTTTGGAAAATCCTTCACAATTTTCACACAACGTCCCAACTGTGCTTGATTTTGCTCCTTTCTTACTTAGTCCGCCCCCCTGGCCCCTTTTAGCAAGGTTTTGGAAAATCCCCATTTTGACTTTTTCGACACTACCGGCCCTGTCGTTTTTTTCAAATTTTGCCCGGTTTGGAAAATCCTTCACAATTTTCACACAACGTCCCAACTGTGCTTGATTTTGCTCCTTTCTTACTTAGTCCGCCCCCCTGGCCCCTTTTAGCAAGGTTTTGGAAAATCCCCATTTTTGACTTTTTCGACACTACCGGCCCTGTCGTTTTTTTCAAATTTTGCCCGGTTTGGAAAATCCTTCACAATTTTCTCAAAACGCCCCAACTGTGCTTGATTTTGCTCATTTCTGACTCAGTCCGCCCCCCTGGCCCCTTTTAGCAAGGTTTGGGAAAATCCGCATTTTTGACTTTTTCGACACTACCGGCCCTGTCGTTTTTTTCAATTTTTGCCCACTTTGGAAAATCCTTCACAATTTTCACACAACGCCCCAACTGTGCTTGATTTTGCTCCTTTCTGACTCAGCCCGCCCCCCTGGCCCCTTTTAGCAAGGTTTGGGAAAATCCCCATTTTTGACTTTTTCTACACTACCGGCCCTGTCGTTTTTTTCAATTTTTGCCCACTATGGAAAATCCTTCACAATTTTCACAAAACGCCCCAACTGTGCTTGATTTTGCTCGTTTTTCACTCAGCCCCCCCCTCTGGCCTCTTTAAGCAAATTTTGTGAAAATCCCCATTTTTGACTTTCCGACACTACCGGCCCTGTCGTTTTTTTCAAATTTTGCCCGGTTTGGAAAATCCTTCACAATTTTCCCAAAACGCCCCAACTGTGCTTGATTTTGCTCCTTTCTGACTCAGTCCGCCCCCCTGGCCCCTTTTAGCAAGGTTTGGGAAAATCCACATTTTTGACTTTTTCGACACTACCGGCCCTGTCGTTTTTTTCAATTTTTGCCCACGTTGGAAAATCCTTCACAATTTTCCCAAAACGCCCCAACTGTGCTTGATTTTGCTCCTTTCTGACTCAGTCCGCCCCCTGGCACCTTTTAGCAAGGTTTGGGAAAATCCCCATTTTTGACTTTTTCGACACTACCGGCCCTGTCTTTTTTTCAAATTTTGCCCGGTTTGGAAAATCCTTCACAATTTTCACAAAACGCCCCAACTGTGCTTGATTTTGCTCGTTTTTCAATCAGCCCGCCCCCTGGCCCCTCTTAGCAAAAATTTGGGAAAATCCCAATTTTTGACTTTTTCGACACTACCGGCACTGTCGTTTTTTTCAATTTATGCCCGGTTTGGAAAATCCTTCACAATTTTCTAAAAACGCCCCAACTGTGCTTGATTTTGCTCCTTTCTGACTCAGTCCGCCCCCCTGGCCCCTTTTAGCAAGGTTTGGGAAAATCCACATTTTTGACTTTTTCGACACTACCGGCCCTGTCGTTTTTTTCAATTTTTGCCCACGTTGGAAAATCCTTCACAATGTTCCCAAAACGCCCCAACTGTGCTTGATTTTGCTCCTTTCTGACTCAGTCCGCCCCCCTGGCCCCTTTTAGCAAGGTTTGGGAAAATCCCCATTTTTGACTTTTTCGACACTACCGGCCCTGTCGTTTTTTTCAAATTTTGCCCGGTTTGGAAAATCCTTCACAATTTTCACACAACGTCCCAACTGTGCTTGATTTTGCTCCTTTCTTACTTAGTCCGCCCCCCTGGCCCCTTTTAGCAAGGTTTTGGAAAATCCCCATTTTTGACTTTTTCGACACTACCGGCCCTGTCGTTTTTTTCAAATTTTGCCCGGTTTAGAAAATCCTTCACAATTTTCACACAACGTCCCAACTGTGCTTGATTTTGCTCCTTTCTTACTTAGTACGCCCCCCTGGCCCCTTTTAGCAAGGTTTTGGAAAATCCCCATTTTTGACTTTTTCGACACTACCGGCCCTGTCGTTTTTTTCAAATTTTGCCCGGTTTGGAAAATCCTTCACAATTTTCTCAAAACGCCCCAACTGTGCTTGATTTTGCTCATTTCTGACTCAGTCCGCCCCCCTGGCCCCTTTTAGCAAGGTTTGGGAAAATCCGCATTTTTGACTTTTTCGACACTACCGGCCCTGTCGTTTTTTTCAATTTTTGCCCACTTTGGAAAATCCTTCACAATTTTCACACAACGCCCCAACTGTGCTTGATTTTGCTCCTTTCTGACTCAGCCCGCCCCCCTGGCCCCTTTTAGCAAGGTTTGGGAAAATCCCCATTTTTGACTTTTTCTACACTACCGGCCCTGTCGTTTTTTTCAATTTTTGCCCACTATGGAAAATCCTTCACAATTTTCACAAAACGCCCCAACTGTGCTTGATTTTGCTCGTTTTTCACTCAGCCCCCCCCTCTGGCCTCTTTAAGCAAATTTTGTGAAAATCCCCATTTTTGACTTTTTCGACACTACCGGCCCTGTCTTTTTTTCAAATTTTGCCCGGTTTGGAAAATCCTTCACAATTTTCACAAAACGCCCCAACTGTGCTTGATTTTGCTCGTTTTTCAATCAGCCCGCCCCCTTGCCCCTCTTAGCAAAAATTTGGGAAAATCCCAATTTTTGACTTTTTCGACACTACCGGCACTGTCGTTTTTTTCAATTTATGCCCGGTTTGGAAAATCCTTCACAATTTTCTAAAAACGCCCCAACTGTGCTTGATTTTGCTCCTTTCTGACTCAGTCCGCCCCCCTGGCCCCTTTTAGCAAGGTTTGGGAAAATCCCCATTTTTGACTTTTTCGACACTACCGGCCCTGTCGTTTTTTTCAAATTTTGCCCGGTTTGGAAAATCCTTCACAATTTTCACACAACGTCCCAACTGTGCTTGATTTTGCTCCTTTCTTACTTAGTCCGCCCCCCTGGCCCCTTTTAGCAAGGTTTTGGAAAATCCCCATTTTTGACTTTTTCGACACTACCGGCCCTGTCGTTTTTTTCAAATTTTGCCCGGTTTGGAAAATCCTTCACAATTTTCACACAACGTCCCAACTGTGCTTGATTTTGCTCCTTTCTAACTTAGTCCGCCCCCCTGGCCCCTTTTAGCAAGGTTTTGGAAAATCCCCATTTTTGACTTTTTCGACACTACCGGCCCTGTCGTTTTTTTCAAATTTTGCCCGGTTTGGAAAATCCTTCACAATTTTCTCAAAACGCCCCAACTGTGCTTGATTTTGCTCATTTCTGACTCAGTCCGCCCCCCTGGCCCCTTTTAGCAAGGTTTGGGAAAATCCACATTTTTGACTTTTTCGACACTACCGGCCCTGTCGTTTTTTTCAATTTTTGCCCACTTTGGAAAATCCTTCACAATTTTCACACAACGCCCCAACTGTGCTTGATTTTGCTCCTTTCTGACTCAGCCCGCCCCCCTGGCCCCTTTTAGCAAGGTTTGGGAAAATCCCCATTTTTGACTTTTTCTACACTACCGGCCCTGTCGTTTTTTTCAATTTTTGCCCACTATGGAAAATCCTTCACAATTTTCACAAAACGCCCCAACTGTGCTTGATTTTGCTCGTTTTTCACTCAGCCCCCCCCTCTGGCCTCTTTAAGCAAATTTTGTGAAAATCCCCATTTTTGACTTTTTCGACACTACCGGCCCTGTCTTTTTTTTCAAATTTTGCCCGGTTTGGAAAATCCTTCACAATTGTCACACAACGCCCCAACTGTGCTTGATTTTGCTCCTTTCTCACTCAGCCCGCCCCCTGGCCCCTTTTAGCAAGGATTTGGGAAAATCCCCATTTTTGACTTTCCGACACTACCGGCCCTGTCGTTTTTTTCAAATTTTGCCCGGTTTGGAAAATCCTTCACAATTTTCCCAAAACGCCCCAACTGTGCTTGATTTTGCTCCTTTCTGACTCAGTCCGCCCCCCTGGCCCCTTTTAGCAAGGTTTGGGAAAATCCACATTTTTGACTTTTTCGACACTACCGGCCCTGTCGTTTTTTTCAATTTTTGCCCACGTTGGAAAATCCTTCACAATTTTCCCAAAACGCCCCAACTGTGCTTGATTTTGCTCCTTTCTGACTCAGTCCGCCCCCTGGCACCTTTTAGCAAGGTTTGGGAAAATCCCCATTTTTGACTTTTTCGACACTACCGGCCCTGTCGTTTTTTTCAATTTTTGCCCACTTTGGAAAATCCTTCACAATTTTCACACAACGCCCCAACTGTGCTTGATTTTGCTCCTTTCTGACTCAGCCCGCCCCCCTGGCCCCTTTTAGCAAGGTTTGGGAAAATCCCCATTTTTGACTTTTTCTACACTACCGGCCCTGTCGTTTTTTTCAATTTTTGCCCACTATGGAAAATCCTTCACAATTTTCACAAAACGCCCCAACTGTGCTTGATTTTGCTCGTTTTTCACTCAGCCCCCCCCTCTGGCCTCTTTAAGCAAATTTTGTGAAAATCCCCATTTTTGACTTTTTCGACACTACCGGCCCTGTCTTTTTTTTCAAATTTTGCCCGGTTTGGAAAATCCTTCACAATTTTCACACAACGCCCCAACTGTGCTTGATTTTGCTCCTTTCTCACTCAGCCTGCCCCCCTGGCCCCTTTTAGCAAGGATTTGGGAAAATCCCCATTTTTGACTTTTTCGACACTACCGGCCCTGTCGTTTTTTTCAAATTTTGCCCGGTTTGGAAAATCCTTCACAATTTTCCCAAAACGCCCCAACTGTGCTTGATTTTGCTCCTTTCTGACTCAGCCCGCCCCCCTGGCCCCTTTTAGCAAGGTTTGGGAAAATCCCCATTTTAGACTTTTTCGACACTACCGGCCCTGTCGTTTTTTCAATTTTTGCCCACTATGGAAAATCCTTCACAATTTTCACAAAACGCCCCAACTGTGCTTGATTTTGCTCGTTTTTCACTCAGCCCCCCCCCCTCTGGCTTCTTTAAGCAAATTTTGTGAAAATCCCCATTTTTGACTTTTTCGACACTACCGGCCCTGTCTTTTTTTTCAAATTTTGCCCGGTTTGGAAAATCCTTCACAATTGTCACACAACGCCCCAACTGTGCTTGATTTTGCTCCTTTCTCACTCAGCCCGCCCCCTGGCCCCTTTTAGCAAGGATTTGGAAAAATCCCCATTTTTGACTTTCCGACACTACCGGCCCTGTCGTTTTTTTCAAATTTTGCCCGTTTTGGAAAATCCTTCACAATTTTCCCAAAACGCCCCAACTGTGCTTGATTTTGCTCCTTTCTGACTCAGTCCGCCCCCTGGCACCTTTTAGCAAGGTTTGGGAAAATCCCCATTTTTGACTTTTTCGACACTACCGGCACTGTCGTTTTTTTCAAATTTTGCCCGGTTTGGAAAATCCTTCACAATTTTCACAAAACGCCCCAACTGTGCTTGATTTTGCTCGTTTTTCACTCAGCCACGCCCTCTGGCCTCTTTAAGCAAATTTTTTGAAAATCCCCATTTTTGACTTTTTCGACACTACCGGCCCTGTCTTTTTTTTCAAATTTTGCCCGGTTTGGAAAATCCTTCACAATTGTCACACAACGCCCCAACTGTGCTTGATTTTGCTCCTTTCTGACTCAGTCCGCCCCCCTGGCCCCTTTTAGCAAGGTTTGGGAAAATCCCCATTTTTGACTTTTTCGACACCACCGGCCCTGTCGTTTTTTTCAAATTTTGCCCGGTTTGGAAAATCCTTCACAATTTTCACACAACGTCCCAACTGTGCTTGATTTTGCTCCTTTCTTACTTAGTCCGCCCCCCTGGCCCCTTTTAGCAAAGTTTTGGAAAATCCCCATTTTTGACTTTTTCGACACTACCGGCCCTGTCGTTTTTCTCAATTTTTGCACACTTTGGAAAATCCTTCACAATTTTCACACAACGCCCCAACTGTGCTTGATTTTGCTCCTTTCTGACTCAGCCCGCCCCCCTGGCCCCTTTTAGCAAGGTTTGGGAAAATCCCCATTTTTGACTTTTTCGACACTACCGGCCCTGTCGTTTTTTTCAAATTTTGCCCGGTTTGGAAAATCCTTCACAATTTTCACACAACGCCCCAACTGTGCTTGATTTTGCTCCTTTCTGACTCAGTCCGCCCCCTGGCAACTTTTAGCAAGGTTTGGGAAAATCCCCATTTTTGACTTTTTCGACACTACCGGCCCTGTCTTTTTTTCAAATTTTGCCCGGTTTGGAAAATCCTTCACAATTTTCACAAAACGCCCCAACTGTGCTTGATTTTGCTCGTTTTTCAATCAGCCCGCCCCCTGGCCCCTCTTAGCAAAAATTTGGGAAAATCCCAATTTTTGACTTTTTCGACACTACCGGACCTGTCGTTTTTTTCAAATTTTGCCCGGTTTGGAAAATCCTTCACAATTTTCTCAAAACGCCCCAACTGTGCTTGATTTTGCTCCTTTCTGACTCAGTCCGCCCCCTGGCACCTTTTAGCAAGGTTTGGGAAAATCCCCATTTTTGACTTTTTCGACACTACCGGCCGTGTCTTTTTTTCAAATTTTGCCCGGTTTGGAAAATCCTTCACAATTTTCACAAAACGCCCCAACTGTGCTTGATTTTGCTCGTTTTTCACTCAGCCACCCCCTCTGGCCTCTTTAAGCAAATTTTTTGAAAATCCCCATTTTTGACTTTTTCGACACTACCGGCCCTGTCTTTTTTTTCAAATTTTGCCCGGTTTGGAAAATCCTTCACAATTGTCACACAACGCCCCAACTGTGCTTGATTTTGCTCCTTTCTGACTCAGTCCGCCCCCTGGCAACTTTTAGCAAGGTTTGGGAAAATCCCCATTTTTGACTTTTTCGACACTACCGGCACTGTCGTTTTTTTCAAATTTTGCCCGGTTTGGAAAATCCTTCACAATTTTCCCAAAACGCCCCAACTGTGCTTGATTTTGCTCCTTTCTTACTTAGTCCGCCCCCCTGGCCCCTTTTAGCAAGGTTTTGGAAAATCCCCATTTTTGACTTTTTCGACACTACCGGCCCTGTCGTTTTTTTCAATTTTTGCCCACTTTGGAAAATCCTTCACAATTTTCACACAACGCCCCAACTGTGCTTGATTTTGCTCCTTTCTGACTCAGCCCGCCCCCCTGGCCCCTTTTAGCAAGGTTTGGGAAAATCCCCATTTTTGACTTTTTCGACACTACCGGCCCTGTCGTTTTTTTCAAATTTTGCCCGGTTTGGAAAATCCTTCACAATTTTCACACAACGCTCCAACTGTGCTTGATTTTGCTCCTTTCTCACTCAGCCCGCCCCCCTGGCCCCTTTTAGCAAGGATTTGGGAAAATCCCCATTTTTGACTTTCCGACACTACCGGCCCTGTCGTTTTTTTCAAATTTTGCCCGTTTTGGAAAATCCTTCACAATTGTCACACAACGCCCCAACTGTGCTTGATTTTGCTCCTTTCTGACTCAGTCCGCCCCCTGGCACCTTTTAGCAAGGTTTGGGAAAATCCCCATTTTTGACTTTTTCGACACTACCGGCCCTGTCGTTTTTTTCAATTTTTGCCCACTTTGGAAAATCCTTCACAATTTTCACACAACGCCCCAACTGTGCTTGATTTTGCTCCTTTCTGACTCAGCCCGCCCCCCTGGCCCCTTTTAGCAAGGTTTGGGAAAATCCCCATTTTTGACTTTTTCTACACTACCGGCCCTGTCGTTTTTTTCAATTTTTGCCCACTATGGAAAATCCTTCACAATTTTCACAAAACGCCCCAACTGTGCTTGATTTTGCTCGTTTTTCACTCAGCCCCCCCCTCTGGCCTCTTTAAGCAAATTTTGTGAAAATCCCCATTTTTGACTTTTTCGACACTACCGGCCCTGTCTTTTTTTTCAAATTTTGCCCGGTTTGGAAAATCCTTCACAATTTTCACACAACGCCCCAACTGTGCTTGATTTTGCTCCTTTCTCACTCAGCCTGCCCCCCTGGCCCCTTTTAGCAAGGATTTGGGAAAATCCCCATTTTTGACTTTTTCGACACTACCGGCCCTGTCGTTTTTTTCAAATTTTGCCCGGTTTGGAAAATCCTTCACAATTTTCCCAAAACGCCCCAACTGTGCTTGATTTTGCTCCTTTCTGACTCAGCCCGCCCCCCTGGCCCCTTTTAGCAAGGTTTGGGAAAATCCCCATTTTAGACTTTTTCGACACTACCGGCCCTGTCGTTTTTTCAATTTTTGCCCACTATGGAAAATCCTTCACAATTTTCACAAAACGCCCCAACTGTGCTTGATTTTGCTCGTTTTTCACTCAGCCCCCCCCCCTCTGGCTTCTTTAAGCAAATTTTGTGAAAATCCCCATTTTTGACTTTTTCGACACTACCGGCCCTGTCTTTTTTTTCAAATTTTGCCCGGTTTGGAAAATCCTTCACAATTGTCACACAACGCCCCAACTGTGCTTGATTTTGCTCCTTTCTCACTCAGCCCGCCCCCTGGCCCCTTTTAGCAAGGATTTGGAAAAATCCCCATTTTTGACTTTCCGACACTACCGGCCCTGTCGTTTTTTTCAAATTTTGCCCGTTTTGGAAAATCCTTCACAATTTTCCCAAAACGCCCCAACTGTGCTTGATTTTGCTCCTTTCTGACTCAGTCCGCCCCCTGGCACCTTTTAGCAAGGTTTGGGAAAATCCCCATTTTTGACTTTTTCGACACTACCGGCACTGTCGTTTTTTTCAAATTTTGCCCGGTTTGGAAAATCCTTCACAATTTTCACAAAACGCCCCAACTGTGCTTGATTTTGCTCGTTTTTCACTCAGCCACGCCCTCTGGCCTCTTTAAGCAAATTTTTTGAAAATCCCCATTTTTGACTTTTTCGACACTACCGGCCCTGTCTTTTTTTTCAAATTTTGCCCGGTTTGGAAAATCCTTCACAATTGTCACACAACGCCCCAACTGTGCTTGATTTTGCTCCTTTCTGACTCAGTCCGCCCCCCTGGCCCCTTTTAGCAAGGTTTGGGAAAATCCCCATTTTTGACTTTTTCGACACCACCGGCCCTGTCGTTTTTTTCAAATTTTGCCCGGTTTGGAAAATCCTTCACAATTTTCACACAACGTCCCAACTGTGCTTGATTTTGCTCCTTTCTTACTTAGTCCGCCCCCCTGGCCCCTTTTAGCAAAGTTTTGGAAAATCCCCATTTTTGACTTTTTCGACACTACCGGCCCTGTCGTTTTTCTCAATTTTTGCACACTTTGGAAAATCCTTCACAATTTTCACACAACGCCCCAACTGTGCTTGATTTTGCTCCTTTCTGACTCAGCCCGCCCCCCTGGCCCCTTTTAGCAAGGTTTGGGAAAATCCCCATTTTTGACTTTTTCGACACTACCGGCCCTGTCGTTTTTTTCAAATTTTGCCCGGTTTGGAAAATCCTTCACAATTTTCACACAACGCCCCAACTGTGCTTGATTTTGCTCCTTTCTGACTCAGTCCGCCCCCTGGCAACTTTTAGCAAGGTTTGGGAAAATCCCCATTTTTGACTTTTTCGACACTACCGGCCCTGTCTTTTTTTCAAATTTTGCCCGGTTTGGAAAATCCTTCACAATTTTCACAAAACGCCCCAACTGTGCTTGATTTTGCTCGTTTTTCAATCAGCCCGCCCCCTGGCCCCTCTTAGCAAAAATTTGGGAAAATCCCAATTTTTGACTTTTTCGACACTACCGGACCTGTCGTTTTTTCAAATTTTGCCCGGTTTGGAAAATCCTTCACAATTTTCTCAAAACGCCCCAACTGTGCTTGATTTTGCTCCTTTCTGACTCAGTCCGCCCCCTGGCACCTTTTAGCAAGGTTTGGGAAAATCCCCATTTTTGACTTTTTCGACACTACCGGCCGTGTCTTTTTTTCAAATTTTGCCCGGTTTGGAAAATCCTTCACAATTTTCACAAAACGCCCCAACTGTGCTTGATTTTGCTCGTTTTTCACTCAGCCACCCCCTCTGGCCTCTTTAAGCAAATTTTTTGAAAATCCCCATTTTTGACTTTTTCGACACTACCGGCCCTGTCTTTTTTTTCAAATTTTGCCCGGTTTGGAAAATCCTTCACAATTGTCACACAACGCCCCAACTGTGCTTGATTTTGCTCCTTTCTGACTCAGTCCGCCCCCTGGCAACTTTTAGCAAGGTTTGGGAAAATCCCCATTTTTGACTTTTTCGACACTACCGGCACTGTCGTTTTTTTCAAATTTTGCCCGGTTTGGAAAATCCTTCACAATTTTCCCAAAACGCCCCAACTGTGCTTGATTTTGCTCCTTTCTTACTTAGTCCGCCCCCCTGGCCCCTTTTAGCAAGGTTTTGGAAAATCCCCATTTTTGACTTTTTCGACACTACCGGCCCTGTCGTTTTTTTCAATTTTTGCCCACTTTGGAAAATCCTTCACAATTTTCACACAACGCCCCAACTGTGCTTGATTTTGCTCCTTTCTGACTCAGCCCGCCCCCCTGGCCCCTTTTAGCAAGGTTTGGGAAAATCCCCATTTTTGACTTTTTCGACACTACCGGCCCTGTCGTTTTTTTCAAATTTTGCCCGGTTTGGAAAATCCTTCACAATTTTCACACAACGCTCCAACTGTGCTTGATTTTGCTCCTTTCTCACTCAGCCCGCCCCCCTGGCCCCTTTTAGCAAGGATTTGGGAAAATCCCCATTTTTGACTTTCCGACACTACCGGCCCTGTCGTTTTTTTCAAATTTTGCCCGTTTTGGAAAATCCTTCACAATTGTCACACAACGCCCCAACTGTGCTTGATTTTGCTCCTTTCTGACTCAGTCCGCCCCCTGGCACCTTTTAGCAAGGTTTGGGAAAATCCACATTTTTGACTTTTTCGACACTACCGCCCCTGTCGTTTTTTTCAATTTTTGCCCTCTTTGGAAAATCCTTCACAATTTTCCCAAAACGCCCCAACTGTGCTTGATTTTGCTCCTTTTTCACCCAGCCCCCCCCTCTGGCCTCTTTAAGCAAAGTTTGGGAAATCCCCATTTTTGACTTTTTCGACACTACCGGCACTGTCGTTTTTTTCAAATTTTGCCCGGTTTGGAAAATCCTTCACAATTTTCCCAAAACGCCCCAACTGTGCTTGATTTTGCTCCTTTCTGACTCAGTCCGCCCCCCTGGCCCATTTTAGCAAGGTTTGGGAAAATCCCCATTTTTGACTTTTTCGACACTACCGGCCCTGTCGTTTTTTTCAAATTTTGCCCGGTTTGGAAAATCCTTCACAATTTTCACACAACGTCCCAACTGTGCTTGATTTTGCTCCTTTCTTACTTAGTCCGCCCCCCTGGCCCCTTTTAGCAAGGTTTTGGAAAATCCCCATTTTTGACTTTTTCGACACTACCGGCCCTGTCGTTTTTTTCAAATTTTGCCCGGTTTGGAAAATCCTTCACAATTTTCACACAACGTCCCAACTGTGCTTGATTTTGCTCCTTTCTTACTTAGTCCGCCCCCCCTGGCCCCTTTTAGCAAGGTTTTGGAAAATCCCCATTTTTGACTTTTTCGACACTACCGGCCCTGTCGTTTTTTTCAAATTTTGCCCGGTTTGGAAAATCCTTCACAATTTTCTCAAAACGCCCCAACTGTGCTTGATTTTGCTCCTTTCTGACTCAGCCCGCCCCCCTGGCCCCTTTTAGCAAGGTTTGGGAAAATCCCCATTTTTGACTTTTTCTACACTACCGGCCCTGTCGTTTTTTTCAATTTTTGCCCACTATGGAAAATCCTTCACAATTTTCACAAAACGCCCCAACTGTGCTTGATTTTGCTCGTTTTTCACTCAGCCCCCCCCTCTGGCCTCTTTAAGCAAATTTTGTGAAAATCCCCATTTTTGACTTTTTCGACACTACCGGCCCTGTCTTTTTTTTCAAATTTTGCCCGGTTTGGAAAATCCTTCACAATTGTCACACAACGCCCCAACTGTGCTTGATTTTGCTCCTTTCTCACTCAGCCCGCCCCCTGGCCCCTTTTAGCAAGGATTTGGGAAAATCCCCATTTTTGACTTTCCGACACTACCGGCCCTGTCGTTTTTTTCAAATTTTGCCCGGTTTGGAAAATCCTTCACAATTTTCCCAAAACGCCCCAACTGTGCTTGATTTTGCTCCTTTCTGACTCAGTCCGCCCCCCTGGCCCCTTTTAGCAAGGTTTGGGAAAATCCACATTTTTGACTTTTTCGACACTACCGGCCCTGTCGTTTTTTTCAATTTTTGCCCACGTTGGAAAATCCTTCACAATTTTCCCAAAACGCCCCAACTGTGCTTGATTTTGCTCCTTTCTGACTCAGTCCGCCCCCTGGCACCTTTTAGCAAGGTTTGGGAAAATCCCCATTTTTGACTTTTTCGACACTACCGGCCCTGTCTTTTTTTTCAAATTTTGCCCGGTTTGGAAAATCCTTCACAATTTTCCCAAAACGCCCCAACTGTGCTTTATTTTGCTCGTTTTTCACTCAGCCCCCCCCTCTGGCCTCTTTAAGCAAATTTTGTGAAAATCCCCATTTTTGACTTTTTCGACACTACCGGCCCTGTCTTTTTTTTCAAATTTTGCCCGGTTTGGAAAATCCTTCACAATTTTCACACAACGCCCCAACTGTGCTTGATTTTGCTCCTTTCTCACTCAGCCTGCCCCCCTGGCCCCTTTTAGCAAGGATTTGGGAAAATCCCCATTTTTGACTTTTTCGACACTACCGGCCCTGTCGTTTTTTTCAAATTTTGCCCGGTTTGGAAAATCCTTCACAATTTTCCCAAAACGCCCCAACTGTGCTTGATTTTGCTCCTTTCTGACTCAGCCCGCCCCCCTGGCCCCTTTTAGCAAGGTTTGGGAAAATCCCCATTTTAGACTTTTTCGACACTACCGGCCCTGTCGTTTTTTCAATTTTTGCCCACTATGGAAAATCCTTCACAATTTTCACAAAACGCCCCAACTGTGCTTGATTTTGCTCGTTTTTCACTCAGCCCCCCCCCTCTGGCTTCTTTAAGCAAATTTTGTGAAAATCCCCATTTTTGACTTTTTCGACACTACCGGCCCTGTCTTTTTTTTCAAATTTTGCCCGGTTTGGAAAATCCTTCACAATTGTCACACAACGCCCCAACTGTGCTTGATTTTGCTCCTTTCTCACTCAGCCCGCCCCCTGGCCCCTTTTAGCAAGGATTTGGGAAAATCCCCATTTTTGACTTTCCGACACTACCGGCCCTGTCGTTTTTTTCAAATTTTGCCCGGTTTGGAAAATCCTTCACAATTTTCCCAAAACGCCCCAACTGTGCTTGATTTTGCTCCTTTCTGACTCAGTCCGCCCCCCTGGCCCCTTTTAGCAAGGTTTGGGAAAATCCACATTTTTGACTTTTTCGACACTACCGGCCCTGTCGTTTTTTTCAATTTTTGCCCACGTTGGAAAATCCTTCACAATTTTCCCAAAACGCCCCAACTGTGCTTGATTTTGCTCCTTTCTGACTCAGTCCGCCCCCTGGCACCTTTTAGCAAGGTTTGGGAAAATCCCCATTTTTGACTTTTTCGACACTACCGGCCCTGTCTTTTTTTCAAATTTTGCCCGGTTTGGAAAATCCTTCACAATTTTCACAAAACGCCCCAACTGTGCTTGATTTTGCTCGTTTTTCAATCAGCCCGCCCCCTGGCCCCTCTTAGCAAAAATTTGGGAAAATCCCAATTTTTGACTTTTTCGACACTACCGGCACTGTCGTTTTTTTCAATTTATGCCCGGTTTGGAAAATCCTTCACAATTTTCTAAAAACGCCCCAACTGTGCTTGATTTTGCTCCTTTCTGACTCAGTCCGCCCCCCTGGCCCCTTTTAGCAAGGTTTGGGAAAATCCACATTTTTGACTTTTTCGACACTACCGGCCCTGTCGTTTTTTTCAATTTTTGCCCACGTTGGAAAATCCTTCACAATTTTCCCAAAACGCCCCAACTGTGCTTGATTTTGCTCCTTTCTGACTCAGTCCGCCCCCCTGGCCCCTTTTAGCAAGGTTTGGGAAAATCCCCATTTTTGACTTTTTCGACACTACCGGCCCTGTCGTTTTTTTCAAATTTTGCCCGGTTTGGAAAATCCTTCACAATTTTCACACAACGTCCCAACTGTGCTTGATTTTGCTCCTTTCTTACTTAGTCCGCCCCCCTGGCCCCTTTTAGCAAGGTTTTGGAAAATCCCCATTTTTGACTTTTTCGACACTACCGGCCCTGTCGTTTTTTTCAAATTTTGCCCGGTTTGGAAAATCCTTCACAATTTTCACACAACGTCCCAACTGTGCTTGATTTTGCTCCTTTCTTACTTAGTCCGCCCCCCTGGCCCCTTTTAGCAAGGTTTTGGAAAATCCCCATTTTTGACTTTTTCGACACTACCGGCCCTGTCGTTTTTTTCAAATTTTGCCCGGTTTGGAAAATCCTTCACAATTTTCTCAAAACGCCCCAACTGTGCTTGATTTTGCTCATTTCTGACTCAGTCCGCCCCCCTGGCCCCTTTTAGCAAGGTTTGGGAAAATCCACATTTTTGACTTTTTCGACACTACCGGCCCTGTCGTTTTTTTCAATTTTTGCCCACTTTGGAAAATCCTTCACAATTTTCACACAACGCCCCAACTGTGCTTGATTTTGCTCCTTTCTGACTCAGCCCGCCCCCCTGGCCCCTTTTAGCAAGGTTTGGGAAAATCCCCATTTTTGACTTTTTCTACACTACCGGCCCTGTCGTTTTTTTCAATTTTTGCCCACTATGGAAAATCCTTCACAATTTTCACAAAACGCCCCAACTGTGCTTGATTTTGCTCGTTTTTCACTCAGCCCCCCCCTCTGGCCTCTTTAAGCAAATTTTGTGAAAATCCCCATTTTTGACTTTCCGACACTACCGGCCCTGTCGTTTTTTTCAAATTTTGCCCGGTTTGGAAAATCCTTCACAATTTTCCCAAAACGCCCCAACTGTGCTTGATTTTGCTCCTTTCTGACTCAGTCCGCCCCCCTGGCCCCTTTTAGCAAGGTTTGGGAAAATCCACATTTTTGACTTTTTCGACACTACCGGCCCTGTCGTTTTTTTCAATTTTTGCCCACGTTGGAAAATCCTTCACAATTTTCCCAAAACGCCCCAACTGTGCTTGATTTTGCTCCTTTCTGACTCAGTCCGCCCCCTGGCACCTTTTAGCAAGGTTTGGGAAAATCCCCATTTTTGACTTTTTCGACACTACCGGCCCTGTCTTTTTTTCAAATTTTGCCCGGTTTGGAAAATCCTTCACAATTTTCACAAAACGCCCCAACTGTGCTTGATTTTGCTCGTTTTTCAATCAGCCCGCCCCCTGGCCCCTCTTAGCAAAAATTTGGGAAAATCCCAATTTTTGACTTTTTCGACACTACCGGCACTGTCGTTTTTTTCAATTTATGCCCGGTTTGGAAAATCCTTCACAATTTTCTAAAAACGCCCCAACTGTGCTTGATTTTGCTCCTTTCTGACTCAGTCCGCCCCCCTGGCCCCTTTTAGCAAGGTTTGGGAAAATCCACATTTTTGACTTTTTCGACACTACCGGCCCTGTCGTTTTTTTCAATTTTTGCCCACGTTGGAAAATCCTTCACAATTTTCCCAAAACGCCCCAACTGTGCTTGATTTTGCTCCTTTCTGACTCAGTCCGCCCCCCTGGCCCCTTTTAGCAAGGTTTGGGAAAATCCCCATTTTTGACTTTTTCGACACTACCGGCCCTGTCGTTTTTTTCAAATTTTGCCCGGTTTGGAAAATCCTTCACAATTTTCACACAACGTCCCAACTGTGCTTGATTTTGCTCCTTTCTTACTTAGTCCGCCCCCCTGGCCCCTTTTAGCAAGGTTTTGGAAAATCCCCATTTTTGACTTTTTCGACACTACCGGCCCTGTCGTTTTTTTCAAATTTTGCCCGGTTTAGAAAATCCTTCACAATTTTCACACAACGTCCCAACTGTGCTTGATTTTGCTCCTTTCTTACTTAGTACGCCCCCCTGGCCCCTTTTAGCAAGGTTTTGGAAAATCCCCATTTTTGACTTTTTCGACACTACCGGCCCTGTCGTTTTTTTCAAATTTTGCCCGGTTTGGAAAATCCTTCACAATTTTCTCAAAACGCCCCAACTGTGCTTGATTTTGCTCATTTCTGACTCAGTCCGCCCCCCTGGCCCCTTTTAGCAAGGTTTGGGAAAATCCGCATTTTTGACTTTTTCGACACTACCGGCCCTGTCGTTTTTTTCAATTTTTGCCCACTTTGGAAAATCCTTCACAATTTTCACACAACGCCCCAACTGTGCTTGATTTTGCTCCTTTCTGACTCAGCCCGCCCCCCTGGCCCCTTTTAGCAAGGTTTGGGAAAATCCCCATTTTTGACTTTTTCTACACTACCGGCCCTGTCGTTTTTTTCAATTTTTGCCCACTATGGAAAATCCTTCACAATTTTCACAAAACGCCCCAACTGTGCTTGATTTTGCTCGTTTTTCACTCAGCCCCCCCCTCTGGCCTCTTTAAGCAAATTTTGTGAAAATCCCCATTTTTGACTTTTTCGACACTACCGGCCCTGTCTTTTTTTCAAATTTTGCCCGGTTTGGAAAATCCTTCACAATTTTCACAAAACGCCCCAACTGTGCTTGATTTTGCTCGTTTTTCAATCAGCCCGCCCCCTTGCCCCTCTTAGCAAAAATTTGGGAAAATCCCAATTTTTGACTTTTTCGACACTACCGGCACTGTCGTTTTTTTCAATTTATGCCCGGTTTGGAAAATCCTTCACAATTTTCTAAAAACGCCCCAACTGTGCTTGATTTTGCTCCTTTCTGACTCAGTCCGCCCCCCTGGCCCCTTTTAGCAAGGTTTGGGAAAATCCCCATTTTTGACTTTTTCGACACTACCGGCCCTGTCGTTTTTTTCAAATTTTGCCCGGTTTGGAAAATCCTTCACAATTTTCACACAACGTCCCAACTGTGCTTGATTTTGCTCCTTTCTTACTTAGTCCGCCCCCCTGGCCCCTTTTAGCAAGGTTTTGGAAAATCCCCATTTTTGACTTTTTCGACACTACCGGCCCTGTCGTTTTTTTCAAATTTTGCCCGGTTTGGAAAATCCTTCACAATTTTCACACAACGTCCCAACTGTGCTTGATTTTGCTCCTTTCTAACTTAGTCCGCCCCCCTGGCCCCTTTTAGCAAGGTTTTGGAAAATCCCCATTTTTGACTTTTTCGACACTACCGGCCCTGTCGTTTTTTTCAAATTTTGCCCGGTTTGGAAAATCCTTCACAATTTTCTCAAAACGCCCCAACTGTGCTTGATTTTGCTCATTTCTGACTCAGTCCGCCCCCCTGGCCCCTTTTAGCAAGGTTTGGGAAAATCCACATTTTTGACTTTTTCGACACTACCGGCCCTGTCGTTTTTTTCAATTTTTGCCCACTTTGGAAAATCCTTCACAATTTTCACACAACGCCCCAACTGTGCTTGATTTTGCTCCTTTCTGACTCAGCCCGCCCCCCTGGCCCCTTTTAGCAAGGTTTGGGAAAATCCCCATTTTTGACTTTTTCTACACTACCGGCCCTGTCGTTTTTTTCAATTTTTGCCCACTATGGAAAATCCTTCACAATTTTCACAAAACGCCCCAACTGTGCTTGATTTTGCTCGTTTTTCACTCAGCCCCCCCCTCTGGCCTCTTTAAGCAAATTTTGTGAAAATCCCCATTTTTGACTTTTTCGACACTACCGGCCCTGTCTTTTTTTTCAAATTTTGCCCGGTTTGGAAAATCCTTCACAATTGTCACACAACGCCCCAACTGTGCTTGATTTTGCTCCTTTCTCACTCAGCCCGCCCCCTGGCCCCTTTTAGCAAGGATTTGGGAAAATCCCCATTTTTGACTTTCCGACACTACCGGCCCTGTCGTTTTTTTCAAATTTTGCCCGGTTTGGAAAATCCTTCACAATTTTCCCAAAACGCCCCAACTGTGCTTGATTTTGCTCCTTTCTGACTCAGTCCGCCCCCCTGGCCCCTTTTAGCAAGGTTTGGGAAAATCCACATTTTTGACTTTTTCGACACTACCGGCCCTGTCGTTTTTTTCAATTTTTGCCCACGTTGGAAAATCCTTCACAATTTTCCCAAAACGCCCCAACTGTGCTTGATTTTGCTCCTTTCTGACTCAGTCCGCCCCCTGGCACCTTTTAGCAAGGTTTGGGAAAATCCCCATTTTTGACTTTTTCGACACTACCGGCCCTGTCGTTTTTTTCAATTTTTGCCCACTTTGGAAAATCCTTCACAATTTTCACACAACGCCCCAACTGTGCTTGATTTTGCTCCTTTCTGACTCAGCCCGCCCCCCTGGCCCCTTTTAGCAAGGTTTGGGAAAATCCCCATTTTTGACTTTTTCTACACTACCGGCCCTGTCGTTTTTTTCAATTTTTGCCCACTATGGAAAATCCTTCACAATTTTCACAAAACGCCCCAACTGTGCTTGATTTTGCTCGTTTTTCACTCAGCCCCCCCCTCTGGCCTCTTTAAGCAAATTTTGTGAAAATCCCCATTTTTGACTTTTTCGACACTACCGGCCCTGTCTTTTTTTTCAAATTTTGCCCGGTTTGGAAAATCCTTCACAATTTTCACACAACGCCCCAACTGTGCTTGATTTTGCTCCTTTCTCACTCAGCCTGCCCCCCTGGCCCCTTTTAGCAAGGATTTGGGAAAATCCCCATTTTTGACTTTTTCGACACTACCGGCCCTGTCGTTTTTTTCAAATTTTGCCCGGTTTGGAAAATCCTTCACAATTTTCCCAAAACGCCCCAACTGTGCTTGATTTTGCTCCTTTCTGACTCAGCCCGCCCCCCTGGCCCCTTTTAGCAAGGTTTGGGAAAATCCCCATTTTAGACTTTTTCGACACTACCGGCCCTGTCGTTTTTTCAATTTTTGCCCACTATGGAAAATCCTTCACAATTTTCACAAAACGCCCCAACTGTGCTTGATTTTGCTCGTTTTTCACTCAGCCCCCCCCCCTCTGGCTTCTTTAAGCAAATTTTGTGAAAATCCCCATTTTTGACTTTTTCGACACTACCGGCCCTGTCTTTTTTTTCAAATTTTGCCCGGTTTGGAAAATCCTTCACAATTGTCACACAACGCCCCAACTGTGCTTGATTTTGCTCCTTTCTCACTCAGCCCGCCCCCTGGCCCCTTTTAGCAAGGATTTGGGAAAATCCCCATTTTTGACTTTCCGACACTACCGGGCCTGTCGTTTTTTTCAAATTTTGCCCGGTTTGGAAAATCCTTCACAATTTTCCCAAAACGCCCCAACTGTGCTTGATTTTGCTCCTTTCTGACTCAGTCCGCCCCCCTGGCCCCTTTTAGCAAGGTTTGGGAAAATCCACATTTTTGACTTTTTCGACACTACCGGCCCTGTCGTTTTTTTCAATTTTTGCCCACGTTGGAAAATCCTTCACAATTTTCCCAAAACGCCCCAACTGTGCTTGATTTTGCTCCTTTCTGACTCAGTCCGCCCCCTGGCACCTTTTAGCAAGGTTTGGGAAAATCCCCATTTTTGACTTTTTCGACACTACCGGCCCTGTCTTTTTTTCAAATTTTGCCCGGTTTGGAAAATCCTTCACAATTTTCACAAAACGCCCCAACTGTGCTTGATTTTGCTCGTTTTTCAATCAGCCCGCCCCCTGGCCCCTCTTAGCAAAAATTTGGGAAAATCCGCATTTTTGACTTTTTCGACACTACCGGCCCTGTCGTTTTTTTCAATTTTTGCCCACTTTGGAAAATCCTTCACAATTTTCCCAAAACGCCCCAACTGTGCTTGATTTTGCTCCTTTGTGACTCAGTCCGCCCCCTGGCAACTTTTAGCAAGGTTTGGGAAAATCCCCATTTTTGACTTTTTCGACACTACCGGCCCTGTCGTTTTTTTCAATTTTTGCCCACTTTGGAAAATCCTTCACAATTTTCACAAAACGCCCCAACTGTGCTTGATTTTGCTCCTTTTTCACCCAGCCCCCCCCCCTCTGGCCTCTTTAAGCAAAGTTTGGGAAAATCCCCATTTTTGACTTTTTTGACACTACCGGCACTGTCGTTTTTTTCAAATTTTGCCCGGTTTGGAAAATCCTTCACAATTTTCCCAAAACGCCCCAACTGTGCTTGATTTTGCTCCTTTCTGACTCAGTCCGCCCCCCTGGCCCCTTTTAGCAAGGTTTGGGAAAATCCCCATTTTTGACTTTTTCGACACTACCGGTCCTGTCTTTTTTTTCAAATTTTACCCGGTTTGGAAAATCCTTCACAATTTTCACAAAACGCCCCAACTGTGCTTGATTTTGCTCGTTTTTCAATCAGCCCGCCCCCTGGCCCCTTTTAGCAAAAATTTGGGAAAATCCCAATTTTTGACTTTTTCGACTCTACCGGACCTGTCGTTTTTTTCAAATTTTGCCCACTTTGGAAAATCCTTCACAATTTTCTCAAAACGCCCCAACTGTGCTTGATTTTGCTCCTTTCTGACTCAGTCCACCCCCTGGCACCTTTTAGCAAGGTTTGTGAAAATCCCCATTTTTGACTTGTTCGACACTACCGGACCTGTCGTTTATTTCAAATTTTGCCCGGTTTGGAAAATCCTTCACAATTTTCCCAAAACGCCCCAACTGTGCTTTATTTTGCTCCTTTCTGACTCAGTCCGCCCCCTGGCACCTTTTAGCAAGGTTTGGGAAAATCCCCATTTTTGACTTTTTCGACACTACCGGCCGTGTCTTTTTTTCAAATTTTGCCCGGTTTGGAAAATCCTTCACAATTTTCACAAAACGCCCCAACTGTGCTTGATTTTGCTCGTTTTTCACTCAGCCACCCCCTCTGGCCTCTTTAAGCAAATTTTGTGAAAATCCCCATTTTTGACTTTTTCGACACTACCGGCCCTGTCTTTTTTTTCAAATTTTGCCCGGTTTGGAAAATCCTTCACAATTTTCCCAAAACGCCCCAACTGTGCTTGATTTTGCTCCTTTCTGACTCAGCCCGCCCCCCTGGCCCCTTTTAGCAAGGTTTGGGAAAATCCCCATTCTAGACTTTTTCGACACTACCGGCCCTGTCGTTTTTTTCAATTTTTGCCCACTTTGGAAAATCCTTCACAATTTTCACACAACGCCCCAACTGTGCTTGATTTTGCTCCTTTCTTACTTAGTCCGCCCCCTGGCCCCTTTTAGCAAGGTTTGGGAAAATCCGCATTTTTGACTTTTTCGACACTACCGGCCCTGTCGTTTTTTTCAATTTTTGCCCACGTTGGAAAATCCTTCACAATTTTCCCAAAACGCCCCAACTGTGCTTGATTTTGCTCCTTTCTGACTCAGTCCGCCCCCTGGCACCTTTTAGCAAGGTTTGGGAAAATGCCCATTTTTGACTTTTTCGACACTACCGGCCCTGTCTTTTTTTCAAATTTTGCCCGGTTTGGAAAATCCTTCACAATTTTCACAAAATGCCCCGACTGTGCTTGATTTTGCTCGTTTTTCAATCAGCCCGCCCCCTGGCCCCTTTTAGCAAAAATTTGGGAAAATCCCAATTTTTGACTTTTTCTACACTACCGGCCCTTTCGTTTTTTTCAAATTTTGCCCGGTTTGGAAAATCCTTCACAATTTTCCCAAAACGCCCCAACTGTGCTTGATTTTGCTCCTTTCTTACTTAGTCCGCCCCCCTGGCCCCTTTTAGCAAGGTTTTGGAAAATCCCCATTTTTGACTTTTTCGACACTACCGGCCCTGTCTTTTTTTTCAATTTATGCCCGGTTTGGAAAATCCTTCACAATTTTCCCAAAACGCCCCAACTGTGCTTGATTTTGCTCCTTTCTGACTCAGTCCGCACCCCTGGCCCCTTTTAGCAAGGTTTGGGAAATTCCCCATTTTTGACTTTTTCGACACTACCGGCCCTGTCGTTTTTTCAAATTTTGCCCGGTTTGGAAAATCCTTCACAATTTTCACAAAACGCCCCAACTGTGCTTGATTTTGCTCGTTTTTCAATCAGCCCGCCCCCTGGCACCTTTTAGCAAAAATTTGGGAAAATCCCAATTTTTGACTTTTTCGACACTACCAGCCCTGTCGTTTTTTTCAATTTTTGCCCGGTTTGGAAAATCCTTCACAATTTTCACAAAACGCCCCAACTGTGCTTGATTTTGCTCATTTCTGACTCAGTCCGCCCCCCTGGCCCCTTTTAGCAAGGTTTGGGAAAATCCGCATTTTTGACTTTTTCGACACTACCGGCCCTGTCGTTTTTTTCAATTTTTGCCCACGTTGGAAAATCCTTCACAATTTTCCCAAAACGCCCCAACTGTGCTTGATTTTGCTCGTTTTTCAATCAGCCCACCCCCTGGCCCCTTTTAGCAAGGATTTGGGAAAATCCCCATTTTTGACTTTTTCGACACTACCGGCCCTGTCGTTTTTTTCAAATTTTGCCCGGTTTGGAAAATCCTTCACAATTTTCCCAAAACGCCCCAACTGTGCTTGATTTTGCTCCTTTCTGACTCAGTCCGCCCCCCTGGCCCCTTTTAGCAAGGTTTGGGAAAATCCCCATTTTTGACTTTTTCGACACTACCGGCCCTGTCGTTTTTTAAAATTTTTGCCCACTTTGGAAAATCCTTCACAATTTTCACACAACGTCCCAACTGTGCTTGATTTTGCTCCTTTCTTACTTAGTCCGCCCCCCAGGCCCCTTTTAGCTAGGTTTTGGAAAATCCCCATTTTTGACTTTTTCGACACTACCGGACCTGTCGTTTTTTTCAAATTTTGCCCGGTTTGGAAAATCCTTCACAATTTTCTCAAAACGCCCCAACTGTGCTTGATTTTGCTCATTTCTGACTCAGTCCGCCCCCCTGGCCCCTTTTAGCAAGGTTTGGGAAAATCCGCATTTTTGACTTTTTCTACACTACCGGCCCTGTCTTTTTTTCAAATTTTGCCCGGTTTGGAAAATCCTTCACAATTTTCACAAAACGCCCCAACTGTGCTTGATTTTGCTCGTTTTTCAATCAGCCCGCCCCCTGGCCCCTTTTAGCAAGGTTTGGGAAAATCCGCATTTTTGACTTTTTCGACACTACCGGACCTGTCGTTTTTTTCAAATTTTGCCCGGTTTGGAAAATCCTTCACAATTTTCACAAAACGCCCCAACTGTGCTTGATTTTGCTCGTTTTTCAATCAGCCCGCCCCCTGGCCCCTTTTAGCAAAAATTTGGGAAAATCCCCATTTTTGACTTTTTCGACACTACCGGACCTGTCGTTTTTTTCAAATTTTGCCCACTTTGGAAAATCCTTCACAATTTTCTCAAAACGCCCCAACTGTGCTTGATTTTGCAACTTTCTGACTCAGTCCACCCCCTGGCACCTTTTAGCAAGGTTTGTGAAAATCCCCATTTTTGACTTTTTCGACACTACCGGCCCTGTCTTTTTTTCAAATTTTGCCCGGTTTGGAAAATCCTTCACAATTTTCACAAAACGCCCCAACTGTGCTTGATTTTGCTCCTTTTTCACCCAGCCCCCCCCTCTGGCCTCTTTAAGCAAAGTTTGGGAAAATCCCCATTTTTGACTTTTTCGACACTACCGGCCCTGTCTTTTTTTCAAATTTTGCCCGGTTTGGAAAATCCTTCACAATTTTCACAAAACGCCCCAACTGTGCTTGATTTTGCTCCTTTTTCACCCAGCCCCCCCCCCCTCTGGCCTCTTTAAGCAAAGTTTGGGAAAATCCCCATTTTTGACTTTTTCGACACTACCGGCACTGTCGTTTTTTTCAAATTTTGCCCGGTTTGGAAAATCCTTCACAATTTTCCCAAAACGCCCCAACTGTGCTTGCTTTTGCTCCTTTCTGACTCAGTCCGCCCCCCTGGCCCCTTTTAGCAAGGTTTGGGAAAATCCCCATTTTTGACTTTTTCGACACTACCGGCCCTGTCTTTTTTTTCAAATTTTACCCGGTTTGGAAAATCCTTCACAATTTTCACTAAACGCCCAACTGTGCTTGATTTTGCTCGTTTTTCAATAAGCCCGCCCCCTGGCCCCTTTTAGCAAAGATTTGGGAAAATCCCCATTTTTGACTTTTTCGACACTTCCGGCCCTTTCGTTTTTTTCAAATTTTGCCCGGTTTGGAAAATCCTTCACAATTTTCCCAAAACGCCCCAACTGTGCTTGATTTTGCTCCTTTCTTACTTAGTCCGCCCCCCTGGCCCCTTTTAGCAAGGTTTTGGAAAATCCCCATTTTTGACTTTTTCGACACTACCGGCCCTGTCGTTTTTTTCAAATTTTGCCCGGTTTGGAAAATCCTTCACAATTTTCTCAAAACGCCCCAACTGTGCTTGATTTTGCTCGTTTTTCAATCAGCCCGCCCCCTGGCCCCTTTTAGCAAAAATTTGGGATAATCCCAATTTTTGACTTTTTCGACACTACCGGACCTGTCGTTTTTTTCAAATTTTGCCCACTTTGGAAAATCCTTCACAATTTTCTCAAAACGCCCCAACTGTGCTTGATTTTGCTCCTTTCTGACTCAGTCCACCCCCTGGCAGCTTTTAGCAAGGTTTGTGAAAATCCCCATTTTTGACTTTTTCGACACTACCGGCCCTGTCGTTTTTTTCAATTTTTGCCCACTTTGGAAAATCCTTCACAATTTTCACAAAACGCCCCAACTGTGCTTGATTTTGCTCCTTTTTCACCCAGCCCCCCCCTCTGGCCTCTATAAGCAAAGTTTGGGAAAATCCCCATTTTTGACTTTTTCGACACTACCGGCACTGTCGTTTTTTTCAAATTTTGCCCGGTTTGGAAAATCCTTCACAATTTTCCCAAAACGCCCCAACTGTGCTTGATTGTGCTCCTTTCTTACTTAGTCCGCCCCCCTGACCCCTTTTAGCAAGGTTTGGGAAAATCCCCATTTTTGACTTTTTCGACACTACCGGCCCTGTCTTTTTTTTCAAATTTTACCCGGTTTGGAAAATCCTTCACAATTTTCCCAAAACGCCCCAACTGTGCTTGATTTTGCTCCTTTCTGACTCAGTCCGCCCCCTGGCACCTTTTAGCAAGGTTTGGGAAAATCCCCATTTTTGACTTTTTCGACACTACCGGCCCTGTCTTTTTTTCAAATTTTGCCCGGTTTGGAAAATCCTTCACAATTTTCACACAACGCCCCAACTGTGCTTGATTTTGCTCCTTTCTGACTCAGTCCACCCCCTGGCACCTTTTAGCAAGGTTTGTGAAAATCCCCATTTTTGACTTTTTCGACACTACCGGCCCTGTCGTTTTTTTCAAATTTTGCCCGGTTTGGAAAATCCTTCACAATTTTCACACAACGCCCCAACTGTGCTTGATTTTGCTCCTTTCTGACTCAGTCCGCCCCCTGGCAACTTTTAGCAAGGTTTGGGAAAATCCCCATTTTTGACTTTTTCGACACTACCGGCCCTGTCTTTTTTTCAAATTTTGCCCGGTTTGGAAAATCCTTCACAATTTTCACAAAACGCCCCAACTGTGCTTGATTTTGCTCGTTTTTCAATCAGCCCGCCCCCTGGCCCCTCTTAGCAAAAATTTGGGAAAATCCCAATTTTTGACTTTTTCGACACTACCGGACCTGTCGTTTTTTTCAAATTTTGCCCGGTTTGGAAAATCCTTCACAATTTTCCCAAAACGCCCCAACTGTGCTTGATTTTGCTCCTTTCTGACTCAGTCCGCCCCCCTGGCCCGTTTTAACAAGGTTTGGGAAAATCCCAATTTTTGACTTTTTCGACACTACCGGACCTGTCGTTTTTTTCAAATTTTGCCCACTTTGGAAAATCCTTCACAATTTTCTCAAAACGCCCCAACTGTGCTTGATTTTGCTCCTTTCTGACTCAGTCCACCCCCTGGCACCTTTTAGCAAGGTTTGTGAAAATCCCCATTTTTGACTTTTTCGACACTACCGCCCCTGTCGTTTTTTTCAATTTTTGCCCTCTTTGGAAAATCCTTCACAATTTTCACAAAACGCCCCAACTGTGCTTGATTTTGCTCCTTTTTCACCCAGCCCCCCCCTCTGGCCTCTTTAAGCAAAGTTTGGGAAATCCCCATTTTTGACTTTTTCGACACTACCGGCACTGTCGTTTTTTTCAAATTTTGCCCGGTTTGGAAAATCCTTCACAATTTTCCCAAAACGCCCCAACTGTGCTTGATTTTGCTCCTTTCTGACTCAGTCCGCCCCCCTGGCCCCTTTTAGCAAGGTTTGGGAAAATCCCCATTTTTGACTTTTTCGACACTACCGGCCCTGTCTTTTTTTTCAAATTTTGCCCGGTTTGGAAAATCCTTCACAATTTTCCCAAAACGCCCCAACTGTGCTTGATTTTGCTCCTTTCTTACTTAGTCCGCCCCCCTGGCCCCTTTTAGCAAGGTTTTGGAAAATCCCCATTTTTGACTTTTTCGACACTACCGGCCCTGTCGTTTTTTTCAATTTTTGCCCACTATGGAAAATCCTTCACAATTTTCACACAACGCCCCAACTGTGCTTGATTTTGCTCCTTTCTGACTCAGCCCGCCCCCCTGGCCCCTTTTAGCAAGGTTTGGGAAAATCCCCATTTTTGACTTTTTCTACACTACCGGCCCTGTCGTTTTTTTCAATTTTTGCCCACTATGGAAAATCCTTCACAATTTTCACAAAACGCCCCAAGTGTGCTTGATTTTGCTCGTTTTTCACTCAGCCCCCCCCTCTGGCCTCTTTAAGCAAATTTTTTGAAAATCCCCATTTTTGACTTTTTCGACACTACCGGCCCTGTCTTTTTTTTCAAATTTTGCCCGGTTTGGAAAATCCTTCACAATTGTCAAACAACGCCCCAACTGTGCTTGATTTTGCTCCTTTCTGACTCAGTCCGCCCCTGGCAACTTTTAGCAAGGTTTGGGAAAATCCCCATTTTTGACTTTTTCGACACTACCGGCCCTGTCTTTTTTTCAAATTTTGCCCGGTTTGGAAAATCCTTCACAATTTTCACAAAACGCCCCAACTGTGCTTGATTTTGCTCGTTTTTCAATCAGCCCGCCCCCTGGCCCCTCTTAGCAAAAATTTGGGAAAATCCCCATTTTTGACTTTTTTGACACTACCGGCACTGTCGTTTTTTTCAAATTTTGCCCGGTTTGGAAAATCCTTCACAATTTTCCCAAAACGCCCCAACTGTGCTTGATTTTGCTCCTTTCTGACTCAGTCCGCCCCCCTGGCCCGTTTTAACAAGGTTTTGGAAAATCCCAATTTTTGACTTTTTCGACACTACCGGACCTGTCGTTTTTTTCAAATTTTGCCCACTTTGGAAAATCCTTCACAATTTTCTCAAAACGCCCCAACTGTGCTTGATTTTGCTCCTTTCTGACTCAGTCCACCCCCTGGCACCTTTTAGCAAGGTTTGTGAAAATCCCCATTTTTGACTTTTTCGACACTACCGGCCCTGTCGTTTTTCTCAATTTTTGCACACTTTGGAAAATCCTTCACAATTTTCACACAACGCCCCAACTGTGCTTGATTTTGCTCCTTTCTGACTCAGCCCGCCCCCCTGGCCCCTTTTAGCAAGGTTTGGGAAAATCCCCATTTTTGACTTTTTCGACACTACCGGCCCTGTCGTTTTTTTCAAATTTTGCCCGGTTTGGAAAATCCTTCACAATTTTCACACAACGCCCCAACTGTGCTTGATTTTGCTCCTTTCTGACTCAGTCCGCCCCCTGGCAACTTTTAGCAAGGTTTGGGAAAATCCCCATTTTTGACTTTTTCGACACTACCGGCCCTGTCTTTTTTTCAAATTTTGCCCGGTTTGGAAAATCCTTCACAATTTTCACAAAACGCCCCAACTGTGCTTGATTTTGCTCGTTTTTCAATCAGCCCGCCCCCTGGCCCCTCTTAGCAAAAATTTGGGAAAATCCCAATTTTTGACTTTTTCGACACTACCGGACCTGTCGTTTTTTTCAAATTTTGCCCGGTTTGGAAAATCCTTCACAATTTTCTCAAAACGCCCCAACTGTGCTTGATTTTGCTCCTTTCTTACTTAGTCCGCCCCCCTGGCCCCTTTTAGCAAGGTTTTGGAAAATCCCCATTTTTGACTTTTTCGACACTACCGGCCCTGTCGTTTTTTTCAATTTTTGCCCACTTTGGAAAATCCTTCACAATTTTCACACAACGCCCCAACTGTGCTTGATTTTGCTCCTTTCTGACTCAGCCCGCCCCCCTGGCCCCTTTTAGCAAGGTTTGGGAAAATCCCCATTTTTGACTTTTTCGACACTACCGGCCCTGTTGTTTTTTTCAAATTTTGCCCGGTTTGGAAAATCCTTCACAATTTTCACACAACGCTCCAACTGTGCTTGATTTTGCTCCTTTCTCACTCAGCCCGCCCCCCTGGCCCCTTTTAGCAAGGATTTGGGAAAATCCCCATTTTTGACTTTCCGACACTACCGGCCCTGTCGTTTTTTTCAAATTTTGCCCGTTTTGGAAAATCCTTCACAATTTTCCCAAAACGACCCAACTGTGCTTGATTTTGCTCCTTTCTGACTCAGTCCGCCCCCTGGCACCTTTTAGCAAGGTTTGGGAAAATCCCCATTTTTGACTTTTTCGACACTACCGGCCGTGTCTTTTTTTCAAATTTTGCCCGGTTTGGAAAATCCTTCACAATTTTCACAAAACGCCCCAACTGTGCTTGATTTTGCTCGTTTTTCACTCAGCCACCCCCTCTGGCCTCTTTAAGCAAATTTTTTGAAAATCCCCATTTTTGACTTTTTCGACACTACCGGCCCTGTCTTTTTTTTCAAATTTTGCCCGGTTTGGAAAATCCTTCACAATTGTCACACAACGCCCCAACTGTGCTTGATTTTGCTCCTTTCTGACTCAGTCCGCCCCCTGGACCCTTTTAGCAAGGTTTGGGAAAATCCCCATTTTTGACTTTTTCGACACTACCGCCCCTGTCGTTTTTTTCAATTTTTGCCCTCTTTGGAAAATCCTTCACAATTTTCCCAAAACGCCCCAACTGTGCTTGATTTTGCTCCTTTTTCACCCAGCCCCCCCCTCTGGCCTCTTTAAGCAAAGTTTGGGAAATCCCCATTTTTGACTTTTTCGACACTACCGGCACTGTCGTTTTTTTCAAATTTTGCCCGGTTTGAAAATCCTTCACAATTTTCCCAAAACGCCCAAACTGTGCTTGATTTTGCTCCTTTCTGACTCAGTCCGCCCCCCTGGCCCCTTTTAGCAAGGTTTGGGAAAATCCCCATTTTTGACTTTTTCGACACTACCGGCCCTGTCGTTTTTTTCAAATTTTGCCCGGTTTGGAAAATCCTTCACAATTTTCACACAACGTCCCAACTGTGCTTGATTTTGCTCCTTTCTTACTTAGTCCGCCCCCCTGGCCCCTTTTAGCAAGGTTTTGGAAAATCCCCATTTTTGACTTTTTCGACACTACCGGCCCTGTCGTTTTTTTCAAATTTTGCCCGGTTTGGAAAATCCTTCACAATTTTCACACAACGTCCCAACTGTGCTTGATTTTGCTCCTTTCTTACTTAGTCCGCCCCCCTGGCCCCTTTTAGCAAGGTTTTGGAAAATCCCCATTTTTGACTTTTTCGACACTACCGGCCCTGTCGTTTTTTTCAAATTTTGCCCGGTTTGGAAAATCCTTCACAATTTTCTCAAAACGCCCCAACTGTGCTTGATTTTGCTCCTTTCTGACTCAGCCCGCCCCCCTGGCCCCTTTTAGCAAGGTTTGGGAAAATCCCCATTTTTGACTTTTTCTACACTACCGGCCCTGTCGTTTTTTTCAATTTTTGCCCACTATGGAAAATCCTTCACAAATTTCACAAAACGCCCCAACTGTGCTTGATTTTGCTCCTTTCTGACTCAGTCCGCCCCCTGGCACCTTTTAGCAAGGTTTGGGAAAATCCCCATTTTTGACTTTTTCGACACTACCGGCACTGTCGTTTTTTTCAATTTTTGCCCACTTTGGAAAATCCTTCACAATTTTCACACAACGCCCCAACTGTGCTTGATTTTGCTCCTTTCTGACTCAGCCCGCCCCCCTGGCCCCTTTTAGCAAGGTTTGGGAAAATCCCCATTTTTGACTTTTTCGACACTACCGGCCCTGTCGTTTTTTTCAAATTTTGCCCGGTTTGGAAAATCCTTCACAATTTTCACACAACGCCCCAACTGTGCTTGATTTTGCTCCTTTCTGACTCAGTCCGCCCCCTGGCAACTTTTAGCAAGGTTTGGGAAAATCCCCATTTTTGACTTTTTCGACACTACCGGCCCTGTCTTTTTTTCAAATTTTGCCCGGTTTGGAAAATCCTTCACAATTTTCACAAAACGCCCCAACTGTGCTTGATTTTGCTCGTTTTTCAATCAGCCCGCCCCCTGGCCCCTCTTAGCAAAAATTTGGGAAAATCCCAATTTTTGACTTTTTCGACACTACCGGACCTGTTGTTTTTTTCAAATTTTGCCCGGTTTGGAAAATCCTTCACAATTTTCTCAAAACGCCCCAACTGTGCTTGATTTTGCTCCTTTCTGACTCAGTCCGCCCCCCTGGCCCCTTTTAGCAAGGATTTGGGAAAATCCCCATTTTTGACTTTTTCGACACTACCGGCCCTGTCGTTTTTTTCAAATTTTGCCCGGTTTGGAAAATCCTTCACAATTTTCCCAAAACGCCCCAACTGTGCTTGATTTTGCTCGTTTTTCACTCAGCCCCCCCCTCTGGCCTCTTTAAGCAAATTTTGTGAAAATCCCCATTTTTGACTTTTTCGACACTACCGGCCCTGTCTTTTTTTTCAAATTTTGCCCGGTTTGGAAAATCCTTCACAATTTTCACACAACGCCCCAACTGTGCTTGATTTTGCTCCTTTCTCACTCAGCCTGCCCCCCTGGCCCCTTTTAGCAAGGATTTGGGAAAATCCCCATTTTTGACTTTTTCGACACTACCGGCCCTGTCGTTTTTTTCAAATTTTGCCCGGTTTGGAAAATCCTTCACAATTTTCCCAAAACGCCCCAACTGTGCTTGATTTTGCTCCTTTCTGACTCAGCCCGCCCCCCTGGCCCCTTTTAGCAAGGTTTGGGAAAATCCCCATTTTTGACTTTTTCGACACTACCGGCCCTGTCGTTTTTTCAATTTTTGCCCACTATGGAAAATCCTTCACAATTTTCACAAAACGCCCCAACTGTGCTTGATTTTGCTCGTTTTTCACTCAGCCCCCCCCCTCTGGCTTCTTTAAGCAAATTTTGTGAAAATCCCCATTTTTGACTTTTTCGACACTACCGGCCCTGTCTTTTTTTTCAAATTTTGCCCGGTTTGGAAAATCCTTCACAATTTTCACACAACGTCCCAACTGTGCTTGATTTTGCTCCTTTCTTACTTAGTCCGCCCCCCTGGCCCCTTTTAGCAAGGTTTTGGAAAATCCCCATTTTTGACTTTTTCGACACTACCGGCCCTGTCGTTTTTTTCAATTTTTGCCCACTTTGGAAAATCCTTCACAATTTTCACACAACGCCCCAACTGTGCTTGATTTTGCTCCTTTCTGACTCAGCCCGCCCCCCTGGCCCCTTTTAGCAAGGTTTGGGAAAATCCCCATTTTTGACTTTTTCGACACTACCGGCCCTGTCGTTTTTTTCAAATTTTGCCCGGTTTGGAAAATCCTTCACAATTTTCACACAACGCTCCAACTGTGCTTGATTTTGCTCCTTTCTCACTCAGCCCGCCCCCCTGGCCCCTTTTAGCAAGGATTTGGAAAAATCCCCATTTTTGACTTTCCGACACTACCGGCCCTGTCGTTTTTTTCAAATTTTGCCCGTTTTGGAAAATCCTTCACAATTTTCCCAAAACGCCCCAACTGTGCTTGATTTTGCTCCTTTCTGACTCAGTCCGCCCCCTGGCACCTTTTAGCAAGGTTTGGGAAAATCCCCATTTTTGACTTTTTCGACACTACCGGCACTGTCGTTTTTTTCAAATTTTGCCCGGTTTGGAAAATCCTTCACAATTTTCACAAAACGCCCCAACTGTGCTTGATTTTGCTCGTTTTTCACTCAGCCACGCCCTCTGGCCTCTTTAAGCAAATTTTTTGAAAATCCCCATTTTTGACTTTTTCGACACTACCGGCCCTGTCTTTTTTTTCAAATTTTGCCCGGTTTGGAAAATCCTTCACAATTGTCACACAACGCCCCAACTGTGCTTGATTTTGCTCCTTTCTGACTCAGTCCGCCCCCCTGGCCCCTTTTAGCAAGGTTTGGGAAAATCCCCATTTTTGACTTTTTCGACACCACCGGCCCTGTCGTTTTTTTCAAATTTTGCCCGGTTTGGAAAATCCTTCACAATTTTCACACAACGTCCCAACTGTGCTTGATTTTGCTCCTTTCTTACTTAGTCCGCCCCCCTGGCCCCTTTTAGCAAGGTTTTGGAAAATCCCCATTTTTGACTTTTTCGACACTACCGGCCCTGTCGTTTTTCTCAATTTTTGCCCGGTTTGGAAAATCCTTCACAATTTTCACACAACGCCCCAACTGTGCTTGATTTTGCTCCTTTCTGACTCAGCCCGCCCCCCTGGCCCCTTTTAGCAAGGTTTGGGAAAATCCCCATTTTTGACTTTTTCGACACTACCGGCCCTGTCGTTTTTTTCAAATTTTGCCCGGTTTGGAAAATCCTTCACAATTTTCACACAACGCCCCAACTGTGCTTGATTTTGCTCCTTTCTGACTCAGTCCGCCCCCTGGCAACTTTTAGCAAGGTTTGGGAAAATCCCCATTTTTGACTTTTTCGACACTACCGGCCCTGTCTTTTTTTCAAATTTTGCCCGGTTTGGAAAATCCTTCACAATTTTCACAAAACGCCCCAACTGTGCTTGATTTTGCTCGTTTTTCAATCAGCCCGCCCCCTGGCCCCTCTTAGCAAAAATTTGGGAAAATCCCAATTTTTGACTTTTTCGACACTACCGGACCTGTCGTTTTTTTCAAATTTTGCCCGGTTTGGAAAATCCTTCACAATTTTCTCAAAACGCCCCAACTGTGCTTGATTTTGCTCCTTTCTGACTCAGTCCGCCCCCTGGCACCTTTTAGCAAGGTTTGGGAAAATCCCCATTTTTGACTTTTTCGACACTACCGGCCGTGTCTTTTTTTCAAATTTTGCCCGGTTTGGAAAATCCTTCACAATTTTCACAAAACGCCCCAACTGTGCTTGATTTTGCTCGTTTTTCACTCAGCCACCCCCTCTGGCCTCTTTAAGCAAATTTTTTGAAAATCCCCATTTTTGACTTTTTCGACACTACCGGCCCTGTCTTTTTTTTCAAATTTTGCCCGGTTTGGAAAATCCTTCACAATTGTCACACAACGCCCCAACTGTGCTTGATTTTGCTCCTTTCTGACTCAGTCCGCCCCCTGGCAACTTTTAGCAAGGTTTGGGAAAATCCCCATTTTTGACTTTTTCGACACTACCGGCACTGTCGTTTTTTTCAAATTTTGCCCGGTTTGGAAAATCCTTCACAATTTTCCCAAAACGCCCCAACTGTGCTTGATTTTGCTCCTTTCTTACTTAGTCCGCCCCCCTGGCCCCTTTTAGCAAGGTTTTGGAAAATCCCCATTTTTGACTTTTTCGACACTACCGGCCCTGTCGTTTTTTTCAATTTTTGCCCACTTTGGAAAATCCTTCACAATTTTCACACAACGCCCCAACTGTGCTTGATTTTGCTCCTTTCTGACTCAGCCCGCCCCCCTGGCCCCTTTTAGCAAGGTTTGGGAAAATCCCCATTTTTGACTTTTTCGACACTACCGGCCCTGTCGTTTTTTTCAAATTTTGCCCGGTTTGGAAAATCCTTCACAATTTTCACACAACGCTCCAACTGTGCTTGATTTTGCTCCTTTCTCACTCAGCCCGCCCCCCTGGCCCCTTTTAGCAAGGATTTGGGAAAATCCCCATTTTTGACTTTCCGACACTACCGGCCCTGTCGTTTTTTTCAAATTTTGCCCGTTTTGGAAAATCCTTCACAATTGTCACACAACGCCCCAACTATGCTTGATTTTGCTCCTTTCTGACTCAGTCCGCCCCCTGGCACCTTTTAGCAAGGTTTGGGAAAATCCCCATTTTTGACTTTTTCGACACTACCGCCCCTGTCGTTTTTTTCAATTTTTGCCCTCTTTGGAAAATCCTTCACAATTTTCCCAAAACGCCCCAACTGTGCTTGATTTTGCTCCTTTTTCACCCAGCCCCCCCCTCTGGCCTCTTTAAGCAAATTTTGTGAAAATCCCCATTTTTGACTTTTTCGACACTACCGGCCCTGTCTTTTTTTTCAAATTTTGCCCGGTTTGGAAAATCCTTCACAATTTTCACACAACGCCCCAACTGTGCTTGATTTTGCTCCTTTCTCACTCAGCCTGCCCCCCTGGCCCCTTTTAGCAAGGATTTGGGAAAATCCCCATTTTTGACTTTTTCGACACTACCGGCCCTTTCGTTTTTTTCAAATTTTGCCCGGTTTGGAAAATCCTTCACAATTTTCCCAAAACGCCCCAACTGTGCTTGATTTTGCTCCTTTCTGACTCAGCCCGCCCCCCTGGCCCCTTTTAGCAAGGTTTGGGAAAATCCCCATTTTAGACTTTTTCGACACTACCGGCCCTGTCGTTTTTTCAATTTTTGCCCACTATGGAAAATCCTTCACAATTTTCACAAAACGCCCCAACTGTGCTTGATTTTGCTCGTTTTTCACTCAGCCCCCCCCCTCTGGCTTCTTTAAGCAAATTTTGTGAAAATCCCCATTTTTGACTTTTTCGACACTACCGGCCCTGTCTTTTTTTTCAAATTTTGCCCGGTTTGGAAAATCCTTCACAATTGTCACACAACGCCCCAACTGTGCTTGATTTTGCTCCTTTCTCACTCAGCCCGCCCCCTGGCCCCTTTTAGCAAGGATTTGGGAAAATCCCCATTTTTGACTTTCCGACACTACCGGGCCTGTCGTTTTTTTCAAATTTTGCCCGGTTTGGAAAATCCTTCACAATTTTCCCAAAACGCCCCAACTGTGCTTGATTTTGCTCCTTTCTGACTCAGTCCGCCCCCCTGGCCCCTTTTAGCAAGGTTTGGGAAAATCCACATTTTTGACTTTTTCGACACTACCGGCCCTGTCGTTTTTTTCAATTTTTGCCCACGTTGGAAAATCCTTCACAATTTTCCCAAAACGCCCCAACTGTGCTTGATTTTGCTCCTTTCTGACTCAGTCCGCCCCCTGGCACCTTTTAGCAAGGTTTGGGAAAATCCCCATTTTTGACTTTTTCGACACTACCGGCCCTGTCTTTTTTTCAAATTTTGCCCGGTTTGGAAAATCCTTCACAATTTTCACAAAACGCCCCAACTGTGCTTGATTTTGCTCGTTTTTCAATCAGCCCGCCCCCTGGCCCCTCTTAGCAAAAATTTGGGAAAATCCGCATTTTTGACTTTTTCGACACTACCGGCCCTGTCGTTTTTTTCAATTTTTGCCCACTTTGGAAAATCCTTCACAATTTTCCCAAAACGCCCCAACTGTGCTTGATTTTGCTCCTTTGTGACTCAGTCCGCCCCCTGGCAACTTTTAGCAAGGTTTGGGAAAATCCCCATTTTTGACTTTTTCGACACTACTGGCCCTGTCTTTTTTTCAAATTTTGCCCGGTTTGGAAAATCCTTCACAATTTTTACAAAACGCCCCAACTGTGCTTGATTTTGCTCGTTTTTCAATCAGCCCGCCCCCTGGCCCCTTTTAGCAAAAATTTGGGAAAATCCCAATTTTTGACTTTTTCGACACTACCGGCCCTGTCGTTTTTTTCAATTTTTGCCCACTTTGGAAAATCCTTCACAATTTTCACAAAACGCCCCAACTGTGCTTGATTTTGCTCCTTTTTCACCCAGCCCCCCCCCCTCTGGCCTCTTTAAGCAAAGTTTGGGAAAATCCCCATTTTTGACTTTTTTGACACTACCGGCACTGTCGTTTTTTTCAAATTTTGCCCGGTTTGGAAAATCCTTCACAATATTCCCAAAACGCCCCAACTGTGCTTGATTTTGCTCCTTTCTGACTCAGTCCGCCCCCCTGGCCCCTTTTAGCAAGGTTTGGGAAAATCCCCATTTTTTACTTTTTCGACACTACCGGTCCTGTCTTTTTTTTCAAATTTTACCCGGTTTGGAAAATCCTTCACAATTTTCACAAAACGCCCCAACTGTGCTTGATTTTGCTCGTTTTTCAATAAGCCCGCCCCCTGGCCCCTTTTAGCAAAGATTTGGGAAAATCCGCATTTTTGACTTTTTCGACACTACCGGCCCTGTCGTTTTTTTCAAATTTTGCCCGGTTTGGAAAATCCTTCACAATTTTCCCAAAACGCCCCAACTGTGCTTGATTTTGCTCCTTTCTTACTTAGTCCGCCCCCCTGGCCCCTTTTAGCAAGGTTTTGGAAAATCCCCATTTTTGACTTTTTCGACACTACCGGCCCTGTCTTTTTTTTCAAATTTTGCCCGGTTTGGAAAATCCTTCACAATTTTCCCAAAACGCCCCAACTGTGCTTGATTTTGCTCCTTTCTGATTCAGCCAGCCCCCCTGGCCCCTTTTAGCAAGGTTTGGGAAAATCCCCATTTTTGACTTTTTCGACACTACCGGCCCTGTCGTTTTTTTCAATTTTTGCCCACTATGGAAAATCCTTCACAATTTTCACAAAACGCCCCAACTGTGCTTGATTTTGCTAGTTTTTCACTCAGCCCCCCCCTCTGGCCTCTTTAAGCAAATTTTGTGAAAATCCCCATTTTTGACTTTTTCGACACTACCCGGCCCTGTCTTTTTTTTCAAATTTTGCCCGGTTTGGAAAATCCTTCACAATTTTCACACAACGCCCCAACTGTGCTTGATTTTGCTCCTTTCTGACTCAGCCCGCCCCCCTGGCCCCTTTTAGCAAGGTTTGGGAAAATCCCCATTCTAGACTTTTTCGACACTACCGGCCCTGTCGTTTTTTTCAATTTTTGCCCACTTTGGAAAATCCTTCACAATTTTCACACAACGCCCCAACTGTGCTTGATTTTGCTCCTTTCTGACTCAGTCCGCCCCCTGGCACCTTTTAGCAAGGTTTTGGAAAATCCCCATTTTTGACTTTTTCGACACTACCGGACCTGTCGTTTTTTTCAAATTTTGCCCGGTTTGGAAAATCCTTCACAATTTTCTCAAAACGCCCCAACTGTGCTTGATTTTGCTCATTTCTGACTCAGTCCGCCCCCCTGGCCCCTTTTAGCAAGGTTTGGGAAAATCCGCATTTTTGACTTTTTCGACACTACCGGCCCTGTCGTTTTTTTCAATTTTTGCCCACGTTGGAAAATCCTTCACAATTTTCACAAAACGCCCCAACTGTGCTTGATTTTGCTCCTTTCTGACTCAGTCCGCCCCCTGGCACCTTTTAGCAAGGTTTGGGAAAATGCCCATTTTTGACTTTTTCGACACTACCGGCCCTGTCTTTTTTTCAAATTTTGCCCGGTTTGGAAAATCCTTCACAATTTTCACAAAACGCCCCAACTGTGCTTGATTTTGCTCGTTTTTCAATCAGCCCGCCCCCTGGCCCCTTTTAGCAAAAATTTGGGAAAATCCCAATTTTTGACTTTTTCGACTCTACCGGACCTGTCGTTTTTTTCAAATTTTGCCCACTTTGGAAAATCCTTCACAATTTTCTCAAAACGCCCCAACTGTGCTTGATTTTGCTCCTTTCTGACTCAGTCCACCCCCTGGCACCTTTTAGCAAGGTTTGTGAAAATCCCCATTTTTGACTTTTTCGACACTACCGGCCCTGTCGTTTTTTTTCAAATTTTGCCCGGTTTGGAAAATCCTTCACAATTTTCCCAAAACGCCCCAACTGTGCTTTATTTTGCTAGTTTTTCACTCAGCCCCCCCCTCTGGCCTGTTTAAGCAAATTTTGTGAAAATCCCCATTTTTGACTTTTTCGACACTACCGGCCCTGTCTTTTTTTTCAAATTTTGCCCGGTTTGGAAAATCCTTCACAATTTTCACACAACGCCCCAACTGTGCTTGATTTTGCTCCTTTCTGACTCAGCCCGCCCCCCTGGCCCCTTTTAGCAAGGTTTGTGAAAATCCCCATTTTTGACTTTTTCGACACTACCGGCACTGTCGTTTTTTTCAATTTTTGCCCTCTTTGGAAAATCCTTCACAATTTTCACAAAACGCCCCAACTGTGCTTGATTTTGCTCCTTTTTCACCCAGCCCCCCCCTCTGGCCTCTTTAAGCAAAGTTTGGGAAAATCCCCATTTTTGACTTTTTCGACACTACCGGCACTGTGGTTTTTTTCAAATTTTGCCCGGTTTGGAAAATCCTTCACAATTTTCCCAAAACGCCCCAACTGTGCTTGATTTTGCTCCTTTCTGACTCAGTCCGCCCCCCTGGCCCCTTTTAGCAAGGTTTGGGAAAATCCCCATTTTTGACTTTTTCGACACTACCGGCCGTGTCTTTTTTTCAAATTTTGCCCGGTTTGGAAAATCCTTCACAATTTTCACAAAACGCCCCAACTGTGCTTGATTTTGCTCGTTTTTCACTCAGCCACCCCCTCTGGCCTCTTTAAGCAAATTTTGTGAAAATCCCCATTTTTGACTTTTTCGACACTACCGGCCCTGTCTTTTTTTTCAAATTTTGCCCGGTTTGGAAAATCCTTCACAATTTTCCCAAAACGCCCCAACTGTGCTTGATTTTGCTCCTTTCTGACTCAGCCCGCCCCCCTGGCCCCTTTTAGCAAGGTTTGGGAAAATCCCCATTCTAGACTTTTTCGACACTACCGGCCCTGTCGTTTTTTTCAATTTTTGCCCACTTTGGAAAATCCTTCACAATTTTCACACAACGCCCCAACTGTGCTTGATTTTGCTCATTTCTTACTTAGTCCGCCCCCTGGCCCCTTTTAGCAAGGTTTGGGAAAATCCGCATTTTTGACTTTTTCGACACTACCGGCCCTGTCGTTTTTTTCAATTTTTGCCCACGTTGGAAAATCCTTCACAATTTTCCCAAAACGCCCCAACTGTGCTTGATTTTGCTCCTTTCTGACTCAGTCCGCCCCCTGGCCCCTTTTAGCAAGGTTTGGGAAAATGCCCATTTTTGACTTTTTCGACACTACCGGCCCTGTCTTTTTTTTCAATTTATGCCCGGTTTGGAAAATCCTTCACAATTTTCCCAAAACGCCCCAACTGTGCTTGATTTTGCTCCTTTCTGACTCAGTCCGCACCCCTGGCCCCTTTTAGCAAGGTTTGGGAAATTCCCCATTTTTGACTTTTTCGACACTACCGGCCCTGTCGTTTTTTCAAATTTTGCCCGGTTTGGAAAATCCTTCACAATTTTCACAAAACGCCCCAACTGTGCTTGATTTTGCTCGTTTTTCAATCAGCCCGCCCCCTGGCCCCTTTTAGCAAAAATTTGGGAAAATCCCAATTTTTGACTTTTTCGACACTACCAGCCCTGTCGTTTTTTTCAATTTTTGCCCGGTTTGGAAAATCCTTCACAATTTTCACAAAACGCCCCAACTGTGCTTGATTTTGCTCATTTCTGACTCAGTCCGCCCCCCTGGCCCCTTTTAGCAAGGTTTGGGAAAATCCGCATTTTTGACTTTTTCGACACTACCGGCCCTGTCGTTTTTTTCAATTTTTGCCCACGTTGGAAAATCCTTCACAATTTTCCCAAAACGCCCCAACTGTGCTTGATTTTGCTCGTTTTTCAATCAGCCCACCCCCTGGCCCCTTTTAGCAAGGATTTGGGAAAATCCCCATTTTTGACTTTTTCGACACTACCGGCCCTGTCGTTTTTTTCAAATTTTGCCCGGTTTGGAAAATCCTTCACAATTTTCCCAAAACGCCCCAACTGTGCTTGATTTTGCTCCTTTCTGACTCAGTCCGCCCCCCTGGCCCCTTTTAGCAAGGTTTGGGAAAATCCCCATTTTTGACTTTTTCGACACTACCGGCCCTGTCGTTTTTTAAAATTTTTGCCCACTTTGGAAAATCCTTCACAATTTTCACACAACGTCCCAACTGTGCTTGATTTTGCTCCTTTCTTACTTAGTCCGCCCCCCAGGCCCCTTTTAGCTAGGTTTTGGAAAATCCCCATTTTTGACTTTTTCGACACTACCGGACCTGTCGTTTTTTTCAAATTTTGCCCGGTTTGGAAAATCCTTCACAATTTTCTCAAAACGCCCCAACTGTGCTTGATTTTGCTCGTTTTTCAATCAGCCCGCCCCCTGGCCCCTTTTAGCAAGGTTTGGGAAAATCCGCATTTTTGACTTTTTCGACACTACCGGACCTGTCGTTTTTTTCAAATTTTGCCCGGTTTGGAAAATCCTTCACAATTTTCACAAAACGCCCCAACTGTGCTTGATTTTGCTCGTTTTTCAATCAGCCCGCCCCCTGGCCCCTTTTAGCAAAAATTTGGGAAAATCCCCATTTTTGACTTTTTCGACACTACCGGACCTGTCGTTTTTTTCAAATTTTGCCCACTTTGGAAAATCCTTCACAATTTTCTCAAAACGCCCCAACTGTGCTTGATTTTGCAACTTTCTGACTCAGTCCACCCCCTGGCACCTTTTAGCAAGGTTTGTGAAAATCCCCATTTTTGACTTTTTCGACACTACCGGCCCTGTCTTTTTTTCAAATTTTGCCCGGTTTGGAAAATCCTTCACAATTTTCACAAAACGCCCCAACTGTGCTTGATTTTGCTCCTTTTTCACCCAGCCCCCCCCTCTGGCCTCTTTAAGCAAAGTTTGGGAAAATCCCCATTTTTGACTTTTTCGACACTACCGGCCCTGTCTTTTTTTCAAATTTTGCCCGGTTTGGAAAATCCTTCACAATTTTCACAAAACGCCCCAACTGTGCTTGATTTTGCTCCTTTTTCACCCAGCCCCCCCCCTCTGGCCTCTTTAAGCAAAGTTTGGGAAAATCCCCATTTTTGACTTTTTCGACACTACCGGCACTGTCGTTTTTTTCAAATTTTGCCCGGTTTGGAAAATCCTTCACAATTTTCCCAAAACGCCCCAACTGTGCTTGATTTTGCTCCTTTCTGACTCAGTCCGCCCCCCTGGCCCCTTTTAGCAAGGTTTGGGAAAATCCCCATTTTTGACTTTTTCGACACTACCGGTCCTGTCTTTTTTTTCAAATTTTACCCGGTTTGGAAAATCCTTCACAATTTTCACAAAACGCCCCAACTGTGCTTGATTTTGCTCGTTTTTCAATAAGCCCGTCCCCTGGCCCCTTTTAGCAAAGATTTGGGAAAATCCGCATTTTTGACTTTTTCGACACTACCGGCCCTGTCGTTTTTTTCAAATTTTGCCCGGTTTGGAAAATCCTTCACAATTTTCCCAAAACGCCCCAACTGTGCTTGATTTTGCTCCTTTCTTACTTAGTCCGCCCCCCTGGCCCCTTTTAGCAAGGTTTTGGAAAATCCCCATTTTTGACTTTACGACACTACCGGCCCTGTCTTTTTTTTCAAATTTTGCCCGGTTTGGAAAATCCTTCACAATTTTCCCAAAACGCCCCAACTGTGCTTGATTTTGCTCCTTTCTGATTCAGCCAGCCCCCCTGGCCCCTTTTAGCAAGGTTTGGGAAAATCCCCATTTTTGACTTTTTCGACACTACCGGCCCTGTCGTTTTTTTCAATTTTTGCCCACTATGGAAAATCCTTCACAATTTTCACAAAACGCCCCAACTGTGCTTGATTTTGCTAGTTTTTCACTCAGCCCCCCCCTCTGGCCTCTTTAAGCAAATTTTGTGAAAATCCCCATTTTTGACTTTTTCGACACTACCGGCCCTGTCTTTTTTTTCAAATTTTGCCCGGTTTGGAAAATCCTTCACAATTTTCACACAACGCCCCAACTGTGCTTGATTTTGCTCCTTTCTGACTCAGCCCGCCCCCCTGGCCCCTTTTAGCAAGGTTTGGGAAAATCCCCATTCTAGACTTTTTCGACACTACCGGCCCTGTCGTTTTTTTCAATTTTTGCCCACTTTGGAAAATCCTTCACAATTTTCACACAACGCCCCAACTGTGCTTGATTTTGCTCCTTTCTGACTCAGTCCGCCCCCTGGCACCTTTTAGCAAGGTTTTGGAAAATCCCCATTTTTGACTTTTTCGACACTACCGGACCTGTCGTTTTTTTCAAATTTTGCCCGGTTTGGAAAATCCTTCACAATTTTCTCAAAACGCCCCAACTGTGCTTGATTTTGCTCATTTCTGACTCAGTCCGCCCCCCTGGCCCCTTTTAGCAAGGTTTGGGAAAATCCGCATTTTTGACTTTTTCGACACTACCGGCCCTGTCGTTTTTTTCAATTTTTGCCCACGTTGGAAAATCCTTCACAATTTTCCCAAAACGCCCCAACTGTGCTTGATTTTGCTCCTTTCTGACTCAGTCCGCCCCCCTGGCACCTTTTAGCAAGGTTTGGGAAAATGCCCATTTTTGACTTTTTCGACACTACCGGCCCTGTCTTTTTTTCAAATTTTGCCCGGTTTGGAAAATCCTTCACAATTTTCACAAAACGCCCCAACTGTGCTTGATTTTGCTCGTTTTTCAATCAGCCCGCCCCCTGGCCCCTTTTAGCAAAAATTTGGGAAAATCCCAATTTTTGACTTTTTCGACTCTACCGGACCTGTCGTTTTTTTCAAATTTTGCCCACTTTGGAAAATCCTTCACAATTTTCTCAAAACGCCCCAACTGTGCTTGATTTTGCTCCTTTCTGACTCAGTCCACCCCCTGGCACCTTTTAGCAAGGTTTGTGAAAATCCCCATTTTTGACTTTTTCGACACTACCGGCCCTGTCTTTTTTTTCAAATTTTGCCCGGTTTGGAAAATCCTTCACAATTTTCCCAAAACGCCCCAACTGTGCTTTATTTTGCTAGTTTTTCACTCAGCCCCCCCCTCTGGCCTCTTTAAGCAAATTTTGTGAAAATCCCCATTTTTGACTTTTTCGACACTACCGGCCCTGTCTTTTTTTTCAAATTTTGCCCGGTTTGGAAAATCCTTCACAATTTTCACAAAACGCCCCAACTGTGCTTGATTTTGCTCGTTTTTCAATCAGCCCGCCCCCTGGCCCCTCTTAGCAAAAATTTGGGAAAATCCCAATTTTTGACTTTTTCGACACTACCGGACCTGTCGTTTTTTTCAAATTTTGCCCGGTTTGGAAAATCCTTCACAATTTTCTCAAAACGCCCCAACTGTGCTTGATTTTGCTCCTTTCTGACTCAGTCCGCCCCCTGGCACCTTTTAGCAAGGTTTGGGAAAATCCCCATTTTTGACTTTTTCGACACTACCGGCCGTGTCTTTTTTTCAAATTTTGCCCGGTTTGGAAAATCCTTCACAATTTTCACAAAACGCCCCAACTGTGCTTGATTTTGCTCGTTTTTCACTCAGCCACCCCCTCTGGCCTCTTTAAGCAAATTTTTTGAAAATCCCCATTTTTGACTTTTTCGACACTACCGGCCCTGTCTTTTTTTTCAAATTTTGCCCGGTTTGGAAAATCCTTCACAATTGTCACACAACGCCCCAACTGTGCTTGATTTTGCTCCTTTCTGACTCAGTCCGCCCCCTGGCAACTTTTAGCAAGGTTTGGGAAAATCCCCATTTTTGACTTTTTCGACACTACCGGCACTGTCGTTTTTTTCAAATTTTGCCCGGTTTGGAAAATCCTTCACAATTTTCCCAAAACGCCCCAACTGTGCTTGATTTTGCTCCTTTCTTACTTAGTCCGCCCCCCTGGCCCCTTTTAGCAAGGTTTTGGAAAATCCCCATTTTTGACTTTTTCGACACTACCGGCCCTGTCGTTTTTTTCAATTTTTGCCCACTTTGGAAAATCCTTCACAATTTTCACACAACGCCCCAACTGTGCTTGATTTTGCTCCTTTCTGACTCAGCCCGCCCCCCTGGCCCCTTTTAGCAAGGTTTGGGAAAATCCCCATTTTTGACTTTTTCGACACTACCGGCCCTGTCGTTTTTTTCAAATTTTGCCCGGTTTGGAAAATCCTTCACAATTTTCACACAACGCTCCAACTGTGCTTGATTTTGCTCCTTTCTCACTCAGCCCGCCCCCCTGGCCCCTTTTAGCAAGGATTTGGGAAAATCCCCATTTTTGACTTTCCGACACTACCGGCCCTGTCGTTTTTTTCAAATTTTGCCCGTTTTGGAAAATCCTTCACAATTGTCACACAACGCCCCAACTATGCTTGATTTTGCTCCTTTCTGACTCAGTCCGCCCCCTGGCACCTTTTAGCAAGGTTTGGGAAAATCCCCATTTTTGACTTTTTCGACACTACCGCCCCTGTCGTTTTTTTCAATTTTTGCCCTCTTTGGAAAATCCTTCACAATTTTCCCAAAACGCCCCAACTGTGCTTGATTTTGCTCCTTTTTCACCCAGCCCCCCCCTCTGGCCTCTTTAAGCAAATTTTGTGAAAATCCCCATTTTTGACTTTTTCGACACTACCGGCCCTGTCTTTTTTTTCAAATTTTGCCCGGTTTGGAAAATCCTTCACAATTTTCACACAACGCCCCAACTGTGCTTGATTTTGCTCCTTTCTCACTCAGCCTGCCCCCCTGGCCCCTTTTAGCAAGGATTTGGGAAAATCCCCATTTTTGACTTTTTCGACACTACCGGCCCTTTCGTTTTTTTCAAATTTTGCCCGGTTTGGAAAATCCTTCACAATTTTCCCAAAACGCCCCAACTGTGCTTGATTTTGCTCCTTTCTGACTCAGCCCGCCCCCCTGGCCCCTTTTAGCAAGGTTTGGGAAAATCCCCATTTTAGACTTTTTCGACACTACCGGCCCTGTCGTTTTTTCAATTTTTGCCCACTATGGAAAATCCTTCACAATTTTCACAAAACGCCCCAACTGTGCTTGATTTTGCTCGTTTTTCACTCAGCCCCCCCCCTCTGGCTTCTTTAAGCAAATTTTGTGAAAATCCCCATTTTTGACTTTTTCGACACTACCGGCCCTGTCTTTTTTTTCAAATTTTGCCCGGTTTGGAAAATCCTTCACAATTGTCACACAACGCCCCAACTGTGCTTGATTTTGCTCCTTTCTCACTCAGCCCGCCCCCTGGCCCCTTTTAGCAAGGATTTGGGAAAATCCCCATTTTTGACTTTCCGACACTACCGGGCCTGTCGTTTTTTTCAAATTTTGCCCGGTTTGGAAAATCCTTCACAATTTTCCCAAAACGCCCCAACTGTGCTTGATTTTGCTCCTTTCTGACTCAGTCCGCCCCCCTGGCCCCTTTTAGCAAGGTTTGGGAAAATCCACATTTTTGACTTTTTCGACACTACCGGCCCTGTCGTTTTTTTCAATTTTTGCCCACGTTGGAAAATCCTTCACAATTTTCCCAAAACGCCCCAACTGTGCTTGATTTTGCTCCTTTCTGACTCAGTCCGCCCCCTGGCACCTTTTAGCAAGGTTTGGGAAAATCCCCATTTTTGACTTTTTCGACACTACCGGCCCTGTCTTTTTTTCAAATTTTGCCCGGTTTGGAAAATCCTTCACAATTTTCACAAAACGCCCCAACTGTGCTTGATTTTGCTCGTTTTTCAATCAGCCCGCCCCCTGGCCCCTCTTAGCAAAAATTTGGGAAAATCCGCATTTTTGACTTTTTCGACACTACCGGCCCTGTCGTTTTTTTCAATTTTTGCCCACTTTGGAAAATCCTTCACAATTTTCCCAAAACGCCCCAACTGTGCTTGATTTTGCTCCTTTGTGACTCAGTCCGCCCCCCTGGCCCCTTTTAGCAAGGTTTGGGAAAATCCCCATTTTTGACTTTTTCGACACTACCGGTCCTGTCTTTTTTTTCAAATTTTGCCCGGTTTGGAAAATCCTTCACAATTTTTACAAAACGCCCCAACTGTGCTTGATTTTGCTCGTTTTTCAATCAGCCCGCCCCCTGGCCCCTTTTAGCAAAAATTTGGGAAAATCCCAATTTTTGACTTTTTCGACACTACCGGCCCTGTCGTTTTTTTCAATTTTTGCCCACTTTGGAAAATCCTTCACAATTTTCACAAAACGCCCCAACTGTGCTTGATTTTGCTCCTTTTTCACCCAGCCCCCCCCCCTCTGGCCTCTTTAAGCAAAGTTTGGGAAAATCCCCATTTTTGACTTTTTTGACACTACCGGCACTGTCGTTTTTTTCAAATTTTGCCCGGTTTGGAAAATCCTTCACAATATTCCCAAAACGCCCCAACTGTGCTTGATTTTGCTCCTTTCTGACTCAGTCCGCCCCCCTGGCCCCTTTTAGCAAGGTTTGGGAAAATCCCCATTTTTGACTTTTTCGACACTACCGGTCCTGTCTTTTTTTTCAAATTTTACCCGGTTTGGAAAATCCTTCACAATTTTCACAAAACGCCCCAACTGTGCTTGATTTTGCTCGTTTTTCAATAAGCCCGCCCCCTGGCCCCTTTTAGCAAAGATTTGGGAAAATCCGCATTTTTGACTTTTTCGACACTACCGGCCCTGTCGTTTTTTTCAAATTTTGCCCGGTTTGGAAAATCCTTCACAATTTTCCCAAAACGCCCCAACTGTGCTTGATTTTGCTCCTTTCTTACTTAGTCCGCCCCCCTGGCCCCTTTTAGCAAGGTTTTGGAAAATCCCCATTTTTGACTTTTTCGACACTACCGGCCCTGTCTTTTTTTTCAAATTTTGCCCGGTTTGGAAAATCCTTCACAATTTTCACACAACGCCCCAACTGTGCTTGATTTTGCTCCTTTCTGACTCAGCCCGCCCCCCTGGCCCCTTTTAGCAAGGTTTGGGAAAATCCCCATTCTAGACTTTTTCGACACTACCGGCCCTGTCGTTTTTTTCAATTTTTGCCCACTTTGGAAAATCCTTCACAATTTTCACACAACGCCCCAACTGTGCTTGATTTTGCTCCTTTCTGACTCAGTCCGCCCCCTGGCACCTTTTAGCAAGGTTTTGGAAAATCCCCATTTTTGACTTTTTCGACACTACCGGACCTGTCGTTTTTTTCAAATTTTGCCCGGTTTGGAAAATCCTTCACAATTTTCTCAAAACGCCCCAACTGTGCTTGATTTTGCTCATTTCTGACTCAGTCCGCCCCCCTGGCCCCTTTTAGCAAGGTTTGGGAAAATCCGCATTTTTGACTTTTTCGACACTACCGGCCCTGTCGTTTTTTTCAATTTTTGCCCACGTTGGAAAATCCTTCACAATTTTCACAAAACGCCCCAACTGTGCTTGATTTTGCTCCTTTCTGACTCAGTCCGCCCCCTGGCACCTTTTAGCAAGGTTTGGGAAAATGCCCATTTTTGACTTTTTCGACACTACCGGCCCTGTCTTTTTTTCAAATTTTGCCCGGTTTGGAAAATCCTTCACAATTTTCACAAAACGCCCCAACTGTGCTTGATTTTGCTCGTTTTTCAATCAGCCCGCCCCCTGGCCCCTTTTAGCAAAAATTTGGGAAAATCCCAATTTTTGACTTTTTCGACTCTACCGGACCTGTCGTTTTTTTCAAATTTTGCCCACTTTGGAAAATCCTTCACAATTTTCTCAAAACGCCCCAACTGTGCTTGATTTTGCTCCTTTCTGACTCAGTCCACCCCCTGGCACCTTTTAGCAAGGTTTGTGAAAATCCCCATTTTTGACTTTTTCGACACTACCGGCCCTGTCTTTTTTTTCAAATTTTGCCCGGTTTGGAAAATCCTTCACAATTTTCCCAAAACGCCCCAACTGTGCTTTATTTTGCTAGTTTTTCACTCAGCCCCCCCCTCTGGCCTCTTTAAGCAAATTTTGTGAAAATCCCCATTTTTGACTTTTTCGACACTACCGGCCCTGTCTTTTTTTTCAAATTTTGCCCGGTTTGGAAAATCCTTCACAATTTTCACACAACGCCCCAACTGTGCTTGATTTTGCTCCTTTCTGACTCAGCCCGCCCCCCTGGCCCCTTTTAGCAAGGTTTGTGAAAATCCCCATTTTTGACTTTTTCGACACTACCGGCCCTGTCTTTTTTTCAAATTTTGCCCGGTTTGGAAAATCCTTCACAATTTTCACAAAACGCCCCAACTGTGCTTGATTTTGCTCGTTTTTCAATCAGCCCGCCCCCTGGCCCCTTTTAGCAAAAATTTGGGAAAATCCCAATTTTTGACTTTTTCGACTCTACCGGACCTGTCGTTTTTTTCAAATTTTGCCCACTTTGGAAAATCCTTCACAATTTTCTCAAAACGCCCCAACTGTGCTTGATTTTGCTCCTTTCTGACTCAGTCCACCCCCTGGCACCTTTTAGCAAGGTTTGTGAAAATCCCCATTTTTGACTTTTTCGACACTACCGGCCCTGTCTTTTTTTTCAAATTTTGCCCGGTTTGGAAAATCCTTCACAATTTTCCCAAAACGCCCCAACTGTGCTTTATTTTGCTAGTTTTTCACTCAGCCCCCCCCTCTGGCCTCTTTAAGCAAATTTTGTGAAAATCCCCATTTTTGACTTTTTCGACACTACCGGCCCTGTCTTTTTTTTCAAATTTTGCCCGGTTTGGAAAATCCTTCACAATTTTCACAAAACGCCCCAACTGTGCTTGATTTTGCTCGTTTTTCAATCAGCCCGCCCCCTGGCCCCTCTTAGCAAAAATTTGGGAAAATCCCAATTTTTGACTTTTTCGACACTACCGGACCTGTCGTTTTTTTCAAATTTTGCCCGGTTTGGAAAATCCTTCACAATTTTCTCAAAACGCCCCAACTGTGCTTGATTTTGCTCCTTTCTGACTCAGTCCGCCCCCTGGCACCTTTTAGCAAGGTTTGGGAAAATCCCCATTTTTGACTTTTTCGACACTACCGGCCGTGTCTTTTTTTCAAATTTTGCCCGGTTTGGAAAATCCTTCACAATTTTCACAAAACGCCCCAACTGTGCTTGATTTTGCTCGTTTTTCACTCAGCCACCCCCTCTGGCCTCTTTAAGCAAATTTTTTGAAAATCCCCATTTTTGACTTTTTCGACACTACCGGCCCTGTCTTTTTTTTCAAATTTTGCCCGGTTTGGAAAATCCTTCACAATTGTCACACAACGCCCCAACTGTGCTTGATTTTGCTCCTTTCTGACTCAGTCCGCCCCCTGGCAACTTTTAGCAAGGTTTGGGAAAATCCCCATTTTTGACTTTTTCGACACTACCGGCACTGTCGTTTTTTTCAAATTTTGCCCGGTTTGGAAAATCCTTCACAATTTTCCCAAAACGCCCCAACTGTGCTTGATTTTGCTCCTTTCTTACTTAGTCCGCCCCCCTGGCCCCTTTTAGCAAGGTTTTGGAAAATCCCCATTTTTGACTTTTTCGACACTACCGGCCCTGTCGTTTTTTTCAATTTTTGCCCACTTTGGAAAATCCTTCACAATTTTCACACAACGCCCCAACTGTGCTTGATTTTGCTCCTTTCTGACTCAGCCCGCCCCCCTGGCCCCTTTTAGCAAGGTTTGGGAAAATCCCCATTTTTGACTTTTTCGACACTACCGGCCCTGTCGTTTTTTTCAAATTTTGCCCGGTTTGGAAAATCCTTCACAATTTTCACACAACGCTCCAACTGTGCTTGATTTTGCTCCTTTCTCACTCAGCCCGCCCCCCTGGCCCCTTTTAGCAAGGATTTGGGAAAATCCCCATTTTTGACTTTCCGACACTACCGGCCCTGTCGTTTTTTTCAAATTTTGCCCGTTTTGGAAAATCCTTCACAATTGTCACACAACGCCCCAACTATGCTTGATTTTGCTCCTTTCTGACTCAGTCCGCCCCCTGGCACCTTTTAGCAAGGTTTGGGAAAATCCCCATTTTTGACTTTTTCGACACTACCGCCCCTGTCGTTTTTTTCAATTTTTGCCCTCTTTGGAAAATCCTTCACAATTTTCCCAAAACGCCCCAACTGTGCTTGATTTTGCTCCTTTTTCACCCAGCCCCCCCCTCTGGCCTCTTTAAGCAAATTTTGTGAAAATCCCCATTTTTGACTTTTTCGACACTACCGGCCCTGTCTTTTTTTTCAAATTTTGCCCGGTTTGGAAAATCCTTCACAATTTTCACACAACGCCCCAACTGTGCTTGATTTTGCTCCTTTCTCACTCAGCCTGCCCCCCTGGCCCCTTTTAGCAAGGATTTGGGAAAATCCCCATTTTTGACTTTTTCGACACTACCGGCCCTTTCGTTTTTTTCAAATTTTGCCCGGTTTGGAAAATCCTTCACAATTTTCCCAAAACGCCCCAACTGTGCTTGATTTTGCTCCTTTCTGACTCAGCCCGCCCCCCTGGCCCCTTTTAGCAAGGTTTGGGAAAATCCCCATTTTAGACTTTTTCGACACTACCGGCCCTGTCGTTTTTTCAATTTTTGCCCACTATGGAAAATCCTTCACAATTTTCACAAAACGCCCCAACTGTGCTTGATTTTGCTCGTTTTTCACTCAGCCCCCCCCCTCTGGCTTCTTTAAGCAAATTTTGTGAAAATCCCCATTTTTGACTTTTTCGACACTACCGGCCCTGTCTTTTTTTTCAAATTTTGCCCGGTTTGGAAAATCCTTCACAATTGTCACACAACGCCCCAACTGTGCTTGATTTTGCTCCTTTCTCACTCAGCCCGCCCCCTGGCCCCTTTTAGCAAGGATTTGGGAAAATCCCCATTTTTGACTTTCCGACACTACCGGGCCTGTCGTTTTTTTCAAATTTTGCCCGGTTTGGAAAATCCTTCACAATTTTCCCAAAACGCCCCAACTGTGCTTGATTTTGCTCCTTTCTGACTCAGTCCGCCCCCCTGGCCCCTTTTAGCAAGGTTTGGGAAAATCCACATTTTTGACTTTTTCGACACTACCGGCCCTGTCGTTTTTTTCAATTTTTGCCCACGTTGGAAAATCCTTCACAATTTTCCCAAAACGCCCCAACTGTGCTTGATTTTGCTCCTTTCTGACTCAGTCCGCCCCCTGGCACCTTTTAGCAAGGTTTGGGAAAATCCCCATTTTTGACTTTTTCGACACTACCGGCCCTGTCTTTTTTTCAAATTTTGCCCGGTTTGGAAAATCCTTCACAATTTTCACAAAACGCCCCAACTGTGCTTGATTTTGCTCGTTTTTCAATCAGCCCGCCCCCTGGCCCCTCTTAGCAAAAATTTGGGAAAATCCGCATTTTTGACTTTTTCGACACTACCGGCCCTGTCGTTTTTTTCAATTTTTGCCCACTTTGGAAAATCCTTCACAATTTTCCCAAAACGCCCCAACTGTGCTTGATTTTGCTCCTTTGTGACTCAGTCCGCCCCCCTGGCCCCTTTTAGCAAGGTTTGGGAAAATCCCCATTTTTGACTTTTTCGACACTACCGGTCCTGTCTTTTTTTTCAAATTTTGCCCGGTTTGGAAAATCCTTCACAATTTTTACAAAACGCCCCAACTGTGCTTGATTTTGCTCGTTTTTCAATCAGCCCGCCCCCTGGCCCCTTTTAGCAAAAATTTGGGAAAATCCCAATTTTTGACTTTTTCGACACTACCGGCCCTGTCGTTTTTTTCAATTTTTGCCCACTTTGGAAAATCCTTCACAATTTTCACAAAACGCCCCAACTGTGCTTGATTTTGCTCCTTTTTCACCCAGCCCCCCCCCCTCTGGCCTCTTTAAGCAAAGTTTGGGAAAATCCCCATTTTTGACTTTTTTGACACTACCGGCACTGTCGTTTTTTTCAAATTTTGCCCGGTTTGGAAAATCCTTCACAATATTCCCAAAACGCCCCAACTGTGCTTGATTTTGCTCCTTTCTGACTCAGTCCGCCCCCCTGGCCCCTTTTAGCAAGGTTTGGGAAAATCCCCATTTTTGACTTTTTCGACACTACCGGTCCTGTCTTTTTTTTCAAATTTTACCCGGTTTGGAAAATCCTTCACAATTTTCACAAAACGCCCCAACTGTGCTTGATTTTGCTCGTTTTTCAATAAGCCCGCCCCCTGGCCCCTTTTAGCAAAGATTTGGGAAAATCCGCATTTTTGACTTTTTCGACACTACCGGCCCTGTCGTTTTTTTCAAATTTTGCCCGGTTTGGAAAATCCTTCACAATTTTCCCAAAACGCCCCAACTGTGCTTGATTTTGCTCCTTTCTTACTTAGTCCGCCCCCCTGGCCCCTTTTAGCAAGGTTTTGGAAAATCCCCATTTTTGACTTTTTCGACACTACCGGCCCTGTCTTTTTTTTCAAATTTTGCCCGGTTTGGAAAATCCTTCACAATTTTCACACAACGCCCCAACTGTGCTTGATTTTGCTCCTTTCTGACTCAGCCCGCCCCCCTGGCCCCTTTTAGCAAGGTTTGGGAAAATCCCCATTCTAGACTTTTTCGACACTACCGGCCCTGTCGTTTTTTTCAATTTTTGCCCACTTTGGAAAATCCTTCACAATTTTCACACAACGCCCCAACTGTGCTTGATTTTGCTCCTTTCTGACTCAGTCCGCCCCCTGGCACCTTTTAGCAAGGTTTTGGAAAATCCCCATTTTTGACTTTTTCGACACTACCGGACCTGTCGTTTTTTTCAAATTTTGCCCGGTTTGGAAAATCCTTCACAATTTTCTCAAAACGCCCCAACTGTGCTTGATTTTGCTCATTTCTGACTCAGTCCGCCCCCCTGGCCCCTTTTAGCAAGGTTTGGGAAAATCCGCATTTTTGACTTTTTCGACACTACCGGCCCTGTCGTTTTTTTCAATTTTTGCCCACGTTGGAAAATCCTTCACAATTTTCACAAAACGCCCCAACTGTGCTTGATTTTGCTCCTTTCTGACTCAGTCCGCCCCCTGGCACCTTTTAGCAAGGTTTGGGAAAATGCCCATTTTTGACTTTTTCGACACTACCGGCCCTGTCTTTTTTTCAAATTTTGCCCGGTTTGGAAAATCCTTCACAATTTTCACAAAACGCCCCAACTGTGCTTGATTTTGCTCGTTTTTCAATCAGCCCGCCCCCTGGCCCCTTTTAGCAAAAATTTGGGAAAATCCCAATTTTTGACTTTTTCGACTCTACCGGACCTGTCGTTTTTTTCAAATTTTGCCCACTTTGGAAAATCCTTCACAATTTTCTCAAAACGCCCCAACTGTGCTTGATTTTGCTCCTTTCTGACTCAGTCCACCCCCTGGCACCTTTTAGCAAGGTTTGTGAAAATCCCCATTTTTGACTTTTTCGACACTACCGGCCCTGTCTTTTTTTTCAAATTTTGCCCGGTTTGGAAAATCCTTCACAATTTTCCCAAAACGCCCCAACTGTGCTTTATTTTGCTAGTTTTTCACTCAGCCCCCCCCTCTGGCCTCTTTAAGCAAATTTTGTGAAAATCCCCATTTTTGACTTTTTCGACACTACCGGCCCTGTCTTTTTTTTCAAATTTTGCCCGGTTTGGAAAATCCTTCACAATTTTCACACAACGCCCCAACTGTGCTTGATTTTGCTCCTTTCTGACTCAGCCCGCCCCCCTGGCCCCTTTTAGCAAGGTTTGTGAAAATCCCCATTTTTGACTTTTTCGACACTACCGGCCCTGTCTTTTTTTCAAATTTTGCCCGGTTTGGAAAATCCTTCACAATTTTCACAAAACGCCCCAACTGTGCTTGATTTTGCTCGTTTTTCAATCAGCCCGCCCCCTGGCCCCTTTTAGCAAAAATTTGGGAAAATCCCAATTTTTGACTTTTTCGACTCTACCGGACCTGTCGTTTTTTTCAAATTTTGCCCACTTTGGAAAATCCTTCACAATTTTCTCAAAACGCCCCAACTGTGCTTGATTTTGCTCCTTTCTGACTCAGTCCACCCCCTGGCACCTTTTAGCAAGGTTTGTGAAAATCCCCATTTTTGACTTTTTCGACACTACCGGCCCTGTCTTTTTTTTCAAATTTTGCCCGGTTTGGAAAATCCTTCACAATTTTCCCAAAACGCCCCAACTGTGCTTTATTTTGCTAGTTTTTCACTCAGCCCCCCCCTCTGGCCTCTTTAAGCAAATTTTGTGAAAATCCCCATTTTTGACTTTTTCGACACTACCGGCCCTGTCTTTTTTTTCAAATTTTGCCCGGTTTGGAAAATCCTTCACAATTTTCACAAAACGCCCCAACTGTGCTTGATTTTGCTCGTTTTTCAATCAGCCCGCCCCCTGGCCCCTCTTAGCAAAAATTTGGGAAAATCCCAATTTTTGACTTTTTCGACACTACCGGACCTGTCGTTTTTTTCAAATTTTGCCCGGTTTGGAAAATCCTTCACAATTTTCTCAAAACGCCCCAACTGTGCTTGATTTTGCTCCTTTCTGACTCAGTCCGCCCCCTGGCACCTTTTAGCAAGGTTTGGGAAAATCCCCATTTTTGACTTTTTCGACACTACCGGCCGTGTCTTTTTTTCAAATTTTGCCCGGTTTGGAAAATCCTTCACAATTTTCACAAAACGCCCCAACTGTGCTTGATTTTGCTCGTTTTTCACTCAGCCACCCCCTCTGGCCTCTTTAAGCAAATTTTTTGAAAATCCCCATTTTTGACTTTTTCGACACTACCGGCCCTGTCTTTTTTTTCAAATTTTGCCCGGTTTGGAAAATCCTTCACAATTGTCACACAACGCCCCAACTGTGCTTGATTTTGCTCCTTTCTGACTCAGTCCGCCCCCTGGCAACTTTTAGCAAGGTTTGGGAAAATCCCCATTTTTGACTTTTTCGACACTACCGGCACTGTCGTTTTTTTCAAATTTTGCCCGGTTTGGAAAATCCTTCACAATTTTCCCAAAACGCCCCAACTGTGCTTGATTTTGCTCCTTTCTTACTTAGTCCGCCCCCCTGGCCCCTTTTAGCAAGGTTTTGGAAAATCCCCATTTTTGACTTTTTCGACACTACCGGCCCTGTCGTTTTTTTCAATTTTTGCCCACTTTGGAAAATCCTTCACAATTTTCACACAACGCCCCAACTGTGCTTGATTTTGCTCCTTTCTGACTCAGCCCGCCCCCCTGGCCCCTTTTAGCAAGGTTTGGGAAAATCCCCATTTTTGACTTTTTCGACACTACCGGCCCTGTCGTTTTTTTCAAATTTTGCCCGGTTTGGAAAATCCTTCACAATTTTCACACAACGCTCCAACTGTGCTTGATTTTGCTCCTTTCTCACTCAGCCCGCCCCCCTGGCCCCTTTTAGCAAGGATTTGGGAAAATCCCCATTTTTGACTTTCCGACACTACCGGCCCTGTCGTTTTTTTCAAATTTTGCCCGTTTTGGAAAATCCTTCACAATTGTCACACAACGCCCCAACTATGCTTGATTTTGCTCCTTTCTGACTCAGTCCGCCCCCTGGCACCTTTTAGCAAGGTTTGGGAAAATCCCCATTTTTGACTTTTTCGACACTACCGCCCCTGTCGTTTTTTTCAATTTTTGCCCTCTTTGGAAAATCCTTCACAATTTTCCCAAAACGCCCCAACTGTGCTTGATTTTGCTCCTTTTTCACCCAGCCCCCCCCTCTGGCCTCTTTAAGCAAATTTTGTGAAAATCCCCATTTTTGACTTTTTCGACACTACCGGCCCTGTCTTTTTTTTCAAATTTTGCCCGGTTTGGAAAATCCTTCACAATTTTCACACAACGCCCCAACTGTGCTTGATTTTGCTCCTTTCTCACTCAGCCTGCCCCCCTGGCCCCTTTTAGCAAGGATTTGGGAAAATCCCCATTTTTGACTTTTTCGACACTACCGGCCCTTTCGTTTTTTTCAAATTTTGCCCGGTTTGGAAAATCCTTCACAATTTTCCCAAAACGCCCCAACTGTGCTTGATTTTGCTCCTTTCTGACTCAGCCCGCCCCCCTGGCCCCTTTTAGCAAGGTTTGGGAAAATCCCCATTTTAGACTTTTTCGACACTACCGGCCCTGTCGTTTTTTCAATTTTTGCCCACTATGGAAAATCCTTCACAATTTTCACAAAACGCCCCAACTGTGCTTGATTTTGCTCGTTTTTCACTCAGCCCCCCCCCTCTGGCTTCTTTAAGCAAATTTTGTGAAAATCCCCATTTTTGACTTTTTCGACACTACCGGCCCTGTCTTTTTTTTCAAATTTTGCCCGGTTTGGAAAATCCTTCACAATTGTCACACAACGCCCCAACTGTGCTTGATTTTGCTCCTTTCTCACTCAGCCCGCCCCCTGGCCCCTTTTAGCAAGGATTTGGGAAAATCCCCATTTTTGACTTTCCGACACTACCGGGCCTGTCGTTTTTTTCAAATTTTGCCCGGTTTGGAAAATCCTTCACAATTTTCCCAAAACGCCCCAACTGTGCTTGATTTTGCTCCTTTCTGACTCAGTCCGCCCCCCTGGCCCCTTTTAGCAAGGTTTGGGAAAATCCACATTTTTGACTTTTTCGACACTACCGGCCCTGTCGTTTTTTTCAATTTTTGCCCACGTTGGAAAATCCTTCACAATTTTCCCAAAACGCCCCAACTGTGCTTGATTTTGCTCCTTTCTGACTCAGTCCGCCCCCTGGCACCTTTTAGCAAGGTTTGGGAAAATCCCCATTTTTGACTTTTTCGACACTACCGGCCCTGTCTTTTTTTCAAATTTTGCCCGGTTTGGAAAATCCTTCACAATTTTCACAAAACGCCCCAACTGTGCTTGATTTTGCTCGTTTTTCAATCAGCCCGCCCCCTGGCCCCTCTTAGCAAAAATTTGGGAAAATCCGCATTTTTGACTTTTTCGACACTACCGGCCCTGTCGTTTTTTTCAATTTTTGCCCACTTTGGAAAATCCTTCACAATTTTCCCAAAACGCCCCAACTGTGCTTGATTTTGCTCCTTTGTGACTCAGTCCGCCCCCTGGCAACTTTTAGCAAGGTTTGGGAAAATCCCCATTTTTGACTTTTTCGACACTACTGGCCCTGTCTTTTTTTCAAATTTTGCCCGGTTTGGAAAATCCTTCACAATTTTTACAAAACGCCCCAACTGTGCTTGATTTTGCTCGTTTTTCAATCAGCCCGCCCCCTGGCCCCTTTTAGCAAAAATTTGGGAAAATCCCAATTTTTGACTTTTTCGACACTACCGGCCCTGTCGTTTTTTTCAATTTTTGCCCACTTTGGAAAATCCTTCACAATTTTCACAAAACGCCCCAACTGTGCTTGATTTTGCTCCTTTTTCACCCAGCCCCCCCCCCTCTGGCCTCTTTAAGCAAAGTTTGGGAAAATCCCCATTTTTGACTTTTTTGACACTACCGGCACTGTCGTTTTTTTCAAATTTTGCCCGGTTTGGAAAATCCTTCACAATATTCCCAAAACGCCCCAACTGTGCTTGATTTTGCTCCTTTCTGACTCAGTCCGCCCCCCTGGCCCCTTTTAGCAAGGTTTGGGAAAATCCCCATTTTTGACTTTTTCGACACTACCGGTCCTGTCTTTTTTTTCAAATTTTACCCGGTTTGGAAAATCCTTCACAATTTTCACAAAACGCCCCAACTGTGCTTGATTTTGCTCGTTTTTCAATAAGCCCGCCCCCTGGCCCCTTTTAGCAAAGATTTGGGAAAATCCGCATTTTTGACTTTTTCGACACTACCGGCCCTGTCGTTTTTTTCAAATTTTGCCCGGTTTGGAAAATCCTTCACAATTTTCCCAAAACGCCCCAACTGTGCTTGATTTTGCTCCTTTCTTACTTAGTCCGCCCCCCTGGCCCCTTTTAGCAAGGTTTTGGAAAATCCCCATTTTTGACTTTTTCGACACTACCGGCCCTGTCTTTTTTTTCAAATTTTGCCCGGTTTGGAAAATCCTTCACAATTTTCACACAACGCCCCAACTGTGCTTGATTTTGCTCCTTTCTGACTCAGCCCGCCCCCCTGGCCCCTTTTAGCAAGGTTTGGGAAAATCCCCATTCTAGACTTTTTCGACACTACCGGCCCTGTCGTTTTTTTCAATTTTTGCCCACTTTGGAAAATCCTTCACAATTTTCACACAACGCCCCAACTGTGCTTGATTTTGCTCCTTTCTGACTCAGTCCGCCCCCTGGCACCTTTTAGCAAGGTTTTGGAAAATCCCCATTTTTGACTTTTTCGACACTACCGGACCTGTCGTTTTTTTCAAATTTTGCCCGGTTTGGAAAATCCTTCACAATTTTCTCAAAACGCCCCAACTGTGCTTGATTTTGCTCATTTCTGACTCAGTCCGCCCCCCTGGCCCCTTTTAGCAAGGTTTGGGAAAATCCGCATTTTTGACTTTTTCGACACTACCGGCCCTGTCGTTTTTTTCAATTTTTGCCCACGTTGGAAAATCCTTCACAATTTTCACAAAACGCCCCAACTGTGCTTGATTTTGCTCCTTTCTGACTCAGTCCGCCCCCTGGCACCTTTTAGCAAGGTTTGGGAAAATGCCCATTTTTGACTTTTTCGACACTACCGGCCCTGTCTTTTTTTCAAATTTTGCCCGGTTTGGAAAATCCTTCACAATTTTCACAAAACGCCCCAACTGTGCTTGATTTTGCTCGTTTTTCAATCAGCCCGCCCCCTGGCCCCTTTTAGCAAAAATTTGGGAAAATCCCAATTTTTGACTTTTTCGACTCTACCGGACCTGTCGTTTTTTTCAAATTTTGCCCACTTTGGAAAATCCTTCACAATTTTCTCAAAACGCCCCAACTGTGCTTGATTTTGCTCCTTTCTGACTCAGTCCACCCCCTGGCACCTTTTAGCAAGGTTTGTGAAAATCCCCATTTTTGACTTTTTCGACACTACCGGCCCTGTCTTTTTTTTCAAATTTTGCCCGGTTTGGAAAATCCTTCACAATTTTCCCAAAACGCCCCAACTGTGCTTTATTTTGCTAGTTTTTCACTCAGCCCCCCCCTCTGGCCTCTTTAAGCAAATTTTGTGAAAATCCCCATTTTTGACTTTTTCGACACTACCGGCCCTGTCTTTTTTTTCAAATTTTGCCCGGTTTGGAAAATCCTTCACAATTTTCACACAACGCCCCAACTGTGCTTGATTTTGCTCCTTTCTGACTCAGCCCGCCCCCCTGGCCCCTTTTAGCAAGGTTTGTGAAAATCCCCATTTTTGACTTTTTCGACACTACCGGCACTGTCGTTTTTTTCAATTTTTGCCCTCTTTGGAAAATCCTTCACAATTTTCACAAAACGCCCCAACTGTGCTTGATTTTGCTCCTTTTTCACCCAGCCCCCCCCTCTGGCCTCTTTAAGCAAAGTTTGGGAAAATCCCCATTTTTGACTTTTTCGACACTACCGGCACTGTGGTTTTTTTCAAATTTTGCCCGGTTTGGAAAATCCTTCACAATTTTCCCAAAACGCCCCAACTGTGCTTGATTTTGCTCCTTTCTGACTCAGTCCGCCCCCCTGGCCCCTTTTAGCAAGGTTTGGGAAAATCCCCATTTTTGACTTTTTCGACACTACCGGCCGTGTCTTTTTTTCAAATTTTGCCCGGTTTGGAAAATCCTTCACAATTTTCACAAAACGCCCCAACTGTGCTTGATTTTGCTCGTTTTTCACTCAGCCACCCCCTCTGGCCTCTTTAAGCAAATTTTGTGAAAATCCCCATTTTTGACTTTTTCGACACTACCGGCCCTGTCTTTTTTTTCAAATTTTGCCCGGTTTGGAAAATCCTTCACAATTTTCCCAAAACGCCCCAACTGTGCTTGATTTTGCTCCTTTCTGACTCAGCCCGCCCCCCTGGCCCCTTTTAGCAAGGTTTGGGAAAATCCCCATTCTAGACTTTTTCGACACTACCGGCCCTGTCGTTTTTTTCAATTTTTGCCCACTTTGGAAAATCCTTCACAATTTTCACACAACGCCCCAACTGTGCTTGATTTTGCTCATTTCTTACTTAGTCCGCCCCCTGGCCCCTTTTAGCAAGGTTTGGGAAAATCCGCATTTTTGACTTTTTCGACACTACCGGCCCTGTCGTTTTTTTCAATTTTTGCCCACGTTGGAAAATCCTTCACAATTTTCCCAAAACGCCCCAACTGTGCTTGATTTTGCTCCTTTCTGACTCAGTCCGCCCCCTGGCCCCTTTTAGCAAGGTTTGGGAAAATGCCCATTTTTGACTTTTTCGACACTACCGGCCCTGTCTTTTTTTTCAATTTATGCCCGGTTTGGAAAATCCTTCACAATTTTCCCAAAACGCCCCAACTGTGCTTGATTTTGCTCCTTTCTGACTCAGTCCGCACCCCTGGCCCCTTTTAGCAAGGTTTGGGAAAATCCCCATTTTTGACTTTTTCGACACTACCGGCACTGTCGTTTTTTTCAATTTTTGCCCTCTTTGGAAAATCCTTCACAATTTTCACAAAACGCCCCAACTGTGCTTGATTTTGCTCCTTTTTCACCCAGCCCCCCCCTCTGGCCTCTTTAAGCAAAGTTTGGGAAAATCCCCATTTTTGACTTTTTCGACACTACCGGCACTGTGGTTTTTTTCAAATTTTGCCCGGTTTGGAAAATCCTTCACAATTTTCCCAAAACGCCCCAACTGTGCTTGATTTTGCTCCTTTCTGACTCAGTCCGCCCCCCTGGCCCCTTTTAGCAAGGTTTGGGAAAATCCCCATTTTTGACTTTTTCGACACTACCGGCCGTGTCTTTTTTTCAAATTTTGCCCGGTTTGGAAAATCCTTCACAATTTTCACAAAACGCCCCAACTGTGCTTGATTTTGCTCGTTTTTCACTCAGCCACCCCCTCTGGCCTCTTTAAGCAAATTTTGTGAAAATCCCCATTTTTGACTTTTTCGACACTACCGGCCCTGTCTTTTTTTTCAAATTTTGCCCGGTTTGGAAAATCCTTCACAATTTTCCCAAAACGCCCCAACTGTGCTTGATTTTGCTCCTTTCTGACTCAGCCCGCCCCCCTGGCCCCTTTTAGCAAGGTTTGGGAAAATCCCCATTCTAGACTTTTTCGACACTACCGGCCCTGTCGTTTTTTTCAATTTTTGCCCACTTTGGAAAATCCTTCACAATTTTCACACAACGCCCCAACTGTGCTTGATTTTGCTCATTTCTTACTTAGTCCGCCCCCTGGCCCCTTTTAGCAAGGTTTGGGAAAATCCGCATTTTTGACTTTTTCGACACTACCGGCCCTGTCGTTTTTTTCAATTTTTGCCCACGTTGGAAAATCCTTCACAATTTTCCCAAAACGCCCCAACTGTGCTTGATTTTGCTCCTTTCTGACTCAGTCCGCCCCCTGGCCCCTTTTAGCAAGGTTTGGGAAAATGCCCATTTTTGACTTTTTCGACACTACCGGCCCTGTCTTTTTTTTCAATTTATGCCCGGTTTGGAAAATCCTTCACAATTTTCCCAAAACGCCCCAACTGTGCTTGATTTTGCTCCTTTCTGACTCAGTCCGCACCCCTGGCCCCTTTTAGCAAGGTTTGGGAAATTCCCCATTTTTGACTTTTTCGACACTACCGGCCCTGTCGTTTTTTCAAATTTTGCCCGGTTTGGAAAATCCTTCACAATTTTCACAAAACGCCCCAACTGTGCTTGATTTTGCTCGTTTTTCAATCAGCCCGCCCCCTGGCCCCTTTTAGCAAAAATTTGGGAAAATCCCAATTTTTGACTTTTTCGACACTACCAGCCCTGTCGTTTTTTTCAATTTTTGCCCGGTTTGGAAAATCCTTCACAATTTTCACAAAACGCCCCAACTGTGCTTGATTTTGCTCATTTCTGACTCAGTCCGCCCCCCTGGCCCCTTTTAGCAAGGTTTGGGAAAATCCGCATTTTTGACTTTTTCGACACTACCGGCCCTGTCGTTTTTTTCAATTTTTGCCCACGTTGGAAAATCCTTCACAATTTTCCCAAAACGCCCCAACTGTGCTTGATTTTGCTCGTTTTTCAATCAGCCCACCCCCTGGCCCCTTTTAGCAAGGATTTGGGAAAATCCCCATTTTTGACTTTTTCGACACTACCGGCCCTGTCGTTTTTTTCAAATTTTGCCCGGTTTGGAAAATCCTTCACAATTTTCCCAAAACGCCCCAACTGTGCTTGATTTTGCTCCTTTCTGACTCAGTCCGCCCCCCTGGCCCCTTTTAGCAAGGTTTGGGAAAATCCCCATTTTTGACTTTTTCGACACTACCGGCCCTGTCGTTTTTTAAAATTTTTGCCCACTTTGGAAAATCCTTCACAATTTTCACACAACGTCCCAACTGTGCTTGATTTTGCTCCTTTCTTACTTAGTCCGCCCCCCAGGCCCCTTTTAGCAAGGTTTTGGAAAATCCCCATTTTTGACTTTTTCGACACTACCGGACCTGTCGTTTTTTTCAAATTTTGCCCGGTTTGGAAAATCCTTCACAATTTTCTCAAAACGCCCCAACTGTGCTTGATTTTGCTCGTTTTTCAATCAGCCCGCCCCCTGGCCCCTTTTAGCAAGGTTTGGGAAAATCCGCATTTTTGACTTTTTCGACACTACCGGACCTGTCGTTTTTTTCAAATTTTGCCCGGTTTGGAAAATCCTTCACAATTTTCACAAAACGCCCCAACTGTGCTTGATTTTGCTCGTTTTTCAATCAGCCCGCCCCCTGGCCCCTTTTAGCAAAAATTTGGGAAAATCCCCATTTTTGACTTTTTCGACACTACCGGACCTGTCGTTTTTTTCAAATTTTGCCCACTTTGGAAAATCCTTCACAATTTTCTCAAAACGCCCCAACTGTGCTTGATTTTGCAACTTTCTGACTCAGTCCACCCCCTGGCACCTTTTAGCAAGGTTTGTGAAAATCCCCATTTTTGACTTTTTCGACACTACCGGCCCTGTCTTTTTTTCAAATTTTGCCCGGTTTGGAAAATCCTTCACAATTTTCACAAAACGCCCCAACTGTGCTTGATTTTGCTCCTTTTTCACCCAGCCCCCCCCTCTGGCCTCTTTAAGCAAAGTTTGGGAAAATCCCCATTTTTGACTTTTTCGACACTACCGGCCCTGTCTTTTTTTCAAATTTTGCCCGGTTTGGAAAATCCTTCACAATTTTCACAAAACGCCCCAACTGTGCTTGATTTTGCTCCTTTTTCACCCAGCCCCCCCCCTCTGGCCTCTTTAAGCAAAGTTTGGGAAAATCCCCATTTTTGACTTTTTCGACACTACCGGCACTGTCGTTTTTTTCAAATTTTGCCCGGTTTGGAAAATCCTTCACAATTTTCCCAAAACGCCCCAACTGTGCTTGATTTTGCTCCTTTCTGACTCAGTCCGCCCCCTGGCACCTTTTAGCAAGGTTTGGGAAAATCCCCATTTTTGACTTTTTCGACACTACCGGCCCTGTCTTTTTTTCAAATTTTGCCCGGTTTGGAAAATCCTTCACAATTTTCACAAAACGCCCCAACTGTGCTTGATTTTGCTCGTTTTTCAATCAGCCCGCCCCCTGGCCCCTTTTAGCAAAAATTTGGGAAAATCCCCATTTTTGACTTTTTCGACACTACCGGACCTGTCGTTTTTTTCAAATTTTGCCCACTTTGGAAAATCCTTCACAATTTTCTCAAAACGCCCCAACTGTGCTTGATTTTGCAACTTTCTGACTCAGTCCACCCCCTGGCACCTTTTAGCAAGGTTTGTGAAAATCCCCATTTTTGACTTTTTCGACACTACCGGCCCTGTCTTTTTTTCAAATTTTGCCCGGTTTGGAAAATCCTTCACAATTTTCACAAAACGCCCCAACTGTGCTTGATTTTGCTCCTTTTTCACCCAGCCCCCCCCTCTGGCCTCTTTAAGCAAAGTTTGGGAAAATCCCCATTTTTGACTTTTTCGACACTACCGGCCCTGTCTTTTTTTCAAATTTTGCCCGGTTTGGAAAATCCTTCACAATTTTCACAAAACGCCCCAACTGTGCTTGATTTTGCTCCTTTTTCACCCAGCCCCCCCCCTCTGGCCTCTTTAAGCAAAGTTTGGGAAAATCCCCATTTTTGACTTTTTCGACACTACCGGCACTGTCGTTTTTTTCAAATTTTGCCCGGTTTGGAAAATCCTTCACAATTTTCCCAAAACGCCCCAACTGTGCTTGATTTTGCTCCTTTCTGACTCAGTCCGCCCCCCTGGCCCCTTTTAGCAAGGTTTGGGAAAATCCACATTTTTGACTTTTTCGACACTACCGGCCCTGTCGTTTTTTTCAATTTTTGCCCACGTTGGAAAATCCTTCACAATTTTCCCAAAACGCCCCAACTGTGCTTGATTTTGCTCCTTTCTGACTCAGTCCGCCCCCTGGCACCTTTTAGCAAGGTTTGGGAAAATCCCCATTTTTGACTTTTTCGACACTACCGGCCCTGTCTTTTTTTCAAATTTTGCCCGGTTTGGAAAATCCTTCACAATTTTCACAAAACGCCCCAACTGTGCTTGATTTTGCTCGTTTTTCAATCAGCCCGCCCCCTGGCCCCTCTTAGCAAAAATTTGGGAAAATCCGCATTTTTGACTTTTTCGACACTACCGGCCCTGTCGTTTTTTTCAATTTTTGCCCACTTTGGAAAATCCTTCACAATTTTCCCAAAACGCCCCAACTGTGCTTGATTTTGCTCCTTTGTGACTCAGTCCGCCCCCTGGCAACTTTTAGCAAGGTTTGGGAAAATCCCCATTTTTGACTTTTTCGACACTACTGGCCCTGTCTTTTTTTCAAATTTTGCCCGGTTTGGAAAATCCTTCACAATTTTTACAAAACGCCCCAACTGTGCTTGATTTTGCTCGTTTTTCAATCAGCCCGCCCCCTGGCCCCTTTTAGCAAAAATTTGGGAAAATCCCAATTTTTGACTTTTTCGACACTACCGGCCCTGTCGTTTTTTTCAATTTTTGCCCACTTTGGAAAATCCTTCACAATTTTCACAAAACGCCCCAACTGTGCTTGATTTTGCTCCTTTTTCACCCAGCCCCCCCCCCTCTGGCCTCTTTAAGCAAAGTTTGGGAAAATCCCCATTTTTGACTTTTTTGACACTACCGGCACTGTCGTTTTTTTCAAATTTTGCCCGGTTTGGAAAATCCTTCACAATTTTCCCAAAACGCCCCAACTGTGCTTGATTTTGCTCCTTTCTGACTCAGTCCGCCCCCCTGGCCCCTTTTAGCAAGGTTTGGGAAAATCCCCATTTTTGACTTTTTCGACACTACCGGTCCTGTCTTTTTTTTCAAATTTTACCCGGTTTGGAAAATCCTTCACAATTTTCACAAAACGCCCCAACTGTGCTTGATTTTGCTCGTTTTTCAATAAGCCCGTCCCCTGGCCCCTTTTAGCAAAGATTTGGGAAAATCCGCATTTTTGACTTTTTCGACACTACCGGCCCTGTCGTTTTTTTCAAATTTTGCCCGGTTTGGAAAATCCTTCACAATTTTCCCAAAACGCCCCAACTGTGCTTGATTTTGCTCCTTTCTTACTTAGTCCGCCCCCCTGGCCCCTTTTAGCAAGGTTTTGGAAAATCCCCATTTTTGACTTTACGACACTACCGGCCCTGTCTTTTTTTTCAAATTTTGCCCGGTTTGGAAAATCCTTCACAATTTTCCCAAAACGCCCCAACTGTGCTTGATTTTGCTCCTTTCTGATTCAGCCAGCCCCCCTGGCCCCTTTTAGCAAGGTTTGGGAAAATCCCCATTTTTGACTTTTTCGACACTACCGGCCCTGTCGTTTTTTTCAATTTTTGCCCACTATGGAAAATCCTTCACAATTTTCACAAAACGCCCCAACTGTGCTTGATTTTGCTAGTTTTTCACTCAGCCCCCCCCTCTGGCCTCTTTAAGCAAATTTTGTGAAAATCCCCATTTTTGACTTTTTCGACACTACCGGCCCTGTCTTTTTTTTCAAATTTTGCCCGGTTTGGAAAATCCTTCACAATTTTCACACAACGCCCCAACTGTGCTTGATTTTGCTCCTTTCTGACTCAGCCCGCCCCCCTGGCCCCTTTTAGCAAGGTTTGGGAAAATCCCCATTCTAGACTTTTTCGACACTACCGGCCCTGTCGTTTTTTTCAATTTTTGCCCACTTTGGAAAATCCTTCACAATTTTCACACAACGCCCCAACTGTGCTTGATTTTGCTCCTTTCTGACTCAGTCCGCCCCCTGGCACCTTTTAGCAAGGTTTTGGAAAATCCCCATTTTTGACTTTTTCGACACTACCGGACCTGTCGTTTTTTTCAAATTTTGCCCGGTTTGGAAAATCCTTCACAATTTTCTCAAAACGCCCCAACTGTGCTTGATTTTGCTCATTTCTGACTCAGTCCGCCCCCCTGGCCCCTTTTAGCAAGGTTTGGGAAAATCCGCATTTTTGACTTTTTCGACACTACCGGCCCTGTCGTTTTTTTCAATTTTTGCCCACGTTGGAAAATCCTTCACAATTTTCCCAAAACGCCCCAACTGTGCTTGATTTTGCTCCTTTCTGACTCAGTCCGCCCCCTGGCACCTTTTAGCAAGGTTTGGGAAAATGCCCATTTTTGACTTTTTCGACACTACCGGCCCTGTCTTTTTTTCAAATTTTGCCCGGTTTGGAAAATCCTTCACAATTTTCACAAAACGCCCCAACTGTGCTTGATTTTGCTCGTTTTTCAATCAGCCCGCCCCCTGGCCCCTTTTAGCAAAAATTTGGGAAAATCCCAATTTTTGACTTTTTCGACTCTACCGGACCTGTCGTTTTTTTCAAATTTTGCCCACTTTGGAAAATCCTTCACAATTTTCTCAAAACGCCCCAACTGTGCTTGATTTTGCTCCTTTCTGACTCAGTCCACCCCCTGGCACCTTTTAGCAAGGTTTGTGAAAATCCCCATTTTTGACTTTTTCGACACTACCGGCCCTGTCTTTTTTTTCAAATTTTGCCCGGTTTGGAAAATCCTTCACAATTTTCCCAAAACGCCCCAACTGTGCTTTATTTTGCTAGTTTTTCACTCAGCCCCCCCCTCTGGCCTCTTTAAGCAAATTTTGTGAAAATCCCCATTTTTGACTTTTTCGACACTACCGGCCCTGTCTTTTTTTTCAAATTTTGCCCGGTTTGGAAAATCCTTCACAATTTTCACACAACGCCCCAACTGTGCTTGATTTTGCTCCTTTCTGACTCAGCCCGCCCCCCTGGCCCCTTTTAGCAAGGTTTGGGAAAATCCCCATTCTAGACTTTTTCGACACTATCGGCCCTGTCGTTTTTTTCAATTTTTGCCCACTTTGGAAAATCCTTCACAATTTTCACACAACGCCCCAACTGTGCTTGATTTTGCTCCTTTCTGACTCAGTCCGCCCCCTGGCACCTTTTAGCAAGGTTTTGGAAAATCCCCATTTTTGACTTTTTCGACACTACCGGCCCTGTCTTTTTTTCAAATTTTACCCGGTTTGGAAAATCCTTCACAATTTTCACAAAACGCCCCAACTGTGCTTGATTTTGCTCGTTTTTCAATCAGCCCGCCCCCTGGCCCCTTTTAGCAAAAATTTGGGAAAATCCCAATTTTTGACTTTTTCGACTCTACCGGACCTGTCGTTTTTTTCAAATTTTGCCCACTTTGGAAAATCCTTCACAATTTTCTCAAAACGCCCCAACTGTGCTTGATTTTGCTCCTTTCTGACTCAGTCCACCCCCTGGCACCTTTTAGCAAGGTTTGTGAAAATCCCCATTTTTGACTTGTTCGACACTACCGGACCTGTCGTTTATTTCAAATTTTGCCCGGTTTGGAAAATCCTTCACAATTTTCCCAAAACGCCCCAACTGTGCTTTATTTTGCTCCTTTCTGACTCAGTCCGCCCCCTGGCACCTTTTAGCAAGGTTTGGGAAAATCCCCATTTTTGACTTTTTCGACACTACCGGCCGTGTCTTTTTTTCAAATTTTGCCCGGTTTGGAAAATCCTTCACAATTTTCACAAAACGCCCCAACTGTGCTTGATTTTGCTCGTTTTTCACTCAGCCACCCCCTCTGGCCTCTTTAAGCAAATTTTGTGAAAATCCCCATTTTTGACTTTTTCGACACTACCGGCCCTGTCTTTTTTTTCAAATTTTGCCCGGTTTGGAAAATCCTTCACAATTTTCCCAAAACGCCCCAACTGTGCTTGATTTTGCTCCTTTCTGACTCAGCCCGCCCCCCTGGCCCCTTTTAGCAAGGTTTGGGAAAATCCCCATTCTAGACTTTTTCGACACTACCGGCCCTGTCGTTTTTTTCAATTTTTGCCCACTTTGGAAAATCCTTCACAATTTTCACACAACGCCCCAACTGTGCTTGATTTTGCTCCTTTCTTACTTAGTCCGCCCCCTGGCCCCTTTTAGCAAGGTTTGGGAAAATCCGCATTTTTGACTTTTTCGACACTACCGGCCCTGTCGTTTTTTTCAATTTTTGCCCACGTTGGAAAATCCTTCACAATTTTCCCAAAACGCCCCAATTGTGCTTGATTTTGCTCCTTTCTGACTCAGTCCGCCCCCTGGCACCTTTTAGCAAGGTTTGGGAAAATGCCCATTTTTGACTTTTTCGACACTACCGGCCCTGTCTTTTTTTCAAATTTTGCCCGGTTTGGAAAATCCTTCACAATTTTCACAAAATGCCCCGACTGTGCTTGATTTTGCTCGTTTTTCAATCAGCCCGCCCCCTGGCCCCTTTTAGCAAAAATTTGGGAAAATCCCAATTTTTGACTTTTTCGACACTACCGGCCCTTTCGTTTTTTTCAAATTTTGCCCGGTTTGGAAAATCCTTCACAATTTTCCCAAAACGCCCCAACTGTGCTTGATTTTGCTCCTTTCTTACTTAGTCCGCCCCCCTGGCCCCTTTTAGCAAGGTTTTGGAAAATCCCCATTTTTGACTTTTTCGACACTACCGGCCCTGTCTTTTTTTTCAATTTATGCCCGGTTTGGAAAATCCTTCACAATTTTCCCAAAACGCCCCAACTGTGCTTGATTTTGCTCCTTTCTGACTCAGTCCGCACCCCTGGCCCCTTTTAGCAAGGTTTGGGAAATTCCCCATTTTTGACTTTTTCGACACTACCGGCCCTGTCGTTTTTTCAAATTTTGCCCGGTTTGGAAAATCCTTCACAATTTTCACAAAACGCCCCAACTGTGCTTGATTTTGCTCGTTTTTCAATCAGCCCGCCCCCTGGCCCCTTTTAGCAAAAATTTGGGAAAATCCCAATTTTTGACTTTTTCGACACTACCAGCCCTGTCGTTTTTTTCAATTTTTGCCCGGTTTGGAAAATCCTTCACAATTTTCACAAAACGCCCCAACTGTGCTTGATTTTGCTCATTTCTGACTCAGTCCGCCCCCCTGGCCCCTTTTAGCAAGGTTTGGGAAAATCCGCATTTTTGACTTTTTCGACACTACCGGCCCTGTCGTTTTTTTCAATTTTTGCCCACGTTGGAAAATCCTTCACAATTTTCCCAAAACGCCCCAACTGTGCTTGATTTTGCTCGTTTTTCAATCAGCCCACCCCCTGGCCCCTTTTAGCAAGGATTTGGGAAAATCCCCATTTTTGACTTTTTCGACACTACCGGCCCTGTCGTTTTTTTCAAATTTTGCCCGGTTTGGAAAATCCTTCACAATTTTCCCAAAACGCCCCAACTGTGCTTGATTTTGCTCCTTTCTGACTCAGTCCGCCCCCCTGGCCCCTTTTAGCAAGGTTTGGGAAAATCCCCATTTTTGACTTTTTCGACACTACCGGCCCTGTCGTTTTTTAAAATTTTTGCCCACTTTGGAAAATCCTTCACAATTTTCACACAACGTCCCAACTGTGCTTGATTTTGCTCCTTTCTTACTTAGTCCGCCCCCCAGGCCCCTTTTAGCTAGGTTTTGGAAAATCCCCATTTTTGACTTTTTCGACACTACCGGACCTGTCGTTTTTTTCAAATTTTGCCCGGTTTGGAAAATCCTTCACAATTTTCTCAAAACGCCCCAACTGTGCTTGATTTTGCTCATTTCTGACTCAGTCCGCCCCCCTGGCCCCTTTTAGCAAGGTTTGGGAAAATCCGCATTTTTGACTTTTTCTACACTACCGGCCCTGTCTTTTTTTCAAATTTTGCCCGGTTTGGAAAATCCTTCACAATTTTCACAAAACGCCCCAACTGTGCTTGATTTTGCTCGTTTTTCAATCAGCCCGCCCCCTGGCCCCTTTTAGCAAGGTTTGGGAAAATCCGCATTTTTGACTTTTTCGACACTACCGGACCTGTCGTTTTTTTCAAATTTTGCCCGGTTTGGAAAATCCTTCACAATTTTCACAAAACGCCCCAACTGTGCTTGATTTTGCTCGTTTTTCAATCAGCCCGCCCCCTGGCCCCTTTTAGCAAAAATTTGGGAAAATCCCCATTTTTGACTTTTTCGACACTACCGGACCTGTCGTTTTTTTCAAATTTTGCCCACTTTGGAAAATCCTTCACAATTTTCTCAAAACGCCCCAACTGTGCTTGATTTTGCAACTTTCTGACTCAGTCCACCCCCTGGCACCTTTTAGCAAGGTTTGTGAAAATCCCCATTTTTGACTTTTTCGACACTACCGGCCCTGTCTTTTTTTCAAATTTTGCCCGGTTTGGAAAATCCTTCACAATTTTCACAAAACGCCCCAACTGTGCTTGATTTTGCTCCTTTTTCACCCAGCCCCCCCCTCTGGCCTCTTTAAGCAAAGTTTGGGAAAATCCCCATTTTTGACTTTTTCGACACTACCGGCCCTGTCTTTTTTTCAAATTTTGCCCGGTTTGGAAAATCCTTCACAATTTTCACAAAACGCCCCAACTGTGCTTGATTTTGCTCCTTTTTCACCCAGCCCCCCCCTCTGGCCTCTATAAGCAAAGTTTGGGAAAATCCCCATTTTTGACTTTTTCGACACTACCGGCACTGTCGTTTTTTTCAAATTTTGCCCGGTTTGGAAAATCCTTCACAATTTTCCCAAAACGCCCCAACTGTGCTTGATTGTGCTCCTTTCTTACTTAGTCCGCCCCCCTGACCCCTTTTAGCAAGGTTTGGGAAAATCCCCATTTTTGACTTTTTCGACACTACCGGCCCTGTCTTTTTTTTCAAATTTTACCCGGTTTGGAAAATCCTTCACAATTTTCCCAAAACGCCCCAACTGTGCTTGATTTTGCTCCTTTCTGACTCAGTCCGCCCCCTGGCACCTTTTAGCAAGGTTTGGGAAAATCCCCATTTTTGACTTTTTCGACACTACCGGCCCTGTCTTTTTTTCAAATTTTGCCCGGTTTGGAAAATCCTTCACAATTTTCACAAAACGCCCCAACTGTGCTTGATTTTGCTCGTTTTTCAATCAGCCCGCCCCCTGGCCCCTTTTAGCAAAAATTTGGGAAAATCCCCATTTTTGACTTTTTTGACACTACCGGACCTGTCGTTTTTTTCAAATTTTGCCCGGTTTGGAAAATCCTTCACAATTTTCTCAAAACGCCCCAACTGTGCTTGATTTTGCTCCTTTTTCACCCAGCCCCCCCCCTCTGGCCTCTTTAAGCAAAGTTTGGGAAAATCCCCATTTTTGACTTTTTCGACACTACCGGCACTGTCGTTTTTTTCAAATTTTGCCCGGTTTGGAAAATCCTTCACAATTTTCCCAAAACGCCCCAACTGTGCTTGATTTTGCTCGTTTTTCAATCAGCCCGCCCCCTGGCCCCTCTTAGCAAAAATTTGGGAAAATCCCAATTTTTGACTTTTTCGACACTACCGGACCTGTCGTTTTTTTCAAATTTTGCCCGGTTTGGAAAATCCTTCACAATTTTCCCAAAACGCCCCAACTGTGCTTGATTTTGCTCCTTTCTGACTCAGTCCGCCCCCCTGGCCCGTTTTAGCAAGGTTTGGGAAAATCCCAATTTTTGACTTTTTCGACACTACCGGACCTGTCGTTTTTTTCAAATTTTGCCCACTTTGGAAAATCCTTCACAATTTTCTCAAAACGCCCCAACTGTGCTTGATTTTGCTCCTTTCTGACTCAGTCCACCCCCTGGCACCTTTTAGCAAGGTTTGTGAAAATCCCCATTTTTGACTTTTTCGACACTACCGCCCCTGTCGTTTTTTTCAATTTTTGCCCTCTTTGGAAAATCCTTCACAATTTTCACAAAACGCCCCAACTGTGCTTGATTTTGCTCCTTTTTCACCCAGCCCCCCCCCCCTCTGGCTTCTTTAAGCAAATTTTGTGAAAATCCCCATTTTTGACTTTTTCGACACTACCGGCACTGTCGTTTTTTTCAAATTTTGCCCGGTTTGGAAAATCCTTCACAATTTTCCAAAAACGCCCCAACTGTGCTTGATTTTGCTCCTTTCTGACTCAGTCCGCCCCCCTGGCCCCTTTTAGCAAGGTTTGGGAAAATCCCCATTTTTGACTTTTTCGACACTACCGGCCGTGTCTTTTTTTCAAATTTTGCCCGGTTTGGAAAATCCTTCACAATTTTCACAAAACGCCCCAACTGTGCTTGATTTTGCTCGTTTTTCACTCAGCCCCCACCTCTGGCCTCTTTAAGCAAATTTTGTGAAAATCCCCATTTTTGACTTTTTCGACACTACCGGCACTGTCGTTTTTTTCAATTTTTGCCCACTTTGGAAAATCCTTCACAATTTTCCCAAAACGCCCCAACTGTGCTTGATTTTGCTCCTTTCTGACTCAGTCCGCCCCCTGGCAACTTTAAGCAAGGTTTGGGAAAATCCCCATTTTTGACTTTTTCGACACTACTGGCCCTGTCTTTTTTTCAAATTTTGCCCGGTTTGGAAAATCCTTCACAATTTTCACAAAACGCCCCAACTGTGCTTGATTTTGCTTGTTTTTCAATCAGCCCGCCCCCTGGCCCCTTTTAGCAAAAATTTGGGAAAATCCCAATTTTTGACTTTTTCGACACTACCGGACCTGTCGTTTTTTTCAAATTTTGCCCACTTTGGAAAATCCTTCACAATTTTCTCAAAACGCCCCAACTGTGCTTGATTTTGCTCCTTTCTGACTCAGCCAACCCCTGGCACCTTTTAGCAAGGTTTGTGAAAATCCCCATTTTTGACTTTTTCGACACTACCGGCCCTGTCGTTTTTTTCAAATTTTGCCCGGTTTGGAAAATCCTTCACAATTTTCACACAACGCCCCAACTGTGCTTGATTTTGCTCCTTTCTGACTCAGTCCGCCCCCTGGCAACTTTTAGCAAGGTTTGGGAAAATCCCCATTTTTGACTTTTTCGACACTACCGGCCCTGTCTTTTTTTCAAATTTTGCCCGGTTTGGAAAATCCTTCACAATTTTCACAAAACGCCCCAACTGTGCTTGATTTTGCTCGTTTTTCAATCAGCCCGCCCCCTGGCCCCTCTTAGCAAAAATTTGGGAAAATCCCAATTTTTGACTTTTTCGACACTACCGGACCTGTCGTTTTTTTCAAATTTTGCCCGGTTTGGAAAATCCTTCACAATTTTCCCAAAACGCCCCAACTGTGCTTGATTTTGCTCCTTTCTGACTCAGTCCGCCCCCCTGGCCCGTTTTAACAAGGTTTGGGAAAATCCCAATTTTTGACTTTTTCGACACTACCGGACCTGTCGTTTTTTTCAAATTTTGCCCACTTTGGAAAATCCTTCACAATTTTCTCAAAACGCCCCAACTGTGCTTGATTTTGCTCCTTTCTGACTCAGTCCACCCCCTGGCACCTTTTAGCAAGGTTTGTGAAAATCCCCATTTTTGACTTTTTCGACACTACCGCCCCTGTCGTTTTTTTCAATTTTTGCCCTCTTTGGAAAATCCTTCACAATTTTCACAAAACGCCCCAACTGTGCTTGATTTTGCTCCTTTTTCACCCAGCCCCCCCCTCTGGCCTCTTTAAGCAAAGTTTGGGAAAATCCCCATTTTTGACTTTTTCGACACTACCGGCACTGTCGTTTTTTTCAAATTTTGCCCGGTTTGGAAAATCCTTCACAATTTTCCCAAAACGCCCCAACTGTGCTTGATTTTGCTCCTTTCTGACTCAGTCCGCCCCCCTGGCCCCTTTTAGCAAGGTTTGGGAAAATCCCCATTTTTGACATTTTCGACACTGCCGGACCTGTCGTTTTTTTCAAATTTTGCCCGGTTTGGAAAATCCTTCACAATTTTCTCAAAACGCCCCAACTATGCTTGATTTTGCTCATTTCTGACTCAGTCCGCCCCTCTGGCCCCTTTTAGCAAGGTTTGGGAAAATCCGCATTTTTGACTTTTTCGACACTACCGGCCCTGTCGTTTTTTTCAATTTTTGCCCACTTTGGAAAATCCTTCACAATTTTCCCAAAACGCCCCAACTGTGCTTGATTTTGCTCCTTTGTGACTCAGTCCGCCCCCTGGCAACTTTTAGCAAGGTTTGGGAAAATCCCCATTTTTGACTTTTTCGACACTACTGGCCCTGTCTTTTTTTCAAATTTTGCCCGGTTTGGAAAATCCTTCACAATTTTCACAAAACGCCCCAACTGTGCTTGATTTTGCTCGTTTTTCAATCAGCCCGCCCCCTGGCCCCTTTTAGCAAAAATTTGGGAAAATCCCAATTTTTGACTTTTTCGACACTACCGGCCCTGTCGTTTTTTTCAATTTTTGCCCACTTTGGAAAATCCTTCACAATTTTCACAAAACGCCCCAACTGTGCTTGATTTTGCTCCTTTTTCACCCAGCCCCCCCCTCTGGCCTCTTTAAGCAAAGTTTGGGAAAATCCCCATTTTTGACTTTTTCGACACTACCGGCACTGTCGTTTTTTTCAAATTTTGCCCGGTTTGGAAAATCCTTCACAATTTTCCCAAAACGCCCCAACTGTGCTTGATTTTGCTCCTTTCTGACTCAGTCCGCCCCCCTGGCCCCTTTTAGCAAGGTTTGGGAAAATCCCCATTTTTGACTTTTTCGACACTACCGGCCCTGTCTTTTTTTTCAAATTTTACCCGGTTTGGAAAATCCTTCACAATTTTCACAAAACGCCCCAACTGTGCTTGATTTTGCTCGTTTTTCAATAAGCCCGCCCCCTGGCCCCTTTTAGCAAAGATTTGGGAAAATCCGCATTTTTGACTTTTTCGACACTACCGGCCCTGTCGTTTTTTTCAAATTTTGCCCGGTTTGGAAAATCCTTCACAATTTTCCCAAAACGCCCCAACTGTGCTTGATTTTGCTCCTTTCTTACTTAGTCCGCCCCCCTGGCCCCTTTTAGCAAGGTTTTGGAAAATCCCCATTTTTGACTTTTTCGACACTACCGGCCCTTTCTTTTTTTTCAAATTTTGCCCGGTTTGGAAAATCCTTCACAATTTTCCCAAAACGCCCCAACTGTGCTTGATTTTGCTCCTTTCTGATTCAGCCCGCCCCCCTGGCCACTTTTAGCAAGGTTTGGGAAAATCCCCATTTTTGACTTTTTCGACACTACCGGCCCTGTCGTTTTTTTCAATTTTTGCCCACTATGGAAAATCCTTCACAATTTTCACAAAACGCCCCAACTGTGCTTGATTTTGCTCGTTTTTCACTCAGCCCCCCCCTCTGGCCTCTTTAAGCAAATTTTGTGAAAATCCCCATTTTTGACTTTTTCGACACTACCGGCCCTGTCTTTTTTTTCAAATTTTGCCCGGTTTGGAAAATCCTTCACAATTTTCACACAACGCCCCAACTGTGCTTGATTTTGCTCCTTTCTCACTCAGCCCGCCCCCCTGGCCCCTTTTAGCAAGGATTTGGGAAAATCCCCATTTTTGACTTTCCGACACTACCGGCCCTGTCGTTTTTTCAAATTTTGCCCGGTTTGGAAAATCCTTCACAATTTTCCCAAAACGCCCCAACTGTGCTTGATTTTGCTCCTTTCTGACTCAGTCCGCCCCCTGGCACCTTTTAGCAAGGTTTGGGAAAATCCCCATTTTTGACTTTTTCGACACTACCGGCCGTGTCTTTTTTTCAAATTTTGCCCGGTTTGGAAAATCCTTCACAATTTTCACAAAACGCCCCAACTGTGCTTGATTTTGCTCGTTTTTCACTCAGCCCCCCCCCTCTGGCCTCTTTAAGCAAATTTTGTGAAAATCCCCATTTTTGACTTTTTCGACACTTTTTCGGCCTTGTCTTTTTTTCAAATTTTGCCCGGTTTGGAAAATCCTTCACAATTTTCCCAAAACGCCCCAACTGTGCTTGATTTTGCTCCTTTCTTACTTAGTCCGCCCCCCTGGCCCCTTTTAGCAAGGTTTTGGAAAATCCCCATTTTTGACTTTTTCGACACTACCGGCCCTGTCTTTTTTTTCAAATTTTGCCCGGTTTGGAAAATCCTTCACAATTTTCCCAAAACGCCCCAACTGTGCTTTATTTTGCTCCTTTCTGATTCAGCCCGCCCCTATGGCCCCTTTTAGCAAGGTTTGGGAAAATCCCCATTTTTGACTTTTTCGACACTACCGGCCCTGTCGTTTTTTTCAAATTTTGCCCGGTTTGGAAAATCCTTCACAATTTTAACACAACGCTCCAACTGTGCTTGATTTTGCTCCTTTCTCACTCAGCCCGCCCCCCTGGCCCCTTTTAGCAAGGATTTGGGAAAATCCCCATTTTTGACTTTCCGACACTACCGGCCCTGTCGTTTTTTTCAAATTTTGCCCGTTTTGGAAAATCCTTCACAATTTTCCCAAAACGCCCCAACTGTGCTTGATTTTGCTCCTTTCTGACTCAGTCCGCCCCCTGGCACCTTTTAGCAAGGTTTGGGAAAATCCCCATTTTTGACTTTTTCGACACTACCGGCCGTGTCTTTTTTTCAAATTTTGCCCGGTTTGGAAAATCCTTCACAATTTTCACAAAACGCCCCAACTGTGCTTGATTTTGCTCGTTTTTCACTCAGCCCCCCCCCTCTGGCCTCTTTAAGCAAATTTTGTGAAAATCCCCATTTTTGACTTTTTCGACACTTTTTCGGCCTTGTCTTTTTTTCAAATTTTGCCCGGTTTGGAAAATCCTTCACAATTTTCCCAAAACGCCCCAACTGTGCTTGATTTTGCTCCTTTCTTACTTAGTCCGCCCCCCTGGCCCCTTTTAGCAAGGTTTTGGAAAATCCCCATTTTTGACTTTTTCGACACTACCGGCCCTGTCTTTTTTTTCAAATTTTGCCCGGTTTGGAAAATCCTTCACAATTTTCCCAAAACGCCCCAACTGTGCTTTATTTTGCTCCTTTCTGATTCAGCCCGCCCCTATGGCCCCTTTTAGCAAGGTTTGGGAAAATCCCCATTTTTGACTTTTTCGACACTACCGGCCCTGTCGTTTTTTTCAAATTTTGCCCGGTTTGGAAAATCCTTCACAATTTTAACACAACGCTCCAACTGTGCTTGATTTTGCTCCTTTCTCACTCAGCCCGCCCCCCTGGCCCCTTTTAGCAAGGATTTGGGAAAATCCCCATTTTTGACTTTCCGACACTACCGGCCCTGTCGTTTTTTTCAAATTTTGCCCGTTTTGGAAAATCCTTCACAATTTTCCCAAAACGCCCCAACTGTGCTTGATTTTGCTCCTTTCTGACTCAGTCCGCCCCCTGGCACCTTTTAGCAAGGTTTGGGAAAATCCCCATTTTTGACTTTTTCGACACTACCGGCCGTGTCTTTTTTTCAAATTTTGCCCGGTTTGGAAAATCCTTCACAATTTTCACAAAACGCCCCAACTGTGCTTGATTTTGCTCGTTTTTCACTCAGCCACCCCCTCTGGCCTCTTTAAGCAAATTTTTTGAAAATCCCCATTTTTGACTTTTTCGACACTACCGGCCCTGTCTTTTTTTTCAAATTTTGCCCGGTTTGGAAAATCCTTCACAATTGTCACACAACGCCCCAACTGTGCTTGATTTTGCTCCTTTCTGACTCAGTCCGCCCCCTGGCAACTTTTAGCAAGGTTTGGGAAAATCCCCATTTTTGACTTTTTCGACACTACCGGCACTGTCGTTTTTTTTCAAATTTTGCCCGGTTTTGGAAAATCCTTCACAATTTTCCCAAAACGCCCCAACTGTGCTTGATTTTGCTCCTTTCTGACTCAGTCCGCCCCCCTGGCCCCTTTTAGCAAGGTTTGGGAAAATCCCCATTTTTGACTTTTTCGACACTACCGGCCCTGTCGTTTTTTTCAAATTTTGCCCGGTTTGGAAAATCCTTCACAATTTTCACACAACGTCCCAACTGTGCTTGATTTTGCTCCTTTCTTACTTAGTCCGCCCCCCTGGCCCCTTTTAGCAAGGTTTTGGAAAATCCCCATTTTTGACTTTTTCGACACTACCGGCCCTGTCGTTTTTTTCAATTTTTGCCCACTTTGGAAAATCCTTCACAATTTTCACACAACGCCCCAACTGTGCTTGATTTTGCTCCTTTCTGACTCAGCCCGCCCCCCTGGCCCCTTTTAGCAAGGTTTGGGAAAATCCCCATTTTTGACTTTTTCGACACTACCGGCCCTGTCGTTTTTTTCAAATTTTGCCCGGTTTGGAAAATCCTTCACAATTTTCACACAACGTCCCAACTGTGCTTGATTTTGCTCCTTTCTTACTTAGTCCGCCCCCCTGGCCCCTTTTAGCAAGGTTTTGGAAAATCCCCATTTTTGACTTTTTCGACACTACCGGCCCTGTCGTTTTTTTCAATTTTTGCCCACTTTGGAAAATCCTTCACAATTTTCACACAACGCCCCAACTGTGCTTGATTTTGCTCCTTTCTGACTCAGCCCGCCCCCCTGGCCCCTTTTAGCAAGGTTTGGGAAAATCCCCATTTTTGACTTTTTCGACACTACCGGCCCTGTCGTTTTTTTCAAATTTTGCCCGGTTTGGAAAATCCTTCACAATTTTCACACAACGCTCCAACTGTGCTTGATTTTGCTCCTTTCTCACTCAGCCCGCCCCCCTGGCCCCTTTTAGCAAGGATTTGGAAAAATCCCCATTTTTGACTTTCCGACACTACCGGCCCTGTCGTTTTTTTCAAATTTTGCCCGTTTTGGAAAATCCTTCACAATTTTCCCAAAACGCCCCAACTGTGCTTGATTTTGCTCCTTTCTGACTCAGTCCGCCCCCTGGCACCTTTTAGCAAGGTTTGGGAAAATCCCCATTTTTGACTTTTTCGACACTACCGGCACTGTCGTTTTTTTCAAATTTTGCCCGGTTTGGAAAATCCTTCACAATTTTCACAAAACGCCCCAACTGTGCTTGATTTTGCTCGTTTTTCACTCAGCCACGCCCTCTGGCCTCTTTAAGCAAATTTTTTGAAAATCCCCATTTTTGACTTTTTCGACACTACCGGCCCTGTCTTTTTTTTCAAATTTTGCCCGGTTTGGAAAATCCTTCACAATTGTCACACAACGCCCCAACTGTGCTTGATTTTGCTCCTTTCTGACTCAGTCCGCCCCCCTGGCCCCTTTTAGCAAGGTTTGGGAAAATCCCCATTTTTGACTTTTTCGACACCACCGGCCCTGTCGTTTTTTTCAAATTTTGCCCGGTTTGGAAAATCCTTCACAATTTTCACACAACGTCCCAACTGTGCTTGATTTTGCTCCTTTCTTACTTAGTCCGCCCCCCTGGCCCCTTTTAGCAAGGTTTTGGAAAATCCCCATTTTTGACTTTTTCGACACTACCGGCCCTGTCGTTTTTCTCAATTTTTGCACACTTTGGAAAATCCTTCACAATTTTCACACAACGCCCCAACTGTGCTTGATTTTGCTCCTTTCTGACTCAGCCCGCCCCCCTGGCCCCTTTTAGCAAGGTTTGGGAAAATCCCCATTTTTGACTTTTTCGACACTACCGGCCCTGTCGTTTTTTTCAAATTTTGCCCGGTTTGGAAAATCCTTCACAATTTTCACACAACGCCCCAACTGTGCTTGATTTTGCTCCTTTCTGACTCAGTCCGCCCCCTGGCAACTTTTAGCAAGGTTTGGGAAAATCCCCATTTTTGACTTTTTCGACACTACCGGCCCTGTCTTTTTTTCAAATTTTGCCCGGTTTGGAAAATCCTTCACAATTTTCACAAAACGCCCCAACTGTGCTTGATTTTGCTCGTTTTTCAATCAGCCCGCCCCCTGGCCCCTCTTAGCAAAAATTTGGGAAAATCCCAATTTTTGACTTTTTCGACACTACTGGACCTGTCGTTTTTTTCAAATTTTGCCCGGTTTGGAAAATCCTTCACAATTTTCTCAAAACGCCCCAACTGTGCTTGATTTTGCTCCTTTCTTACTTAGTCCGCCCCCCTGGCCCCTTTTAGCAAGGTTTGGGAAAATCCCCATTTTTGACTTTTTCGACACTACCGGCCCTGTCGTTTTTTTCAATTTTTGCCCACTTTGGAAAATCCTTCACAATTTTCACACAACGCCCCAACTGTGCTTGATTTTGCTCCTTTCTGACTCAGCCCGCCCCCCTGGCCCCTTTTAGCAAGGTTTGGGAAAATCCCCATTTTTGACTTTTTCGACACTACCGGCCCTGTCGTTTTTTTCAAATTTTGCCCGGTTTGGAAAATCCTTCACAATTTTCACACAACGCTCCAACTGTGCTTGATTTTGCTCCTTTCTCACTCAGCCCGCCCCCCTGGCCCCTTTTAGCAAGGATTTGGGAAAATCCCCATTTTTGACTTTCCGACACTACCGGCCCTGTCGTTTTTTTTTCAAATTTTGCCCGTTTTGGAAAATCCTTCACAATTTTCCCAAAACGACCCAACTGTGCTTGATTTTGCTCCTTTCTGACTCAGTCCGCCCCCTGGCACCTTTTAGCAAGGTTTGGGAAAATCCCCATTTTTGACTTTTTCGACACTACCGGCCGTGTCTTTTTTTCAAATTTTGCCCGGTTTGGAAAATCCTTCACAATTTTCACAAAACGCCCCAACTGTGCTTGATTTTGCTCGTTTTTCACTCAGCCACCCCCTCTGGCCTCTTTAAGCAAATTTTTTGAAAATCCCCATTTTTGACTTTTTCGACACTACCGGCCCTGTCTTTTTTTTCAAATTTTGCCCGGTTTGGAAAATCCTTCACAATTGTCACACAACGCCCCAACTGTGCTTGATTTTGCTCCTTTCTGACTCAGTCCGCCCCCTGGCACCTTTTAGCAAGGTTTGGGAAAATCCCCATTTTTGACTTTTTCGACACTACCGCCCCTGTCGTTTTTTTCAATTTTTGCCCTCTTTGGAAAATCCTTCACAATTTTCCCAAAACGCCCCAACTGTGCTTGATTTTGCTCCTTTTTCACCCAGCCCCCCCCTCTGGCCTCTTTAAGCAAAGTTTGGGAAATCCCCATTTTTGACTTTTTCGACACTACCGGCACTGTCGTTTTTTTCAAATTTTGCCCGGTTTGGAAAATCCTTCACAATTTTCCCAAAACGCCCAAACTGTGCTTGATTTTGCTCCTTTCTGACTCAGTCCGCCCCCCTGGCCCCTTTTAGCAAGGTTTGGGAAAATCCCCATTTTTGACTTTTTCGACACTACCGGCCCTGTCGTTTTTTTCAAATTTTGCCCGGTTTGGAAAATCCTTCACAATTTTCACACAACGTCCCAACTGTGCTTGATTTTGCTCCTTTCTTACTTAGTCCGCCCCCCTGGCCCCTTTTAGCAAGGTTTTGGAAAATCCCCATTTTTGACTTTTTCGACACTACCGGCCCTGTCGTTTTTTTCAAATTTTGCCCGGTTTGGAAAATCCTTCACAATTTTCACACAACGTCCCAACTGTGCTTGATTTTGCTCCTTTCTTACTTAGTCCGCCCCCCTGGCCCCTTTTAGCAAGGTTTTGGAAAATCCCCATTTTTGACTTTTTCGACACTACCGGCCCTGTCGTTTTTTTCAAATTTTGCCCGGTTTGGAAAATCCTTCACAATTTTCTCAAAACGCCCCAACTGTGCTTGATTTTGCTCCTTTCTGACTCAGCCCGCCCCCCTGGCCCCTTTTAGCAAGGTTTGGGAAAATCCCCATTTTTGACTTTTTCTACACTACCGGCCCTGTCGTTTTTTTCAATTTTTGCCCACTATGGAAAATCCTTCACAATTTTCACAAAACGCCCCAACTGTGCTTGATTTTGCTCCTTTCTGACTCAGTCCGCCCCCTGGCACCTTTTAGCAAGGTTTGGGAAAATCCCCATTTTTGACTTTTTCGACACTACCGGCACTGTCGTTTTTTTCAATTTTTGCCCACTTTGGAAAATCCTTCACAATTTTCACACAACGCCCCAACTGTGCTTGATTTTGCTCCTTTCTGACTCAGCCCGCCCCCCTGGCCCATTTTAGCAAGGTTTGGGAAAATCCCCATTTTTGACTTTTTCTACACTACCGGCCCTGTCGTTTTTTTCAATTTTTGCCCACTATGGAAAATCCTTCACAATTTTCACAAAACGCCCCAACTGTGCTTGATTTTGCTCGTTTTTCACTCAGCCCCCCCCTCTGGCCTCTTTAAGCAAGGTTTGGGAAAATCCCCATTTTTGACTTTTTCGACACTACCGGCCCTGTCTTTTTTTTCAAATTTTGCCCGGTTTGGAAAATCCTTCACAATTTTCACACAACGCCCCAACTGTGCTTGATTTTGCTCCTTTCTCACTCAGCCTGCCCCCCTGGCCCCTTTTAGCAAGGATTTGGGAAAATCCCCATTTTTGACTTTTTCGACACTACCGGCCCTGTCGTTTTTTTCAAATTTTGCCCGGTTTGGAAAATCCTTCACAATTTTCCCAAAACGCCCCAACTGTGCTTGATTTTGCTCCTTTCTGACTCAGCCCGCCCCCCTGGCCCCTTTTAGCAAGGTTTGGGAAAATCCCCATTTTAGACTTTTTCGACACTACCGGCCCTGTCGTTTTTTCAATTTTTGCCCACTATGGAAAATCCTTCACAATTTTCACAAAACGCCCCAACTGTGCTTGATTTTGCTCGTTTTTCACTCAGCCCCCCCCCTCTGGCTTCTTTAAGCAAATTTTGTGAAAATCCCCATTTTTGACTTTTTCGACACTACCGGCCCTGTCTTTTTTTTCAAATTTTGCCCGGTTTGGAAAATCCTTCACAATTTTCACACAACGTCCCAACTGTGCTTGATTTTGCTCCTTTCTTACTTAGTCCGCCCCCCTGGCCCCTTTTAGCAAGGTTTTGGAAAATCCCCATTTTTGACTTTTTCGACACTACCGGCCCTGTCGTTTTTTTCAATTTTTGCCCACTTTGGAAAATCCTTCACAATTTTCACACAACGCCCCAACTGTGCTTGATTTTGCTCCTTTCTGACTCAGCCCGCCCCCCTGGCCCCTTTTAGCAAGGTTTGGGAAAATCCCCATTTTTGACTTTTTCGACACTACCGGCCCTGTCGTTTTTTTCAAATTTTGCCCGGTTTGGAAAATCCTTCACAATTTTCACACAACGCTCCAACTGTGCTTGATTTTGCTCCTTTCTCACTCAGCCCGCCCCCCTGGCCCCTTTTAGCAAGGATTTGGAAAAATCCCCATTTTTGACTTTCCGACACTACCGGCCCTGTCGTTTTTTTCAAATTTTGCCCGTTTTGGAAAATCCTTCACAATTTTCCCAAAACGCCCCAACTGTGCTTGATTTTGCTCCTTTCTGACTCAGTCCGCCCCCTGGCACCTTTTAGCAAGGTTTGGGAAAATCCCCATTTTTGACTTTTTCGACACTACCGGCACTGTCGTTTTTTTCAAATTTTGCCCGGTTTGGAAAATCCTTCACAATTTTCACAAAACGCCCCAACTGTGCTTGATTTTGCTCGTTTTTCACTCAGCCACGCCCTCTGGCCTCTTTAAGCAAATTTTTTGAAAATCCCCATTTTTGACTTTTTCGACACTACCGGCCCTGTCTTTTTTTTCAAATTTTGCCCGGTTTGGAAAATCCTTCACAATTGTCACACAACGCCCCAACTGTGCTTGATTTTGCTCCTTTCTGACTCAGTCCGCCCCCCTGGCCCCTTTTAGCAAGGTTTGGGAAAATCCCCATTTTTGACTTTTTCGACACCACCGGCCCTGTCGTTTTTTTCAAATTTTGCCCGGTTTGGAAAATCCTTCACAATTTTCACACAACGTCCCAACTGTGCTTGATTTTGCTCCTTTCTTACTTAGTCCGCCCCCCTGGCCCCTTTTAGCAAGGTTTTGGAAAATCCCCATTTTTGACTTTTTCGACACTACCGGCCCTGTCGTTTTTCTCAATTTTTGCACACTTTGGAAAATCCTTCACAATTTTCACACAACGCCCCAACTGTGCTTGATTTTGCTCCTTTCTGACTCAGCCCGCCCCCCTGGCCCCTTTTAGCAAGGTTTGGGAAAATCCCCATTTTTGACTTTTTCGACACTACCGGCCCTGTCGTTTTTTTCAAATTTTGCCCGGTTTGGAAAATCCTTCACAATTTTCACACAACGCCCCAACTGTGCTTGATTTTGCTCCTTTCTGACTCAGTCCGCCCCCTGGCAACTTTTAGCAAGGTTTGGGAAAATCCCCATTTTTGACTTTTTCGACACTACCGGCCCTGTCTTTTTTTCAAATTTTGCCCGGTTTGGAAAATCCTTCACAATTTTCACAAAACGCCCCAACTGTGCTTGATTTTGCTCGTTTTTCAATCAGCCCGCCCCCTGGCCCCTCTTAGCAAAAATTTGGGAAAATCCCAATTTTTGACTTTTTCGACACTACCGGACCTGTCGTTTTTTTCAAATTTTGCCCGGTTTGGAAAATCCTTCACAATTTTCTCAAAACGCCCCAACTGTGCTTGATTTTGCTCCTTTCTGACTCAGTCCGCCCCCTAGCACCTTTTAGCAAGGTTTGGGAAAATCCCCATTTTTGACTTTTTCGACACTACCGGCCGTGTCTTTTTTTCAAATTTTGCCCGGTTTGGAAAATCCTTCACAATTTTCACAAAACGCCCCAACTGTGCTTGATTTTGCTCGTTTTTCACTCAGCCACCCCCTCTGGCCTCTTTAAGCAAATTTTTTGAAAATCCCCATTTTTGACTTTTTCGACACTACCGGCCCTGTCTTTTTTTTCAAATTTTGCCCGGTTTGGAAAATCCTTCACAATTGTCACACAACGCCCCAACTGTGCTTGATTTTGCTCCTTTCTGACTCAGTCCGCCCCCTGGCAACTTTTAGCAAGGTTTGGGAAAATCCCCATTTTTGACTTTTTCGACACTACCGGCACTGTCGTTTTTTTCAAATTTTGCCCGGTTTGGAAAATCCTTCACAATTTTCCCAAAACGCCCCAACTGTGCTTGATTTTGCTCCTTTCTTACTTAGTCCGCCCCCCTGGCCCCTTTTAGCAAGGTTTTGGAAAATCCCCATTTTTGACTTTTTCAACACTACCGGCCCTGTCGTTTTTTTCAATTTTTGCCCACTTTGGAAAATCCTTCACAATTTTCACACAACGCCCCAACTGTGCTTGATTTTGCTCCTTTCTGACTCAGCCCGCCCCCCTGGCCCCTTTTAGCAAGGTTTGGGAAAATCTCCATTTTTGACTTTTTCGACACTACCGGCCCTGTCGTTTTTTTCAATTTTTGCCCTCTTTGGAAAATCCTTCACAATTTTCCCAAAACGCCCCAACTGTGCTTGATTTTGCTCCTTTTTCACCCAGCCCCCCCCTCTGGCCTCTTTAAGCAAAGTTTGGGAAATCCCCATTTTTGACTTTTTCGACACTACCGGCACTGTCGTTTTTTTCAAATTTTGCCCGGTTTGGAAAATCCTTCACAATTTTCCCAAAACGCCCCAACTGTGCTTGATTTTGCTCCTTTCTGACTCAGTCCGCCCCCCTGGCCCATTTTAGCAAGGTTTGGGAAAATCCCCATTTTTGACTTTTTCGACACTACCGGCCCTGTCGTTTTTTTCAAATTTTGCCCGGTTTGGAAAATCCTTCACAATTTTCACACAACGTCCCAACTGTGCTTGATTTTGCTCCTTTCTTACTTAGTCCGCCCCCCTGGCCCCTTTTAGCAAGGTTTTGGAAAATCCCCATTTTTGACTTTTTCGACACTACCGGCCCTGTCGTTTTTTTCAAATTTTGCCCGGTTTGGAAAATCCTTCACAATTTTCACACAACGTCCCAACTGTGCTTGATTTTGCTCCTTTCTTACTTAGTCCGCCCCCCTGGCCCCTTTTAGCAAGGTTTTGGAAAATCCCCATTTTTGACTTTTTCGACACTACCGGCCCTGTCGTTTTTTTCAAATTTTGCCCGGTTTGGAAAATCCTTCACAATTTTCTCAAAACGCCCCAACTGTGCTTGATTTTGCTCCTTTCTGACTCAGCCCGCCCCCCTGGCCCCTTTTAGCAAGGTTTGGGAAAATCCCCATTTTTGACTTTTTCTACACTACCGGCCCTGTCGTTTTTTTCAATTTTTGCCCACTATGGAAAATCCTTCACAATTTTCACAAAACGCCCCAACTGTGCTTGATTTTGCTCGTTTTTCACTCAGCCCCCCCCTCTGGCCTCTTTAAGCAAATTTTGTGAAAATCCCCATTTTTGACTTTTTCGACACTACCGGCCCTGTCTTTTTTTTCAAATTTTGCCCGGTTTGGAAAATCCTTCACAATTGTCACACAACGCCCCAACTGTGCTTGATTTTGCTCCTTTCTCACTCAGCCCGCCCCCTGGCCCCTTTTAGCAAGGATTTGGGAAAATCCCCATTTTTGACTTTCCGACACTACCGGCCCTGTCGTTTTTTTCAAATTTTGCCCGGTTTGGAAAATCCTTCACAATTTTCCCAAAACGCCCCAACTGTGCTTGATTTTGCTCCTTTCTGACTCAGTCCGCCCCCCTGGCCCCTTTTAGCAAGGTTTGGGAAAATCCACATTTTTGACTTTTTCGACACTACCGGCCCTGTCGTTTTTTTCAATTTTTGCCCACGTTGGAAAATCCTTCACAATTTTCCCAAAACGCCCCAACTGTGCTTGATTTTGCTCCTTTCTGACTCAGTCCGCCCCCTGGCACCTTTTAGCAAGGTTTGGGAAAATCCCCATTTTTGACTTTTTCGACACTACCGGCCCTGTCTTTTTTTTCAAATTTTGCCCGGTTTGGAAAATCCTTCACAATTTTCCCAAAACGCCCCAACTGTGCTTTATTTTGCTCCTTTCTGATTCAGCCCGCCCCTATGGCCCCTTTTAGCAAGGTTTGGGAAAATCCCCATTTTTGACTTTTTCTACACTACCGGCCCTGTCGTTTTTTTCAATTTTTGCCCACTATGGAAAATCCTTCACAATTTTCACAAAACGCCCCAACTGTGCTTGATTTTGCTCGTTTTTCACTCAGCCCCCCCCCTCTGGCCTCTTTAAGCAAATTTTGTGAAAATCCCCATTTTTGACTTTTTCGACACTACCGGCCCTGTCTTTTTTTTCAAATTTTGCCCGGTTTGGAAAATCCTTCACAATTTTCACACAACGCCCCAACTGTGCTTGATTTTGCTCCTTTCTCACTCAGCCTGCCCCCCTGGCCCCTTTTAGCAAGGATTTGGGAAAATCCCCATTTTTGACTTTTTCGACACTACCGGCCCTGTCGTTTTTTTCAAATTTTGCCCGGTTTGGAAAATCCTTCACAATTTTCCCAAAACGCCCCAACTGTGCTTGATTTTGCTCCTTTCTGACTCAGCCCGCCCCCCTGGCCCCTTTTAGCAAGGTTTGGGAAAATCCCCATTTTAGACTTTTTCGACACTACCGGCCCTGTCGTTTTTTCAATTTTTGCCCACTATGGAAAATCCTTCACAATTTTCACAAAACGCCCCAACTGTGCTTGATTTTGCTCGTTTTTCACTCAGCCCCCCCCCTCTGGCTTCTTTAAGCAAATTTTGTGAAAATCCCCATTTTTGACTTTTTCGACACTACCGGCCCTGTCTTTTTTTTCAAATTTTGCCCGGTTTGGAAAATCCTTCACAATTGTCACACAACGCCCCAACTGTGCTTGATTTTGCTCCTTTCTCACTCAGCCCGCCCCCTGGCCCCTTTTAGCAAGGATTTGGGAAAATCCCCATTTTTGACTTTCCGACACTACCGGCCCTGTCGTTTTTTTCAAATTTTGCCCGGTTTGGAAAATCCTTCACAATTTTCCCAAAACGCCCCAACTGTGCTTGATTTTGCTCCTTTCTGACTCAGTCCGCCCCCCTGGCCCCTTTTAGCAAGGTTTGGGAAAATCCACATTTTTGACTTTTTCGACACTACCGGCCCTGTCGTTTTTTTCAATTTTTGCCCACGTTGGAAAATCCTTCACAATTTTCCCAAAACGCCCCAACTGTGCTTGATTTTGCTCCTTTCTGACTCAGTCCGCCCCCTGGCACCTTTTAGCAAGGTTTTGGAAAATCCCCATTTTTGACTTTTTCGACACTACCGGCCCTGTCTTTTTTTCAAATTTTGCCCGGTTTGGAAAATCCTTCACAATTTTCACAAAACGCCCCAACTGTGCTTGATTTTGATCGTTTTTCAATCAGCCCGCCCCCTGGCCCCTCTTAGCAAAAATTTGGGAAAATCCCAATTTTTGACTTTTTCGACACTACCGGCACTGTCGTTTTTTTCAATTTATGCCCGGTTTGGAAAATCCTTCACAATTTTCTAAAAACGCCCCAACTGTGCTTGATTTTGCTCCTTTCTGACTCAGTCCGCCCCCCTGGCCCCTTTTAGCAAGGTTTGGGAAAATCCACATTTTTGACTTTTTCGACACTACCGGCCCTGTCGTTTTTTTCAATTTTTGCCCACGTTGGAAAATCCTTCACAATTTTCCCAAAACGCCCCAACTGTGCTTGATTTTGCTCCTTTCTGACTCAGTCCGCCCCCCTGGCCCCTTTTAGCAAGGTTTGGGAAAATCCCCATTTTTGACTTTTTCGACACTACCGGCCCTGTCGTTTTTTTCAAATTTTGCCCGGTTTGGAAAATCCTTCACAATTTTCACACAACGTCCCAACTGTGCTTGATTTTGCTCCTTTCTTACTTAGTCCGCCCCCCTGGCCCCTTTTAGCAAGGTTTTGGAAAATCCCCATTTTTGACTTTTTCGACACTACCGGCCCTGTCGTTTTTTTCAAATTTTGCCCGGTTTGGAAAATCCTTCACAATTTTCACACAACGTCCCAACTGTGCTTGATTTTGCTCCTTTCTTACTTAGTCCACCCCCCTGGCCCCTTTTAGCAAGGTTTTGGAAAATCCCCATTTTTGACTTTTTCGACACTACCGGCCCTGTCGTTTTTTTCAAATTTTGCCCGGTTTGGAAAATCCTTCACAATTTTCTCAAAACGCCCCAACTGTGCTTGATTTTGCTCATTTCTGACTCAGTCCGCCCCCCTGGCCCCTTTTAGCAAGGTTTGGGAAAATCCGCATTTTTGACTTTTTCGACACTACCGGCCCTGTCGTTTTTTTCAATTTTTGCCCACTTTGGAAAATCCTTCACAATTTTCACACAACGCCCCAACTGTGCTTGATTTTGCTCCTTTCTGACTCAGCCCGCCCCCCTGGCCCCTTTTAGCAAGGTTTGGGAAAATCCCCATTTTTGACTTTTTCTACACTACCGGCCCTGTCGTTTTTTTCAATTTTTGCCCACTATGGAAAATCCTTCACAATTTTCACAAAACGCCCCAACTGTGCTTGATTTTGCTCGTTTTTCACTCAGCCCCCCCCTCTGGCCTCTTTAAGCAAATTTTGTGAAAATCCCCATTTTTGACTTTCCGACACTACCGGCCCTGTCGTTTTTTTCAAATTTTGCCCGGTTTGGAAAATCCTTCACAATTTTCCCAAAACGCCCCAACTGTGCTTGATTTTGCTCCTTTCTGACTCAGTCCGCCCCCCTGGCCCCTTTTAGCAAGGTTTGGGAAAATCCACATTTTTGACTTTTTCGACACTACCGGCCCTGTCGTTTTTTTCAATTTTTGCCCACGTTGGAAAATCCTTCACAATTTTCCCAAAACGCCCCAACTGTGCTTGATTTTGCTCCTTTCTGACTCAGTCCGCCCCCTGGCACCTTTTAGCAAGGTTTGGGAAAATCCCCATTTTTGACTTTTTCGACACTACCGGCCCTGTCTTTTTTTCAAATTTTGCCCGGTTTGGAAAATCCTTCACAATTTTCACAAAACGCCCCAACTGTGCTTGATTTTGCTCGTTTTTCAATCAGCCCGCCCCCTGGCCCCTCTTAGCAAAAATTTGGGAAAATCCCAATTTTTGACTTTTTCGACACTACCGGCACTGTCGTTTTTTTCAATTTATGCCCGGTTTGGAAAATCCTTCACAATTTTCTCAAAACGCCCCAACTGTGCTTGATTTTGCTCATTTCTGACTCAGTCCGCCCCCCTGGCCCCTTTTAGCAAGGTTTGGGAAAATCCGCATTTTTGACTTTTTCGACACTACCGGCCCTGTCGTTTTTTTCAATTTTTGCCCACTTTGGAAAATCCTTCACAATTTTCACACAACGCCCCAACTGTGCTTGATTTTGCTCCTTTCTGACTCAGCCCGCCCCCCTGGCCCCTTTTAGCAAGGTTTGGGAAAATCCCCATTTTTGACTTTTTCTACACTACCGGCCCTGTCGTTTTTTTCAATTTTTGCCCACTATGGAAAATCCTTCACAATTTTCACAAAACGCCCCAACTGTGCTTGATTTTGCTCGTTTTTCACTCAGCCCCCCCCTCTGGCCTCTTTAAGCAAATTTTGTGAAAATCCCCATTTTTGACTTTTTCGACACTACCGGCCCTGTCTTTTTTTCAAATTTTGCCCGGTTTGGAAAATCCTTCACAATTTTCACAAAACGCCCCAACTGTGCTTGATTTTGCTCGTTTTTCAATCAGCCCGCCCCCTGGCCCCTCTTAGCAAAAATTTGGGAAAATCCCAATTTTTGACTTTTTCGACACTACCGGCACTGTCGTTTTTTTCAATTTATGCCCGGTTTGGAAAATCCTTCACAATTTTCTAAAAACGCCCCAACTGTGCTTGATTTTGCTCCTTTCTGACTCAGTCCGCCCCCCTGGCCCCTTTTAGCAAGGTTTGGGAAAATCCACATTTTTGACTTTTTCGACACTACCGGCCCTGTCGTTTTTTTCAATTTTTGCCCACGTTGGAAAATCCTTCACAATTTTCCCAAAACGCCCCAACTGTGCTTGATTTTGCTCCTTTCTGACTCAGTCCGCCCCCCTGGCCCCTTTTAGCAAGGTTTGGGAAAATCCCCATTTTTGACTTTTTCGACACTACCGGCCCTGTCGTTTTTTTCAAATTTTGCCCGGTTTGGAAAATCCTTCACAATTTTCACACAACGTCCCAACTGTGCTTGATTTTGCTCCTTTCTTACTTAGTCCGCCCCCCTGGCCCCTTTTAGCAAGGTTTTGGAAAATCCCCATTTTTGACTTTTTCTACACTACCGGCCCTGTCGTTTTTTTCAAATTTTGCCCGGTTTGGAAAATCCTTCACAATTTTCACACAACGTCCCAACTGTGCTTGATTTTGCTCCTTTCTTACTTAGTCCGCCCCCCTGGCCCCTTTTAGCAAGGTTTTGGAAAATCCCCATTTTTGACTTTTTCGACACTACCGGCCCTGTCGTTTTTTTCAAATTTTGCCCGGTTTGGAAAATCCTTCACAATTTTCTCAAAACGCCCCAACTGTGCTTGATTTTGCTCATTTCTGACTCAGTCCGCCCCCCTGGCCCCTTTTAGCAAGGTTTGGGAAAATCCACATTTTTGACTTTTTCGACACTACCGGCCCTGTCGTTTTTTTCAATTTTTGCCCACTTTGGAAAATCCTTCACAATTTTCACACAACGCCCCAACTGTGCTTGATTTTGCTCCTTTCTGACTCAGCCCGCCCCCCTGGCCCCTTTTAGCAAGGTTTGGGAAAATCCCCATTTTTGACTTTTTCTACACTACCGGCCCTGTCGTTTTTTTCAATTTTTGCCCACTATGGAAAATCCTTCACAATTTTCACAAAACGCCCCAACTGTGCTTGATTTTGCTCGTTTTTCACTCAGCCCCCCCCTCTGGCCTCTTTAAGCAAATTTTGTGAAAATCCCCATTTTTGACTTTTTCGACACTACCGGCCCTGTCTTTTTTTTCAAATTTTGCCCGGTTTGGAAAATCCTTCACAATTGTCACACAACGCCCCAACTGTGCTTGATTTTGCTCCTTTCTCACTCAGCCCGCCCCCTGGCCCCTTTTAGCAAGGATTTGGGAAAATCCCCATTTTTGACTTTCCGACACTACCGGCCCTGTCGTTTTTTTCAAATTTTGCCCGGTTTGGAAAATCCTTCACAATTTTCCCAAAACGCCCCAACTGTGCTTGATTTTGCTCCTTTCTGACTCAGTCCGCCCCCCTGGCCCCTTTTAGCAAGGTTTGGGAAAATCCACATTTTTGACTTTTTCGACACTACCGGCCCTGTCGTTTTTTTCAATTTTTGCCCACGTTGGAAAATCCTTCACAATTTTCCCAAAACGCCCCAACTGTGCTTGATTTTGCTCCTTTCTGACTCAGTCCGCCCCCTGGCACCTTTTAGCAAGGTTTGGGAAAATCCCCATTTTTGACTTTTTCGACACTACCGGCCCTGTCGTTTTTTTCAATTTTTGCCCACTTTGGAAAATCCTTCACAATTTTCACACAACGCCCCAACTGTGCTTGATTTTGCTCCTTTCTGACTCAGCCCGCCCCCCTGGCCCCTTTTAGCAAGGTTTGGGAAAATCCCCATTTTTGACTTTTTCTACACTACCGGCCCTGTCGTTTTTTTCAATTTTTGCCCACTATGGAAAATCCTTCACAATTTTCACAAAACGCCCCAACTGTGCTTGATTTTGCTCGTTTTTCACTCAGCCCCCCCCTCTGGCCTCTTTAAGCAAATTTTGTGAAAATCCCCATTTTTGACTTTTTCGACACTACCGGCCCTGTCTTTTTTTTCAAATTTTGCCCGTTTTGGAAAATCCTTCACAATTGTCACACAACGCCCCAACTATGCTTGATTTTGCTCCTTTCTGACTCAGTCCGCCCCCTGGCACCTTTTAGCAAGGTTTGGGAAAATCCCCATTTTTGACTTTTTCGACACTACCGCCCCTGTCGTTTTTTTCAATTTTTGCCCTCTTTGGAAAATCCTTCACAATTTTCCCAAAACGCCCCAACTGTGCTTGATTTTGCTCCTTTTTCACCCAGCCCCCCCCCTCTGGCCTCTTTAAGCAAATTTTGTGAAAATCCCCATTTTTGACTTTTTCGACACTACCGGCCCTGTATTTTTTTCAAATTTTGCCCGGTTTGGAAAATCCTTCACAATTTTCACACAACGCCCCAACTGTGCTTGATTTTGCTCCTTTCTCACTCAGCCTGCCCCCCTGGCCCCTTTTAGCAAGGATTTGGGAAAATCCCCATTTTTGACTTTTTCGACACTACCGGCCCTGTCGTTTTTTTCAAATTTTGCCCGGTTTGGAAAATCCTTCACAATTTTCCCAAAACGCCCCAACTGTGCTTGATTTTGCTCCTTTCTGACTCAGCCCGCCCCCCTGGCCCCTTTTAGCAAGGTTTGGGAAAATCCCCATTTTAGACTTTTTCGACACTACCGGCCCTGTCGTTTTTTCAATTTTTGCCCACTATGGAAAATCCTTCACAATTTTCACAAAACGCCCCAACTGTGCTTGATTTTGCTCGTTTTTCACTCAGCCCCCCCCCTCTGGCTTCTTTAAGCAAATTTTGTGAAAATCCCCATTTTTGACTTTTTCGACACTACCGGCCCTGTCTTTTTTTTCAAATTTTGCCCGGTTTGGAAAATCCTTCACAATTGTCACACAACGCCCCAACTGTGCTTGATTTTGCTCCTTTCTCACTCAGCCCGCCCCCTGGCCCCTTTTAGCAAGGATTTGGGAAAATCCCCATTTTTGACTTTCCGACACTACCGGGCCTGTCGTTTTTTTCAAATTTTGCCCGGTTTGGAAAATCCTTCACAATTTTCCCAAAACGCCCCAACTGTGCTTGATTTTGCTCCTTTCTGACTCAGTCCGCCCCCCTGGCCCCTTTTAGCAAGGTTTGGGAAAATCCACATTTTTGACTTTTTCGACACTACCGGCCCTGTCGTTTTTTTCAATTTTTGCCCACGTTGGAAAATCCTTCACAATTTTCCCAAAACGCCCCAACTGTGCTTGATTTTGCTCCTTTCTGACTCAGTCCGCCCCCTGGCACCTTTTAGCAAGGTTTGGGAAAATCCCCATTTTTGACTTTTTCGACACTACCGGCCCTGTCTTTTTTTCAAATTTTGCCCGGTTTGGAAAATCCTTCACAATTTTCACAAAACGCCCCAACTGTGCTTGATTTTGCTCGTTTTTCAATCAGCCCGCCCCCTGGCCCCTCTTAGCAAAAATTTGGGAAAATCCCCATTTTTGACTTTTTCGACACTACCGGCCCTGTCGTTTTTTTCAATTTTTGCCCACTTTGGAAAATCCTTCACAATTTTCCCAAAACGCCCCAACTGTGCTTGATTTTGCTCCTTTGTGACTCAGTCCGCCCCCTGGCAACTTTTAGCAAGGTTTGGGAAAATCCCCATTTTTGACTTTTTCGACACTACTGGCCCTGTCTTTTTTTCAAATTTTGCCCGGTTTGGAAAATCCTTCACAATTTTTACAAAACGCCCCAACTGTGCTTGATTTTGCTCGTTTTTCAATCAGCCCGCCCCCTGGCCCCTTTTAGCAAAAATTTGGGAAAATCCCAATTTTTGACTTTTTCGACACTACCGGCCCTGTCGTTTTTTTCAATTTTTGCCCACTTTGGAAAATCCTTCACAATTTTCACAAAACGCCCCAACTGTGCTTGATTTTGCTCCTTTTTCACCCAGCCCCCCCCCCCTCTGGCCTCTTTAAGCAAAGTTTGGGAAAATCCCCATTTTTGACTTTTTTGACACTACCGGCACTGTCGTTTTTTTCAAATTTTGCCCGGTTTGGAAAATCCTTCACAATATTCCCAAAACGCCCCAACTGTGCTTGATTTTGCTCCTTTCTGACTCAGTCCGCCCCCCTGGCCCCTTTTAGCAAGGTTTGGGAAAATCCCCATTTTTGACTTTTTCGACACTACCGGTCCTGTCTTTTTTTTCAAATTTTACCCGGTTTGGAAAATCCTTCACAATTTTCACAAAACGCCCCAACTGTGCTTGATTTTGCTCGTTTTTCAATAAGCCCGCCCCCTGGCCCCTTTTAGCAAAGATTTGGGAAAATCCGCATTTTTGACTTTTTCGACACTACCGGCCCTGTCGTTTTTTTCAAATTTTGCCCGGTTTGGAAAATCCTTCACAATTTTCCCAAAACGCCCCAACTGTGCTTGATTTTGCTCCTTTCTTACTTAGTCCGCCCCCCTGGCCCCTTTTAGCAAGGTTTTGGAAAATCCCCATTTTTGACTTTTTCGACACTACCGGCCCTGTCTTTTTTTTCAAATTTTGCCCGGTTTGGAAAATCCTTCACAATTTTCCCAAAACGCCCCAACTGTGCTTGATTTTGCTCCTTTCTGATTCAGCCAGCCCCCCTGGCCCCTTTTAGCAAGGTTTGGGAAAATCCCCATTTTTGACTTTTTCGACACTACCGGCCCTGTCGTTTTTTTCAATTTTTGCCCACTATGGAAAATCCTTCACAATTTTCACAAAACGCCCCAACTGTGCTTGATTTTGCTAGTTTTTCACTCAGCCCCCCCCTCTGGCCTCTTTAAGCAAATTTTGTGAAAATCCCCATTTTTGACTTTTTCGACACTACCGGCCCTGTCTTTTTTTTCAAATTTTGCCCGGTTTGGAAAATCCTTCACAATTTTCACACAACGCCCCAACTGTGCTTGATTTTGCTCCTTTCTGACTCAGCCCGCCCCCCTGGCCCCTTTTAGCAAGGTTTGGGAAAATCCCCATTCTAGACTTTTTCGACACTACCGGCCCTGTCGTTTTTTTCAATTTTTGCCCACTTTGGAAAATCCTTCACAATTTTCACACAACGCCCCAACTGTGCTTGATTTTGCTCCTTTCTGACTCAGTCCGCCCCCTGGCACCTTTTAGCAAGGTTTTGGAAAATCCCCATTTTTGACTTTTTCGACACTACCGGACCTGTCGTTTTTTTCAAATTTTGCCCGGTTTGGAAAATCCTTCACAATTTTCTCAAAACGCCCCAACTGTGCTTGATTTTGCTCATTTCTGACTCAGTCCGCCCCCCTGGCCCCTTTTAGCAAGGTTTGGGAAAATCCGCATTTTTGACTTTTTCGACACTACCGGCCCTGTCGTTTTTTTCAATTTTTGCCCACGTTGGAAAATCCTTCACAATTTTCACAAAACGCCCCAACTGTGCTTGATTTTGCTCCTTTCTGACTCAGTCCGCCCCCTGGCACCTTTTAGCAAGGTTTGGGAAAATGCCCATTTTTGACTTTTTCGACACTACCGGCCCTGTCTTTTTTTCAAATTTTGCCCGGTTTGGAAAATCCTTCACAATTTTCACAAAACGCCCCAACTGTGCTTGATTTTGCTCGTTTTTCAATCAGCCCGCCCCCTGGCCCCTTTTAGCAAAAATTTGGGAAAATCCCAATTTTTGACTTTTTCGACTCTACCGGACCTGTCGTTTTTTTCAAATTTTGCCCACTTTGGAAAATCCTTCACAATTTTCTCAAAACGCCCCAACTGTGCTTGATTTTGCTCCTTTCTGACTCAGTCCACCCCCTGGCACCTTTTAGCAAGGTTTGTGAAAATCCCCATTTTTGACTTTTTCGACACTACCGGCCCTGTCTTTTTTTTCAAATTTTGCCCGGTTTGGAAAATCCTTCACAATTTTCCCAAAACGCCCCAACTGTGCTTTATTTTGCTAGTTTTTCACTCAGCCCCCCCCTCTGGCCTCTTTAAGCAAATTTTGTGAAAATCCCCATTTTTGACTTTTTCGACACTACCGGCCCTGTCTTTTTTTTCAAATTTTGCCCGGTTTGGAAAATCCTTCACAATTTTCACACAACGCCCCAACTGTGCTTGATTTTGCTCCTTTCTGACTCAGCCCGCCCCCCTGGCCCCTTTTAGCAAGGTTTGGGAAAATCCCCATTCTAGACTTTTTCGACACTACCGGCCCTGTCGTTTTTTTCAATTTTTGCCCAATTTGGAAAATCCTTCACAATTTTCACACAACGCCCCAACTGTGCTTGATTTTGCTCCTTTCTGACTCAGTCCGCCCCCTGGCACCTTTTAGCAAGGTTTTGGAAAATCCCCATTTTTGACTTTTTCGACACTACCGGCCCTGTCTTTATTTCAAATTTTACCCGGTTTGGAAAATCCTTCACAATTTTCACAAAACGCCCCAACTGTGCTTGATTTTGCTCGTTTTTCAATCAGCCCGCCCCCTGGCCCCTTTTAGCAAAAATTTGGGAAAATCCCAATTTTTGACTTTTTCGACTCTACCGGACCTGTCGTTTTTTTCAAATTTTGCCCACTTTGGAAAATCCTTCACAATTTTCTCAAAACGCCCCAACTGTGCTTGATTTTGCTCCTTTCTGACTCAGTCCACCCCCTGGCACCTTTTAGCAAGGTTTGTGAAAATCCCCATTTTTGACTTGTTCGACACTACCGGACCTGTCGTTTATTTCAAATTTTGCCCGGTTTGGAAAATCCTTCACAATTTTCCCAAAACGCCCCAACTGTGCTTTATTTTGCTCCTTTCTGACTCAGTCCGCCCCCTGGCACCTTTTAGCAAGGTTTGGGAAAATCCCCATTTTTGACTTTTTCGACACTACCGGCCGTGTCTTTTTTTCAAATTTTGCCCGGTTTGGAAAATCCTTCACAATTTTCACAAAACGCCCCAACTGTGCTTGATTTTGCTCGTTTTTCACTCAGCCACCCCCTCTGGCCTCTTTAAGCAAATTTTGTGAAAATCCCCATTTTTGACTTTTTCGACACTACCGGCCCTGTCTTTTTTTTCAAATTTTGCCCGGTTTGGAAAATCCTTCACAATTTTCCCAAAACGCCCCAACTGTGCTTGATTTTGCTCCTTTCTGACTCAGCCCGCCCCCCTGGCCCCTTTTAGCAAGGTTTGGGAAAATCCCCATTCTAGACTTTTTCGACACTACCGGCCCTGTCGTTTTTTTCAATTTTTGCCCACTTTGGAAAATCCTTCACAATTTTCACACAACGCCCCAACTGTGCTTGATTTTGCTCATTTCTTACTTAGTCCGCCCCCTGGCCCCTTTTAGCAAGGTTTGGGAAAATCCGCATTTTTGACTTTTTCGACACTACCGGCCCTGTCGTTTTTTTCAATTTTTGCCCACGTTGGAAAATCCTTCACAATTTTCCCAAAACGCCCCAACTGTGCTTGATTTTGCTCCTTTCTGACTCAGTCCGCCCCCTGGCACCTTTTAGCAAGGTTTGGGAAAATGCCCATTTTTGACTTTTTCGACACTACCGGCCCTGTCTTTTTTTCAAATTTTGCCCGGTTTGGAAAATCCTTCACAATTTTCACAAAACGCCCCGACTGTGCTTGATTTTGCTCGTTTTTCAATCAGCCCGCCCCCTGGCCCCTTTTAGCAAAAATTTGGGAAAATCCCAATTTTTGACTTTTTCGACACTACCGGCCCTTTCGTTTTTTTCAAATTTTGCCCGGTTTGGAAAATCCTTCACAATTTTCCCAAAACGCCCCAACTGTGCTTGATTTTGCTCCTTTCTTACTTAGTCCGCCCCCCTGGCCCCTTTTAGCAAGGTTTTGGAAAATCCCCATTTTTGACTTTTTCGACACTACCGGCCCTGTCTTTTTTTTCAATTTATGCCCGGTTTGGAAAATCCTTCACAATTTTCCCAAAACGCCCCAACTGTGCTTGATTTTGCTCCTTTCTGACTCAGTCCGCACCCCTGGCCCCTTTTAGCAAGGTTTGGGAAATTCCCCATTTTTGACTTTTTCGACACTACCGGCCCTGTCGTTTTTTCAAATTTTGCCCGGTTTGGAAAATCCTTCACAATTTTCACAAAACGCCCCAACTGTGCTTGATTTTGCTCGTTTTTCAATCAGCCCGCCCCCTGGCCCCTTTTAGCAAAAATTTGGGAAAATCCCAATTTTTGACTTTTTCGACACTACCAGCCCTGTCGTTTTTTTCAATTTTTGCCCGGTTTGGAAAATCCTTCACAATTTTCACAAAACGCCCCAACTGTGCTTGATTTTGCTCATTTCTGACTCAGTCCGCCCCCCTGGCCCCTTTTAGCAAGGTTTGGGAAAATCCGCATTTTTGACTTTTTCGACACTACCGGCCCTGTCGTTTTTTTTCAATTTTTGCCCACGTTGGAAAATCCTTCACAATTTTCCCAAAACGCCCCAACTGTGCTTGATTTTGCTCGTTTTTCAATCAGCCCACCCCCTGGCCCCTTTTAGCAAGGATTTGGGAAAATCCCCATTTTTGACTTTTTCGACACTACCGGCCCTGTCGTTTTTTTCAAATTTTGCCCGGTTTGGAAAATCCTTCACAATTTTCCCAAAACGCCCCAACTGTGCTTGATTTTGCTCCTTTCTGACTCAGTCCGCCCCCCTGGCCCCTTTTAGCAAGGTTTGGGAAAATCCCCATTTTTGACTTTTTCGACACTACCGGCCCTGTCGTTTTTTAAAATTTTTGCCCACTTTGGAAAATCCTTCACAATTTTCACACAACGTCCCAACTGTGCTTGATTTTGCTCCTTTCTTACTTAGTCCGCCCCCCAGGCCCCTTTTAGCTAGGTTTTGGAAAATCCCCATTTTTGACTTTTTCGACACTACCGGACCTGTCGTTTTTTTCAAATTTTGCCCGGTTTGGAAAATCCTTCACAATTTTCTCAAAACGCCCCAACTGTGCTTGATTTTGCTCGTTTTTCAATCAGCCCGCCCCCTGGCCCCTTTTAGCAAGGTTTGGGAAAATCCGCATTTTTGACTTTTTCGACACTACCGGACCTGTCGTTTTTTTCAAATTTTGCCCGGTTTGGAAAATCCTTCACAATTTTCACAAAACGCCCCAACTGTGCTTGATTTTGCTCGTTTTTCACTCAGCCCCCCCCTCTTGCCTCTTTAAGCAAATTTTGTGAAAATCCCCATTTTTGACTTTTTCGACACTACCGGCCCTGTCTTTTTTTTCAAATTTTGCCCGGTTTGGAAAATCCTTCACAATTGTCACACAACGCCCCAACTGTGCTTGATTTTGCTCCTTTCTCACTCAGCCCGCCCCCTGGCCCCTTTTAGCAAGGATTTGGGAAAATCCCCATTTTTGACTTTCCGACACTACCGGCCCTGTCGTTTTTTTCAAATTTTGCCCGGTTTGGAAAATCCTTCACAATTTTCCCAAAACGCCCCAACTGTGCTTGATTTTGCTCCTTTCTGACTCAGTCCGCCCCCCTGGCCCCTTTTAGCAAGGTTTGGGAAAATCCACATTTTTGACTTTTTCGACACTACCGGCCCTGTCGTTTTTTTCAATTTTTGCCCACGTTGGAAAATCCTTCACAATTTTCCCAAAACGCCCCAACTGTGCTTGATTTTGCTCCTTTCTGACTCAGTCCGCCCCCTGGCACCTTTTAGCAAGGTTTGGGAAAATCCCCATTTTTGACTTTTTCGACACTACCGGCCCTGTCTTTTTTTCAAATTTTGCCCGGTTTGGAAAATCCTTCACAATTTTCACAAAACGCCCCAACTGTGCTTGATTTTGCTCGTTTTTCAATCAGCCCGCCCCCTGGCCCCTCTTAGCAAAAATTTGGGAAAATCCCAATTTTTGACTTTTTCGACACTACCGGCACTGTCGTTTTTTTCAATTTATGCCCGGTTTGGAAAATCCTTCACAATTTTCTAAAAACGCCCCAACTGTGCTTGATTTTGCTCCTTTCTGACTCAGTCCGCCCCCCTGGCCCCTTTTAGCAAGGTTTGGGAAAATCCACATTTTTGACTTTTTCGACACTACCGGCCCTGTCGTTTTTTTCAATTTTTGCCCACGTTGGAAAATCCTTCACAATTTTCCCAAAACGCCCCAACTGTGCTTGATTTTGCTCCTTTCTGACTCAGTCCGCCCCCTGGCACCTTTTAGCAAGGTTTGGGAAAATCCCCATTTTTGACTTTTTCGACACTACCGGCCCTGTCTTTTTTTCAAATTTTGCCCGGTTTGGAAAATCCTTCACAATTTTCACAAAACGCCCCAACTGTGCTTGATTTTGCTCGTTTTTCAATCAGCCCGCCCCCTGGCCCCTCTTAGCAAAAATTTGGGAAAATCCCCATTTTTGACTTTTTCGACACTACCGGCCCTGTCGTTTTTTTCAATTTTTGCCCACTTTGGAAAATCCTTCACAATTTTCCCAAAACGCCCCAACTGTGCTTGATTTTGCTCCTTTGTGACTCAGTCCGCCCCCTGGCAACTTTTAGCAAGGTTTGGGAAAATCCCCATTTTTGACTTTTTCGACACTACTGGCCCTGTCTTTTTTTCAAATTTTGCCCGGTTTGGAAAATCCTTCACAATTTTTACAAAACGCCCCAACTGTGCTTGATTTTGCTCGTTTTTCAATCAGCCCGCCCCCTGGCCCCTTTTAGCAAAAATTTGGGAAAATCCCAATTTTTGACTTTTTCGACACTACCGGCCCTGTCGTTTTTTTCAATTTTTGCCCACTTTGGAAAATCCTTCACAATTTTCACAAAACGCCCCAACTGTGCTTGATTTTGCTCCTTTTTCACCCAGCCCCCCCCCCTCTGGCCTCTTTAAGCAAAGTTTGGGAAAATCCCCATTTTTGACTTTTTTGACACTACCGGCACTGTCGTTTTTTTCAAATTTTGCCCGGTTTGGAAAATCCTTCACAATTTTCCCAAAACGCCCCAACTGTGCTTGATTTTGCTCCTTTCTGACTCAGTCCGCCCCCCTGGCCCCTTTTAGCAAGGTTTGGGAAAATCCCCATTTTTGACTTTTTCGACACTACCGGTCCTGTCTTTTTTTTCAAATTTTACCCGGTTTGGAAAATCCTTCACAATTTTCACAAAACGCCCCAACTGTGCTTGATTTTGCTCGTTTTTCAATAAGCCCGTCCCCTGGCCCCTTTTAGCAAAGATTTGGGAAAATCCGCATTTTTGACTTTTTCGACACTACCGGCCCTGTCGTTTTTTTCAAATTTTGCCCGGTTTGGAAAATCCTTCACAATTTTCCCAAAACGCCCCAACTGTGCTTGATTTTGCTCCTTTCTTACTTAGTCCGCCCCCCTGGCCCCTTTTAGCAAGGTTTTGGAAAATCCCCATTTTTGACTTTACGACACTACCGGCCCTGTCTTTTTTTTCAAATTTTGCCCGGTTTGGAAAATCCTTCACAATTTTCCCAAAACGCCCCAACTGTGCTTGATTTTGCTCCTTTCTGATTCAGCCAGCCCCCCTGGCCCCTTTTAGCAAGGTTTGGGAAAATCCCCATTTTTGACTTTTTCGACACTACCGGCCCTGTCGTTTTTTTCAATTTTTGCCCACTATGGAAAATCCTTCACAATTTTCACAAAACGCCCCAACTGTGCTTGATTTTGCTAGTTTTTCACTCAGCCCCCCCCTCTGGCCTCTTTAAGCAAATTTTGTGAAAATCCCCATTTTTGACTTTTTCGACACTACCGGCCCTGTCTTTTTTTTCAAATTTTGCCCGGTTTGGAAAATCCTTCACAATTTTCACACAACGCCCCAACTGTGCTTGATTTTGCTCCTTTCTGACTCAGCCCGCCCCCCTGGCCCCTTTTAGCAAGGTTTGGGAAAATCCCCATTCTAGACTTTTTCGACACTACCGGCCCTGTCGTTTTTTTCAATTTTTGCCCACTTTGGAAAATCCTTCACAATTTTCACACAACGCCCCAACTGTGCTTGATTTTGCTCCTTTCTGACTCAGTCCGCCCCCTGGCACCTTTTAGCAAGGTTTTGGAAAATCCCCATTTTTGACTTTTTCGACACTACCGGACCTGTCGTTTTTTTCAAATTTTGCCCGGTTTGGAAAATCCTTCACAATTTTCTCAAAACGCCCCAACTGTGCTTGATTTTGCTCATTTCTGACTCAGTCCGCCCCCCTGGCCCCTTTTAGCAAGGTTTGGGAAAATCCGCATTTTTGACTTTTTCGACACTACCGGCCCTGTCGTTTTTTTCAATTTTTGCCCACGTTGGAAAATCCTTCACAATTTTCCCAAAACGCCCCAACTGTGCTTGATTTTGCTCCTTTCTGACTCAGTCCGCCCCCTGGCACCTTTTAGCAAGGTTTGGGAAAATGCCCATTTTTGACTTTTTCGACACTACCGGCCCTGTCTTTTTTTCAAATTTTGCCCGGTTTGGAAAATCCTTCACAATTTTCACAAAACGCCCCAACTGTGCTTGATTTTGCTCGTTTTTCAATCAGCCCGCCCCCTGGCCCCTTTTAGCAAAAATTTGGGAAAATCCCAATTTTTGACTTTTTCGACTCTACCGGACCTGTCGTTTTTTTCAAATTTTGCCCACTTTGGAAAATCCTTCACAATTTTCTCAAAACGCCCCAACTGTGCTTGATTTTGCTCCTTTCTGACTCAGTCCACCCCCTGGCACCTTTTAGCAAGGTTTGTGAAAATCCCCATTTTTGACTTTTTCGACACTACCGGCCCTGTCTTTTTTTTCAAATTTTGCCCGGTTTGGAAAATCCTTCACAATTTTCCCAAAACGCCCCAACTGTGCTTTATTTTGCTAGTTTTTCACTCAGCCCCCCCCTCTGGCCTCTTTAAGCAAATTTTGTGAAAATCCCCATTTTTGACTTTTTCGACACTACCGGCCCTGTCTTTTTTTTCAAATTTTGCCCGGTTTGGAAAATCCTTCACAATTTTCACACAACGCCCCAACTGTGCTTGATTTTGCTCCTTTCTGACTCAGCCCGCCCCCCTGGCCCCTTTTAGCAAGGTTTGGGAAAATCCCCATTCTAGACTTTTTCGACACTATCGGCCCTGTCGTTTTTTTCAATTTTTGCCCACTTTGGAAAATCCTTCACAATTTTCACACAACGCCCCAACTGTGCTTGATTTTGCTCCTTTCTGACTCAGTCCGCCCCCTGGCACCTTTTAGCAAGGTTTGGGAAAATGCCCATTTTTGACTTTTTCGACACTACCGGCCCTGTCTTTTTTTCAAATTTTGCCCGGTTTGGAAAATCCTTCACAATTTTCACAAAACGCCCCAACTGTGCTTGATTTTGCTCGTTTTTCAATCAGCCCGCCCCCTGGCCCCTTTTAGCAAAAATTTGGGAAAATCCCAATTTTTGACTTTTTCGACTCTACCGGACCTGTCGTTTTTTTCAAATTTTGCCCACTTTGGAAAATCCTTCACAATTTTCTCAAAACGCCCCAACTGTGCTTGATTTTGCTCCTTTCTGACTCAGTCCACCCCCTGGCACCTTTTAGCAAGGTTTGTGAAAATCCCCATTTTTGACTTGTTCGACACTACCGGACCTGTCGTTTATTTCAAATTTTGCCCGGTTTGGAAAATCCTTCACAATTTTCCCAAAACGCCCCAACTGTGCTTTATTTTGCTCCTTTCTGACTCAGTCCGCCCCCTGGCACCTTTTAGCAAGGTTTGGGAAAATCCCCATTTTTGACTTTTTCGACACTACCGGCCGTGTCTTTTTTTCAAATTTTGCCCGGTTTGGAAAATCCTTCACAATTTTCACAAAACGCCCCAACTGTGCTTGATTTTGCTCGTTTTTCACTCAGCCACCCCCTCTGGCCTCTTTAAGCAAATTTTGTGAAAATCCCCATTTTTGACTTTTTCGACACTACCGGCCGTGTCTTTTTTTCAAATTTTGCCCGGTTTGGAAAATCCTTCACAATTTTCACAAAACGCCCCAACTGTGCTTGATTTTGCTCGTTTTTCACTCAGCCACCCCCTCTGGCCTCTTTAAACAAATTTTGTGAAAATCCCCATTTTTGACTTTTTCGACACTACCGGCCCTGTCTTTTTTTTCAAATTTTGCCCGGTTTGGAAAATCCTTCACAATTTTCCCAAAACGCCCCAACTGTGCTTGATTTTGCTCCTTTCTGACTCAGCCCGCCCCCCTGGCCCCTTTTAGCAAGGTTTGGGAAAATCCCCATTCTAGACTTTTTCGACACTACCGGCCCTGTCGTTTTTTTCAATTTTTGCCCACTTTGGAAAATCCTTCACAATTTTCACACAACGCCCCAACTGTGCTTGATTTTGCTCCTTTCTTACTTAGTCCGCCCCCTGGCCCCTTTTAGCAAGGTTTGGGAAAATCCGCATTTTTGACTTTTTCGACACTACCGGCCCTGTCGTTTTTTTCAATTTTTGCCCACGTTGGAAAATCCTTCACAATTTTCCCAAAACGCCCCAATTGTGCTTGATTTTGCTCCTTTCTGACTCAGTCCGCCCCCTGGCACCTTTTAGCAAGGTTTGGGAAAATGCCCATTTTTGACTTTTTCGACACTACCGGCCCTGTCTTTTTTTCAAATTTTGCCCGGTTTGGAAAATCCTTCACAATTTTCACAAAATGCCCCGACTGTGCTTGATTTTGCTCGTTTTTCAATCAGCCCGCCCCCTGGCCCCTTTTAGCAAAAATTTGGGAAAATCCCAATTTTTGACTTTTTCGACACTACCGGCCCTTTCGTTTTTTTCAAATTTTGCCCGGTTTGGAAAATCCTTCACAATTTTCCCAAAACGCCCCAACTGTGCTTGATTTTGCTCCTTTCTTACTTAGTCCGCCCCCCTGGCCCCTTTTAGCAAGGTTTTGGAAAATCCCCATTTTTGACTTTTTCGACACTACCGGCCCTGTCTTTTTTTTCAATTTATGCCCGGTTTGGAAAATCCTTCACAATTTTCCCAAAACGCCCCAACTGTGCTTGATTTTGCTCCTTTCTGACTCAGTCCGCACCCCTGGCCCCTTTTAGCAAGGTTTGGGAAATTCCCCATTTTTGACTTTTTCGACACTACCGGCCCTGTCGTTTTTTCAAATTTTGCCCGGTTTGGAAAATCCTTCACAATTTTCACAAAACGCCCCAACTGTGCTTGATTTTGCTCGTTTTTCAATCAGCCCGCCCCCTGGCCCCTTTTAGCAAAAATTTGGGAAAATCCCAATTTTTGACTTTTTCGACACTACCAGCCCTGTCGTTTTTTTCAATTTTTGCCCGGTTTGGAAAATCCTTCACAATTTTCACAAAACGCCCCAACTGTGCTTGATTTTGCTCATTTCTGACTCAGTCCGCCCCCCTGGCCCCTTTTAGCAAGGTTTGGGAAAATCCGCATTTTTGACTTTTTCGACACTACCGGCCCTGTCGTTTTTTTCAATTTTTGCCCACGTTGGAAAATCCTTCACAATTTTCCCAAAACGCCCCAACTGTGCTTGATTTTGCTCGTTTTTCAATCAGCCCACCCCCTGGCCCCTTTTAGCAAGGATTTGGGAAAATCCCCATTTTTGACTTTTTCGACACTACCGGCCCTGTCGTTTTTTTCAAATTTTGCCCGGTTTGGAAAATCCTTCACAATTTTCCCAAAACGCCCCAACTGTGCTTGATTTTGCTCCTTTCTGACTCAGTCCGCCCCCCTGGCCCCTTTTAGCAAGGTTTGGGAAAATCCCCATTTTTGACTTTTTCGACACTACCGGCCCTGTCGTTTTTTAAAATTTTTGCCCACTTTGGAAAATCCTTCACAATTTTCACACAACGTCCCAACTGTGCTTGATTTTGCTCCTTTCTTACTTAGTCCGCCCCCCAGGCCCCTTTTAGCTAGGTTTTGGAAAATCCCCATTTTTGACTTTTTCGACACTACCGGACCTGTCGTTTTTTTCAAATTTTGCCCGGTTTGGAAAATCCTTCACAATTTTCTCAAAACGCCCCAACTGTGCTTGATTTTGCTCATTTCTGACTCAGTCCGCCCCCCTGGCCCCTTTTAGCAAGGTTTGGGAAAATCCGCATTTTTGACTTTTTCTACACTACCGGCCCTGTCTTTTTTTCAAATTTTGCCCGGTTTGGAAAATCCTTCACAATTTTCACAAAACGCCCCAACTGTGCTTGATTTTGCTCGTTTTTCAATCAGCCCGCCCCCTGGCCCCTTTTAGCAAGGTTTGGGAAAATCCGCATTTTTGACTTTTTCGACACTACCGGACCTGTCGTTTTTTTCAAATTTTGCCCGGTTTGGAAAATCCTTCACAATTTTCACAAAACGCCCCAACTGTGCTTGATTTTGCTCGTTTTTCAATCAGCCCGCCCCCTGGCCCCTTTTAGCAAAAATTTGGGAAAATCCCCATTTTTGACTTTTTCGACACTACCGGACCTGTCGTTTTTTTCAAATTTTGCCCACTTTGGAAAATCCTTCACAATTTTCTCAAAACGCCCCAACTGTGCTTGATTTTGCAACTTTCTGACTCAGTCCACCCCCTGGCACCTTTTAGCAAGGTTTGTGAAAATCCCCATTTTTGACTTTTTCGACACTACCGGCACTGTCTTTTTTTCAAATTTTGCCCGGTTTGGAAAATCCTTCACAATTTTCACAAAACGCCCCAACTGTGCTTGATTTTGCTCCTTTTTCACCCAGCCCCCCCCTCTGGCCTCTTTAAGCAAAGATTTGGGAAAATCCCCATTTTTGACTTTTTCGACACTACCGGCCCTGTCTTTTTTTCAAATTTTGCCCGGTTTGGAAAATCCTTCACAATTTTCACAAAACGCCCCAACTGTGCTTGATTTTGCTCCTTTCTTACTTAGTCCGCCCCCCTGGCCCCTTTTAGCAAGGTTTTGGAAAATCCCCATTTTTGACTTTTTCGACACTACCGGCCCTGTCGTTTTTTTCAAATTTTGCCCGGTTTGGAAAATCCTTCACAATTTTCTCAAAACGCCCCAACTGTGCTTGATTTTGCTCGTTTTTCAATCAGCCCGCCCCCTGGCCCCTTTTAGCAAAAATTTGGGATAATCCCAATTTTTGACTTTTTCGACACTACCGGACCTGTCGTTTTTTTCAAATTTTGCCCACTTTGGAAAATCCTTCACAATTTTCTCAAAACGCCCCAACTGTGCTTGATTTTGCTCCTTTCTGACTCAGTCCACCCCCTGGCAGCTTTTAGCAAGGTTTGTGAAAATCCCCATTTTTGACTTTTTCGACACTACCGGCCCTGTCGTTTTTTTCAATTTTTGCCCACTTTGGAAAATCCTTCACAATTTTCACAAAACGCCCCAACTGTGCTTGATTTTGCTCCTTTTTCACCCAGCCCCCCCCTCTGGCCTCTATAAGCAAAGTTTGGGAAAATCCCCATTTTTGACTTTTTCGACACTACCGGCACTGTCGTTTTTTTCAAATTTTGCCCGGTTTGGAAAATCCTTCACAATTTTCCCAAAACGCCCCAACTGTGCTTGATTGTGCTCCTTTCTTACTTAGTCCGCCCCCCTGACCCCTTTTAGCAAGGTTTGGGAAAATCCCCATTTTTGACTTTTTCGACACTACCGGCCCTGTCTTTTTTTTCAAATTTTACCCGGTTTGGAAAATCCTTCACAATTTTCCCAAAACGCCCCAACTGTGCTTGATTTTGCTCCTTTCTGACTCAGTCCGCCCCCTGGCACCTTTTAGCAAGGTTTGTGAAAATCCCCATTTTTGACTTTTTCGACACTACCGGCCCTGTCTTTTTTTCAAATTTTGCCCGGTTTGGAAAATCCTTCACAATTTTCACAAAACGCCCCAACTGTGCTTGATTTTGCTCCTTTTTCACCCAGCCCCCCCCTCTGGCCTCTTTAAGCAAAGTTTGGGAAAATCCCCATTTTTGACTTTTTCGACACTACCGGCCCTGTCTTTTTTTCAAATTTTGCCCGGTTTGGAAAATCCTTCACAATTTTCACAAAACGCCCCAACTGTGCTTGATTTTGCTCCTTTTTCACCCAGCCCCCCCCCCTCTGGCCTCTTTAAGCAAAGTTTGGGAAAATCCCCATTTTTGACTTTTTCGACACTACCGGCACTGTCGTTTTTTTCAAATTTTGCCCGGTTTGGAAAATCCTTCACAATTTTCCCAAAACGCCCCAACTGTGCTTGCTTTTGCTCCTTTCTGACTCAGTCCGCCCCCCTGGCCCCTTTTAGCAAGGTTTGGGAAAATCCCCATTTTTGACTTTTTCGACACTACCGGCCCTGTCTTTTTTTTCAAATTTTACCCGGTTTGGAAAATCCTTCACAATTTTCACTAAACGCCCAACTGTGCTTGATTTTGCTCGTTTTTCAATAAGCCCGCCCCCTGGCCCCTTTTAGCAAAGATTTGGGAAAATCCCCATTTTTGACTTTTTCGACACTACCGGCCCTTTCGTTTTTTTCAAATTTTGCCCGGTTTGGAAAATCCTTCACAATTTTCCCAAAACGCCCCAACTGTGCTTGATTTTGCTCCTTTCTTACTTAGTCCGCCCCCCTGGCCCCTTTTAGCAAGGTTTTGGAAAATCCCCATTTTTGACTTTTTCGACACTACCGGCCCTGTCGTTTTTTTCAAATTTTGCCCGGTTTGGAAAATCCTTCACAATTTTCTCAAAACGCCCCAACTGTGCTTGATTTTGCTCGTTTTTCAATCAGCCCGCCCCCTGGCCCCTTTTAGCAAAAATTTGGGATAATCCCAATTTTTGACTTTTTCGACACTACCGGACCTGTCGTTTTTTTCAAATTTTGCCCACTTTGGAAAATCCTTCACAATTTTCTCAAAACGCCCCAACTGTGCTTGATTTTGCTCCTTTCTGACTCAGTCCACCCCCTGGCAGCTTTTAGCAAGGTTTGTGAAAATCCCCATTTTTGACTTTTTCGACACTACCGGCCCTGTCGTTTTTTTCAATTTTTGCCCACTTTGGAAAATCCTTCACAATTTTCACAAAACGCCCCAACTGTGCTTGATTTTGCTCCTTTTTCACCCAGCCCCCCCCTCTGGCCTCTATAAGCAAAGTTTGGGAAAATCCCCATTTTTGACTTTTTCGACACTACCGGCACTGTCGTTTTTTTCAAATTTTGCCCGGTTTGGAAAATCCTTCACAATTTTCCCAAAACGCCCCAACTGTGCTTGATTGTGCTCCTTTCTTACTTAGTCCGCCCCCCTGACCCCTTTTAGCAAGGTTTGGGAAAATCCCCATTTTTGACTTTTTCGACACTACCGGCCCTGTCTTTTTTTTCAAATTTTACCCGGTTTGGAAAATCCTTCACAATTTTCCCAAAACGCCCCAACTGTGCTTGATTTTGCTCCTTTCTGACTCAGTCCGCCCCCTGGCACCTTTTAGCAAGGTTTGGGAAAATCCCCATTTTTGACTTTTTCGACACTACCGGCCCTGTCTTTTTTTCAAATTTTGCCCGGTTTGGAAAATCCTTCACAATTTTCACAAAACGCCCCAACTGTGCTTGATTTTGCTCGTTTTTCAATCAGCCCGCCCCCTGGCCCCTTTTAGCAAAAATTTGGGAAAATCCCCATTTTTGACTTTTTCGACACTACCGGACCTGTCGTTTTTTTCAAATTTTGCCCGGTTTGGAAAATCCTTCACAATTTTCTCAAAACGCCCCAACTGTGCTTGATTTTGCTCCTTTTTCACCCAGCCCCCCCCTCTGGCCTCTTTAAGCAAAGTTTGGGAAAATCCCCATTTTTGACTTTTTCGACACTACCGGCACTGTCGTTTTTTTCAAATTTTGCCCGGTTTGGAAAATCCTTCACAATTTTCCCAAAACGCCCCAACTGTGCTTGATTTTGCTCGTTTTTCAATCAGCCCGCCCCCTGGCCCCTCTTAGCAAAAATTTGGGAAAATCCCAATTTTTGACTTTTTCGACACTACCGGACCTGTCGTTTTTTTCAAATTTTGCCCGGTTTGGAAAATCCTTCACAATTTTCCCAAAACGCCCCAACTGTGCTTGATTTTGCTCCTTTCTGACTCAGTCCGCCCCCCTGGCCCGTTTTAGCAAGGTTTGGGAAAATCCCAATTTTTGACTTTTTCGACACTACCGGACCTGTCGTTTTTTTCAAATTTTGCCCACTTTGGAAAATCCTTCACAATTTTCTCAAAACGCCCCAACTGTGCTTGATTTTGCTCCTTTCTGACTCAGTCCACCCCCTGGCACCTTTTAGCAAGGTTTGTGAAAATCCCCATTTTTGACTTTTTCGACACTACCGCCCCTGTCGTTTTTTTCAATTTTTGCCCTCTTTGGAAAATCCTTCACAATTTTCACAAAACGCCCCAACTGTGCTTGATTTTGCTCCTTTTTCACCCAGCCCCCCCCCCCCTCTGGCTTCTTTAAGCAAATTTTGTGAAAATCCCCATTTTTGACTTTTTCGACACTACCGGCACTGTCGTTTTTTTCAAATTTTGCCCGGTTTGGAAAATCCTTCACAATTTTCCCAAAACGCCCCAACTGTGCTTGATTTTGCTCCTTTCTGACTCAGTCCGCCCCCCTGGCCCCTTTTAGCAAGGTTTGGGAAAATCCCCATTTTTGACTTTTTCGACACTACCGGCCGTGTCTTTTTTTCAAATTTTGCCCGGTTTGGAAAATCCTTCACAATTTTCACAAAACGCCCCAACTGTGCTTGATTTTGCTCGTTTTTCACTCAGCCCCCACCTCTGGCCTCTTTAAGCAAATTTTGTGAAAATCCCCATTTTTGACTTTTTCGACACTACCGGCCCTGTCTTTTTTTTCAAATTTTGCCCGGTTTGGAAAATCCTTCACAATTTTCACACAACGCCCCAACTGTGCTTGATTTTGCTCCTTTCTTACTCAGCCTGCCCCCCACGCCCCTTTTAGCAAGGATTTGGGAAAATCCCCATTTTTGACTTTTTCGACACTACCGGCCCTGTCGTTTTTTTCAAATTTTGCCCGGTTTGGAAAATCCTTCACAATTTTCCCAAAACGCCCCAACTGTGCTTGATTTTGCTCCTTTCTGACTCAGTCCGCCCCCTGGCACCTTTTAGCAAGGTTTGGGAAAATCCCCATTTTTGACTTTTTCGACACTACCGGACCTGTCGTTTTTTTCAAATTTTACCCGGTTTGGAAAATCCTTCACAATTTTCTCAAAACGCCCCAACTGTGCTTGATTTTGCTCATTTCTGACTCAGTCCGCCCCCCTGGCCCCTTTTAGCAAGGTTTGGGAAAATCCGCATTTTTGACTTTTTCGACACTACCGGCCCTGTCGTTTTTTTCAATTTTTGCCCACTTTGGAAAATCCTTCACAATTTTCCCAAAACGCCCCAACTGTGCTTGATTTTGCTCCTTTCTGACTCAGTCCGCCCCCTGGCAACTTTAAGCAAGGTTTGGGAAAATCCCCATTTTTGACTTTTTCGACACTACTGGCCCTGTCTTTTTTTCAAATTTTGCCCGGTTTGGAAAATCCTTCACAATTTTCACAAAACGCCCCAACTGTGCTTGATTTTGCTTGTTTTTCAATCAGCCCGCCCCCTGGCCCCTTTTAGCAAAAATTTGGGAAAATCCCAATTTTTGACTTTTTCGACACTACCGGACCTGTCGTTTTTTTCAAATTTTGCCCACTATGGAAAATCCTTCACAATTTTCTCAAAACGCCCCAACTGTGCTTGATTTTGCTCCTTTCTGACTCAGTCCACCCCCTGGCACCTTTTAGCAAGGTTTGTGAAAATCCCCATTTTTGACTTTTTCGACACTACCGGCCCTGTCGTTTTTTTCAAATTTTGCCCGGTTTGGAAAATCCTTCACAATTTTCACACAACGCCCCAACTGTGCTTGATTTTGCTCCTTTCTGACTCAGTCCGCCCCCTGGCAACTTTTAGCAAGGTTTGGGAAAATCCCCATTTTTGACTTTTTCGACACTACCGGCCCTGTCTTTTTTTCAAATTTTGCCCGGTTTGGAAAATCCTTCACAATTTTCACAAAACGCCCCAACTGTGCTTGATTTTGCTCGTTTTTCAATCAGCCCGCCCCCTGGCCCCTCTTAGCAAAAATTTGGGAAAATCCCAATTTTTGACTTTTTCGACACTACCGGACCTGTCGTTTTTTTCAAATTTTGCCCGGTTTGGAAAATCCTTCACAATTTTCCCAAAACGCCCCAACTGTGCTTGATTTTGCTCCTTTCTGACTCAGTCCGCCCCCCTGGCCCGTTTTAACAAGGTTTGGGAAAATCCCAATTTTTGACTTTTTCGACACTACCGGACCTGTCGTTTTTTTCAAATTTTGCCCACTTTGGAAAATCCTTCACAATTTTCTCAAAACGCCCCAACTGTGCTTGATTTTGCTCCTTTCTGACTCAGTCCACCCCCTGGCACCTTTTAGCAAGGTTTGTGAAAATCCCCATTTTTGACTTTTTCGACACTACCGCCCCTGTCGTTTTTTTCAATTTTTGCCCTCTTTGGAAAATCCTTCACAATTTTCACAAAACGCCCCAACTGTGCTTGATTTTGCTCCTTTTTCACCCAGCCCCCCCCTCTGGCCTCTTTAAGCAAAGTTTGGGAAATCCCCATTTTTGACTTTTTCGACACTACCGGCACTGTCGTTTTTTTCAAATTTTGCCCGGTTTGGAAAATCCTTCACAATTTTCCCAAAACGCCCCAACTGTGCTTGATTTTGCTCCTTTCTGACTCAGTCCGCCCCCCTGGCCCCTTTTAGCAAGGTTTGGGAAAATCCCCATTTTTGACTTTTTCGACACTACCGGCCCTGTCTTTTTTTTCAAATTTTGCCCGGTTTGGAAAATCCTTCACAATTTTCCCAAAACGCCCCAACTGTGCTTGATTTTGCTCCTTTCTTACTTAGTCCGCCCCCCTGGCCCCTTTTAGCAAGGTTTTGGAAAATCCCCATTTTTGACTTTTTCGACACTACCGGCCCTGTCGTTTTTTTCAATTTTTGCCCACTATGGAAAATCCTTCACAATTTTCACACAACGCCCCAACTGTGCTTGATTTTGCTCCTTTCTGACTCAGCCCGCCCCCCTGGCCCCTTTTAGCAAGGTTTGGGAAAATCCCCATTTTTGACTTTTTCTACACTACCGGCCCTGTCGTTTTTTTCAATTTTTGCCCACTATGGAAAATCCTTCACAATTTTCACAAAACGCCCCAAGTGTGCTTGATTTTGCTCGTTTTTCACTCAGCCCCCCCCTCTGGCCTCTTTAAGCAAATTTTTTGAAAATCCCCATTTTTGACTTTTTCGACACTACCGGCCCTGTCTTTTTTTTCAAATTTTGCCCGGTTTGGAAAATCCTTCACAATTGTCAAACAACGCCCCAACTGTGCTTGATTTTGCTCCTTTCTGACTCAGTCCGCCCCTGGCAACTTTTAGCAAGGTTTGGGAAAATCCCCATTTTTGACTTTTTCGACACTACCGGCCCTGTCTTTTTTTCAAATTTTGCCCGGTTTGGAAAATCCTTCACAATTTTCACAAAACGCCCCAACTGTGCTTGATTTTGCTCGTTTTTCAATCAGCCCGCCCCCTGGCCCCTCTTAGCAAAAATTTGGGAAAATCCCCATTTTTGACTTTTTTGACACTACCGGCACTGTCGTTTTTTTCAAATTTTGCCCGGTTTGGAAAATCCTTCACAATTTTCCCAAAACGCCCCAACTGTGCTTGATTTTGCTCCTTTCTGACTCAGTCCGCCCCCCTGGCCCGTTTTAACAAGGTTTTGGAAAATCCCAATTTTTGACTTTTTCGACACTACCGGACCTGTCGTTTTTTTCAAATTTTGCCCACTTTGGAAAATCCTTCACAATTTTCTCAAAACGCCCCAACTGTGCTTGATTTTGCTCCTTTCTGACTCAGTCCACCCCCTGGCACCTTTTAGCAAGGTTTGTGAAAATCCCCATTTTTGACTTTTTCGACACTACCGCCCCTGTCGTTTTTTTCAATTTTTGCCCTCTTTGGAAAATCCTTCACAATTTTCACAAAACGCCCCAACTGTGCTTGATTTTGCTCCTTTTTCACCCAGCCCCCCCCTCTGGCCTCTTTAAGCAAAGTTTGGGAAATCCCCATTTTTGACTTTTTCGACACTACCGGCACTGTCGTTTTTTTCAAATTTTGCCCGGTTTGGAAAATCCTTCACAATTTTCCCAAAACGCCCCAACTGTGCTTGATTTTGCTCCTTTCTGACTCAGCCCGCCCCCCTGGCCCCTTTTAGCAAGGTTTGGGAAAATCCCCATTTTTGACTTTTTCTACACTACCGGCCCTGTCGTTTTTTTCAATTTTTGCCCACTATGGAAAATCCTTCACAATTTTCACAAAACGCCCCAAGTGTGCTTGATTTTGCTCGTTTTTCACTCAGCCCCCCCCTCTGGCCTCTTTAAGCAAATTTTTTGAAAATCCCCATTTTTGACTTTTTCGACACTACCGGCCCTGTCTTTTTTTTCAAATTTTGCCCGGTTTGGAAAATCCTTCACAATTGTCAAACAACGCCCCAACTGTGCTTGATTTTGCTCCTTTCTGACTCAGTCCGCCCCTGGCAACTTTTAGCAAGGTTTGGGAAAATCCCCATTTTTGACTTTTTCGACACTACCGGCCCTGTCTTTTTTTCAAATTTTGCCCGGTTTGGAAAATCCTTCACAATTTTCACAAAACGCCCCAACTGTGCTTGATTTTGCTCGTTTTTCAATCAGCCCGCCCCCTGGCCCCTCTTAGCAAAAATTTGGGAAAATCCCCATTTTTGACTTTTTTGACACTACCGGCACTGTCGTTTTTTTCAAATTTTGCCCGGTTTGGAAAATCCTTCACAATTTTCCCAAAACGCCCCAACTGTGCTTGATTTTGCTCCTTTCTGACTCAGTCCGCCCCCCTGGCCCGTTTTAACAAGGTTTTGGAAAATCCCAATTTTTGACTTTTTCGACACTACCGGACCTGTCGTTTTTTTCAAATTTTGCCCACTTTGGAAAATCCTTCACAATTTTCTCAAAACGCCCCAACTGTGCTTGATTTTGCTCCTTTCTGACTCAGTCCACCCCCTGGCACCTTTTAGCAAGGTTTGTGAAAATCCCCATTTTTGACTTTTTCGACACTACCGCCCCTGTCGTTTTTTTCAATTTTTGCCCTCTTTGGAAAATCCTTCACAATTTTCACAAAACGCCCCAACTGTGCTTGATTTTGCTCCTTTTTCACCCAGCCCCCCCCCTCTGGCCTCTTTAAGCAAAGTTTGGGAAATCCCCATTTTTGACTTTTTCGACACTACCGGCACTGTCGTTTTTTTCAAATTTTGCCCGGTTTGGAAAATCCTTCACAATTTTCCCAAAACGCCCCAACTGTGCTTGATTTTGCTCCTTTCTGACTCAGTCCGCCCCCCTGGCCCCTTTTAGCAAGGTTTGGGAAAATCCCCATTTTTGACTTTTTCGACACTACCGGCCCTGTCTTTTTTTTTCAAATTTTGCCCGGTTTGGAAAATCCTTCACAATTTTCACACAACGTCCCAACTGTGCTTGATTTTGCTCCTTTCTTACTTAGTCCGCCCCCCTGGCCCCTTTTAGCAAGGTTTTGGAAAATCCCCATTTTTGACTTTTTCGACACTACCGGCCCTGTCGTTTTTTTCAATTTTTGCCCACTTTGGAAAATCCTTCACAATTTTCACACAACGCCCCAACTGTGCTTGATTTTGCTCCTTTCTGACTCAGCCCGCCCCCCTGGCCCCTTTTAGCAAGGTTTGGGAAAATCCCCATTTTTGACTTTTTCGACACTACCGGCCCTGTCGTTTTTTTCAAATTTTGCCCGGTTTGGAAAATCCTTCACAATTTTCACACAACGCCCCAACTGTGCTTGATTTTGCTCCTTTCTGACTCAGTCCGCCCCCTGGCAACTTTTAGCAAGGTTTGGGAAAATCCCCATTTTTGACTTTTTCGACACTACCGGCCCTGTCTTTTTTTCAAATTTTGCCCGGTTTGGAAAATCCTTCACAATTTTCACAAAACGCCCCAACTGTGCTTGATTTTGCTCATTTTTCAATCAGCCCGCCCCCTGGCCCCTCTTAGCAAAAATTTGGGAAAATCCCAATTTTTGACTTTTTCGACACTACCGGACCTGTCGTTTTTTTCAAATTTTGCCCGGTTTGGAAAATCCTTCACAATTTTCTCAAAACGCCCCAACTGTGCTTGATTTTGCTCCTTTCTGACTCAGTCCACCCCCTGGCACCTTTTAGCAAGGTTTGTGAAAATCCCCATTTTTGACTTTTTCGACACTACCGGCCCTGTCTTTTTTTCAAATTTTGCCCGGTTTGGAAAATCCTTCACAATTTTCCCAAAACGCCCCAACTGTGCTTGATTTTGCTCCTTTCTGACTCAGTCCGCCCCCCTGGCCCCTTTTAGCAAGGTTTGGGAAAATCCCCATTTTTGACTTTTTCGACACTACCGGCCGTGTCTCTTTTTCAAATTTTGCCCGGTTTGGAAAATCCTTCACAATTTTCACAAAACGCCCCAACTGTGCTTGATTTTGCTCGTTTTTCATTCAGCCCCCACCTCTGGCCTCTTTAAGCAAATTTTGTGAAAATCCCCATTTTTGACTTTTTCGACACTACCGGCCCTGTCTTTTTTTTCAAATTTTGCCCGGTTTGGAAAATCCTTCACAATTTTCACACAACGCCCCAACTGTGCTTGATTTTGCTCCTTTCTCACTCAGCCTGCCCCCCTGGCCCCTTTTAGCAAGGATTTGGGAAAATCCCCATTTTTGACTTTTTCGACACTACCGGCCCTGTCGTTTTTTTCAAATTTTGCCCGGTTTGGAAAATCCTTCACAATTTTCCCAAAACGCCCCAACTGTGCTTGATTTTGCTCCTTTCTGACTCAGTCCGCCCCCCTGGCCCCTTTTAGCAAGGTTTGGGAAAATCCACATTTTTGACTTTTTCGACACTACCGGCCCTGTCGTTTTTTTCAATTTTTGCCCACGTTGGAAAATCCTTCACAATTTTCCCAAAACGCCCCAACTGTGCTTGATTTTGCTCCTTTCTGACTCAGTCCGCCCCCTGGCACCTTTTAGCAAGGTTTGGGAAAATCCCCATTTTTGACTTTTTCGACACTACCGGACCTGTCGTTTTTTTCAAATTTTACCCGGTTTGGAAAATCCTTCACAATTTTCTCAAAACGCCCCAACTGTGCTTGATTTTGCTCATTTCTGACTCAGTCCGCCCCCCTGGCCCCTTTTAGCAAGGTTTGGGAAAATCCGCATTTTTGACTTTTTCGACACTACCGGCCCTGTCGTTTTTTTCAATTTTTGCCCACTTTGGAAAATCCTTCACAATTTTCCCAAAACGCCCCAACTGTGCTTGATTTTGCTCCTTTCTGACTCAGTCCGCCCCCTGGCAACTTTAAGCAAGGTTTGGGAAAATCCCCATTTTTGACTTTTTCGACACTACTGGCCCTGTCTTTTTTTCAAATTTTGCCCGGTTTGGAAAATCCTTCACAATTTTCACAAAACGCCCCAACTGTGCTTGATTTTGCTTGTTTTTCAATCAGCCCGCCCCCTGGCCCCTTTTAGCAAAAATTTGGGAAAATCCCAATTTTTGACTTTTTCGACACTACCGGACCTGTCGTTTTTTTCAAATTTTGCCCACTTTGGAAAATCCTTCACAATTTTCTCAAAACGCCCCAACTGTGCTTGATTTTGCTCCTTTCTGACTCAGTCCACCCCCTGGCACCTTTTAGCAAGGTTTGTGAAAATCCCCATTTTTGACTTTTTCGACACTACCGGCCCTGTCGTTTTTTTCAAATTTTGCCCGGTTTGGAAAATCCTTCACAATTTTCACACAACGCCCCAACTGTGCTTGATTTTGCTCCTTTCTGACTCAGTCCGCCCCCTGGCAACTTTTAGCAAGGTTTGGGAAAATCCCCATTTTTGACTTTTTCGACACTACCGGCCCTGTCTTTTTTTCAAATTTTGCCCGGTTTGGAAAATCCTTCACAATTTTCACAAAACGCCCCAACTGTGCTTGATTTTGCTCGTTTTTCAATCAGCCCGCCCCCTGGCCCCTCTTAGCAAAAATTTGGGAAAATCCCAATTTTTGACTTTTTCGACACTACCGGACCTGTCGTTTTTTTCAAATTTTGCCCGGTTTGGAAAATCCTTCACAATTTTCCCAAAACGCCCCAACTGTGCTTGATTTTGCTCCTTTCTGACTCAGTCCGCCCCCCTGGCCCGTTTTAACAAGGTTTGGGAAAATCCCAATTTTTGACTTTTTCGACACTACCGGACCTGTCGTTTTTTTCAAATTTTGCCCACTTTGGAAAATCCTTCACAATTTTCTCAAAACGCCCCAACTGTGCTTGATTTTGCTCCTTTCTGACTCAGTCCACCCCCTGGCACCTTTTAGCAAGGTTTGTGAAAATCCCCATTTTTGACTTTTTCGACACTACCGCCCCTGTCGTTTTTTTCAATTTTTGCCCTCTTTGGAAAATCCTTCACAATTTTCACAAAACGCCCCAACTGTGCTTGATTTTGCTCCTTTTTCACCCAGCCCCCCCCTCTGGCCTCTTTAAGCAAAGTTTGGGAAATCCCCATTTTTGACTTTTTCGACACTACCGGCACTGTCGTTTTTTTCAAATTTTGCCCGGTTTGGAAAATCCTTCACAATTTTCCCAAAACGCCCCAACTGTGCTTGATTTTGCTCCTTTCTGACTCAGTCCGCCCCCCTGGCCCCTTTTAGCAAGGTTTGGGAAAATCCCCATTTTTGACATTTTCGACACTGCCGGACCTGTCGTTTTTTTCAAATTTTGCCCGGTTTGGAAAATCCTTCACAATTTTCTAAAAACGCCCCAACTATGCTTGATTTTGCTCATTTCTGACTCAGTCCGCCCCTCTGGCCCCTTTTAGCAAGGTTTGGGAAAATCCGCATTTTTGACTTTTTCGACACTACCGGCCCTGTCGTTTTTTTCAATTTTTGCCCACTTTGGAAAATCCTTCACAATTTTCCCAAAACGCCCCAACTGTGCTTGATTTTGCTCCTTTGTGACTCAGTCCGCCCCCTGGCAACTTTTAGCAAGGTTTGGGAAAATCCCCATTTTTGACTTTTTCGACACTACTGGCCCTGTCTTTTTTTCAAATTTTGCCCGGTTTGGAAAATCCTTCACAATTTTCACAAAACGCCCCAACTGTGCTTGATTTTGCTCGTTTTTCAATCAGCCCGCCCCCTGGCCCCTTTTAGCAAAAATTTGGGAAAATCCCAATTTTTGACTTTTTCGACACTACCGGCCCTGTCGTTTTTTTCAATTTTTGCCCACTTTGGAAAATCCTTCACAATTTTCACAAAACGCCCCAACTGTGCTTGATTTTGCTCCTTTTTCACCCAGCCCCCCCCTCTGGCCTCTTTAAGCAAAGTTTGGGAAAATCCCCATTTTTGACTTTTTCGACACTACCGGCACTGTCGTTTTTTTCAAATTTTGCCCGGTTTGGAAAATCCTTCACAATTTTCCCAAAACGCCCCAACTGTGCTTGATTTTGCTCCTTTCTGACTCAGTCCGCCCCCCTGGCCCCTTTTAGCAAGGTTTGGGAAAATCCCCATTTTTGACTTTTTCGACACTACCGGCCCTGTCTTTTTTTTCAAATTTTACCCGGTTTGGAAAATCCTTCACAATTTTCACAAAACGCCCCAACTGTGCTTGATTTTGCTCGTTTTTCAATAAGCCCGCCCCCTGGCCCCTTTTAGCAAAGATTTGGGAAAATCCGCATTTTTGACTTTTTCGACACTACCGGCCCTGTCGTTTTTTTCAAATTTTGCCCGGTTTGGAAAATCCTTCACAATTTTCCCAAAACGCCCCAACTGTGCTTGATTTTGCTCCTTTCTTACTTAGTCCGCCCCCCTGGCCCCTTTTAGCAAGGTTTTGGAAAATCCCCATTTTTGACTTTTTCGACACTACCGGCCCTGTCTTTTTTTTCAAATTTTGCCCGGTTTGGAAAATCCTTCACAATTTTCCCAAAACGCCCCAACTGTGCTTGATTTTGCTCCTTTCTGATTCAGCCCGCCCCCCTGGCCACTTTTAGCAAGGTTTGGGAAAATCCCCATTTTTGACTTTTTCGACACTACCGGCCCTGTCGTTTTTTTCAATTTTTGCCCACTATGGAAAATCCTTCACAATTTTCACAAAACGCCCCAACTGTGCTTGATTTTGCTCGTTTTTCACTCAGCCCCCCCCTCTGGCCTCTTTAAGCAAATTTTGTGAAAATCCCCATTTTTGACTTTTTCGACACTACCGGCCCTGTCTTTTTTTTCAAATTTTGCCCGGTTTGGAAAATCCTTCACAATTTTCACACAACGCCCCAACTGTGCTTGATTTTGCTCCTTTCTCACTCAGCCCGCCCCCCTGGCCCCTTTTAGCAAGGATTTGGGAAAATCCCCATTTTTGACTTTCCGACACTACCGGCCCTGTCGTTTTTTCAAATTTTGCCCGGTTTGGAAAATCCTTCACAATTTTCCCAAAACGCCCCAACTGTGCTTGATTTTGCTCCTTTCTGACTCAGTCCGCCCCCTGGCACCTTTTAGCAAGGTTTGGGAAAATCCCCATTTTTGACTTTTTCGACACTACCGGCCGTGTCTTTTTTTCAAATTTTGCCCGGTTTGGAAAATCCTTCACAATTTTCACAAAACGCCCCAACTGTGCTTGATTTTGCTCGTTTTTCACTCAGCCCCCCCCCTCTGGCCTCTTTAAGCAAATTTTGTGAAAATCCCCATTTTTGACTTTTTCGACACTTTTTCGGCCTTGTCTTTTTTTCAAATTTTGCCCGGTTTGGAAAATCCTTCACAATTTTCCCAAAACGCCCCAACTGTGCTTGATTTTGCTCCTTTCTTACTTAGTCCGCCCCCCTGGCCCCTTTTAGCAAGGTTTTGGAAAATCCCCATTTTTGACTTTTTCGACACTACCGGCCCTGTCTTTTTTTTCAAATTTTGCCCGGTTTGGAAAATCCTTCACAATTTTCCCAAAACGCCCCAACTGTGCTTTATTTTGCTCCTTTCTGATTCAGCCCGCCCCTATGGCCCCTTTTAGCAAGGTTTGGGAAAATCCCCATTTTTGACTTTTTCGACACTACCGGCCCTGTCGTTTTTTTCAAATTTTGCCCGGTTTGGAAAATCCTTCACAATTTTAACACAACGCTCCAACTGTGCTTGATTTTGCTCCTTTCTCACTCAGCCCGCCCCCCTGGCCCCTTTTAGCAAGGATTTGGGAAAATCCCCATTTTTGACTTTCCGACACTACCGGCCCTGTCGTTTTTTTCAAATTTTGCCCGTTTTGGAAAATCCTTCACAATTTTCCCAAAACGCCCCAACTGTGCTTGATTTTGCTCCTTTCTGACTCAGTCCGCCCCCTGGCACCTTTTAGCAAGGTTTGGGAAAATCCCCATTTTTGACTTTTTCGACACTACCGGCCGTGTCTTTTTTTCAAATTTTGCCCGGTTTGGAAAATCCTTCACAATTTTCACAAAACGCCCCAACTGTGCTTGATTTTGCTCGTTTTTCACTCAGCCACCCCCTCTGGCCTCTTTAAGCAAATTTTTTGAAAATCCCCATTTTTGACTTTTTCGACACTACCGGCCCTGTCTTTTTTTTCAAATTTTGCCCGGTTTGGAAAATCCTTCACAATTGTCACACAACGCCCCAACTGTGCTTGATTTTGCTCCTTTCTGACTCAGTCCGCCCCCTGGCAACTTTTAGCAAGGTTTGGGAAAATCCCCATTTTTGACTTTTTCGACACTACCGGCACTGTCGTTTTTTTTCAAATTTTGCCCGGTTTGGAAAATCCTTCACAATTTTCCCAAAACGCCCCAACTGTGCTTGATTTTGCTCCTTTCTGACTCAGTCCGCCCCCCTGGCCCCTTTTAGCAAGGTTTGGGAAAATCCCCATTTTTGACTTTTTCGACACTACCGGCCCTGTCGTTTTTTTCAAATTTTGCCCGGTTTGGAAAATCCTTCACAATTTTCACACAACGTCCCAACTGTGCTTGATTTTGCTCCTTTCTTACTTAGTCCGCCCCCCTGGCCCCTTTTAGCAAGGTTTTGGAAAATCCCCATTTTTGACTTTTTCGACACTACCGGCCCTGTCGTTTTTTTCAATTTTTGCCCACTTTGGAAAATCCTTCACAATTTTCACACAACGCCCCAACTGTGCTTGATTTTGCTCCTTTCTGACTCAGCCCGCCCCCCTGGCCCCTTTTAGCAAGGTTTGGGAAAATCCCCATTTTTGACTTTTTCGACACTACCGGCCCTGTCGTTTTTTTCAAATTTTGCCCGGTTTGGAAAATCCTTCACAATTTTCACACAACGTCCCAACTGTGCTTGATTTTGCTCCTTTCTTACTTAGTCCGCCCCCCTGGCCCCTTTTAGCAAGGTTTTGGAAAATCCCCATTTTTGACTTTTTCGACACTACCGGCCCTGTCGTTTTTTTCAATTTTTGCCCACTTTGGAAAATCCTTCACAATTTTCACACAACGCCCCAACTGTGCTTGATTTTGCTCCTTTCTGACTCAGCCCGCCCCCCTGGCCCCTTTTAGCAAGGTTTGGGAAAATCCCCATTTTTGACTTTTTCGACACTACCGGCCCTGTCGTTTTTTTCAAATTTTGCCCGGTTTGGAAAATCCTTCACAATTTTCACACAACGCTCCAACTGTGCTTGATTTTGCTCCTTTCTCACTCAGCCCGCCCCCCTGGCCCCTTTTAGCAAGGATTTGGAAAAATCCCCATTTTTGACTTTCCGACACTACCGGCCCTGTCGTTTTTTTCAAATTTTGCCCGTTTTGGAAAATCCTTCACAATTTTCCCAAAACGCCCCAACTGTGCTTGATTTTGCTCCTTTCTGACTCAGTCCGCCCCCTGGCACCTTTTAGCAAGGTTTGGGAAAATCCCCATTTTTGACTTTTTCGACACTACCGGCACTGTCGTTTTTTTCAAATTTTGCCCGGTTTGGAAAATCCTTCACAATTTTCACAAAACGCCCCAACTGTGCTTGATTTTGCTCGTTTTTCACTCAGCCACGCCCTCTGGCCTCTTTAAGCAAATTTTTTGAAAATCCCCATTTTTGACTTTTTCGACACTACCGGCCCTGTCTTTTTTTTCAAATTTTGCCCGGTTTGGAAAATCCTTCACAATTGTCACACAACGCCCCAACTGTGCTTGATTTTGCTCCTTTCTGACTCAGTCCGCCCCCCTGGCCCCTTTTAGCAAGGTTTGGGAAAATCCCCATTTTTGACTTTTTCGACACCACCGGCCCTGTCGTTTTTTTCAAATTTTGCCCGGTTTGGAAAATCCTTCACAATTTTCACACAACGTCCCAACTGTGCTTGATTTTGCTCCTTTCTTACTTAGTCCGCCCCCCTGGCCCCTTTTAGCAAGGTTTTGGAAAATCCCCATTTTTGACTTTTTCGACACTACCGGCCCTGTCGTTTTTCTCAATTTTTGCACACTTTGGAAAATCCTTCACAATTTTCACACAACGCCCCAACTGTGCTTGATTTTGCTCCTTTCTGACTCAGCCCGCCCCCCTGGCCCCTTTTAGCAAGGTTTGGGAAAATCCCCATTTTTGACTTTTTCGACACTACCGGCCCTGTCGTTTTTTTCAAATTTTGCCCGGTTTGGAAAATCCTTCACAATTTTCACACAACGCCCCAACTGTGCTTGATTTTGCTCCTTTCTGACTCAGTCCGCCCCCTGGCAACTTTTAGCAAGGTTTGGGAAAATCCCCATTTTTGACTTTTTCGACACTACCGGCCCTGTCTTTTTTTCAAATTTTGCCCGGTTTGGAAAATCCTTCACAATTTTCACAAAACGCCCCAACTGTGCTTGATTTTGCTCGTTTTTCAATCAGCCCGCCCCCTGGCCCCTCTTAGCAAAAATTTGGGAAAATCCCAATTTTTGACTTTTTCGACACTACCGGCACTGTCGTTTTTTTCAAATTTTGCCCGGTTTGGAAAATCCTTCACAATTTTCTCAAAACGCCCCAACTGTGCTTGATTTTGCTCCTTTCTTACTTAGTCCGCCCCCCTGGCCCCTTTTAGCAAGGTTTGGGAAAATCCCCATTTTTGACTTTTTCGACACTACCGGCCCTGTCGTTTTTTTCAATTTTTGCCCACTTTGGAAAATCCTTCACAATTTTCACACAACGCCCCAACTGTGCTTGATTTTGCTCCTTTCTGACTCAGCCCGCCCCCCTGGCCCCTTTTAGCAAGGTTTGGGAAAATCCCCATTTTTGACTTTTTCGACACTACCGGCCCTGTCGTTTTTTTCAAATTTTGCCCGGTTTGGAAAATCCTTCACAATTTTCACACAACGCTCCAACTGTGCTTGATTTTGCTCCTTTCTCACTCAGCCCGCCCCCCTGGCCCCTTTTAGCAAGGATTTGGGAAAATCCCCATTTTTGACTTTCCGACACTACCGGCCCTGTCGTTTTTTTTTCAAATTTTGCCCGTTTTGGAAAATCCTTCACAATTTTCCCAAAACGACCCAACCGTGCTTGATTTTGCTCCTTTCTGACTCAGTCCGCCCCCTGGCACCTTTTAGCAAGGTTTGGGAAAATCCCCATTTTTGACTTTTTCGACACTACCGGCCGTGTCTTTTTTTCAAATTTTGCCCGGTTTGGAAAATCCTTCACAATTTTCACAAAACGCCCCAACTGTGCTTGATTTTGCTCGTTTTTCACTCAGCCACCCCCTCTGGCCTCTTTAAGCAAATTTTTTGAAAATCCCCATTTTTGACTTTTTCGACACTACCGGCCCTGTCTTTTTTTTCAAATTTTGCCCGGTTTGGAAAATCCTTCACAATTGTCACACAACGCCCCAACTGTGCTTGATTTTGCTCCTTTCTGACTCAGTCCGCCCCCTGGCACCTTTTAGCAAGGTTTGGGAAAATCCCCATTTTTGACTTTTTCGACACTACCGCCCCTGTCGTTTTTTTCAATTTTTGCCCTCTTTGGAAAATCCTTCACAATTTTCCCAAAACGCCCCAACTGTGCTTGATTTTGCTCCTTTTTCACCCAGCCCCCCCCTCTGGCCTCTTTAAGCAAAGTTTGGGAAATCCCCATTTTTGACTTTTTCGACACTACCGGCACTGTCGTTTTTTTCAAATTTTGCCCGGTTTGGAAAATCCTTCACAATTTTCCCAAAACGCCCAAACTGTGCTTGATTTTGCTCCTTTCTGACTCAGTCCGCCCCCCTGGCCCCTTTTAGCAAGGTTTGGGAAAATCCCCATTTTTGACTTTTTCGACACTACCGGCCCTGTCGTTTTTTTCAAATTTTGCCCGGTTTGGAAAATCCTTCACAATTTTCACACAACGTCCCAACTGTGCTTGATTTTGCTCCTTTCTTACTTAGTCCGCCCCCCTGGCCCCTTTTAGCAAGGTTTTGGAAAATCCCCATTTTTGACTTTTTCGACACTACCGGCCCTGTCGTTTTTTTCAAATTTTGCCCGGTTTGGAAAATCCTTCACAATTTTCACACAACGTCCCAACTGTGCTTGATTTTGCTCCTTTCTTACTTAGTCCGCCCCCCTGGCCCCTTTTAGCAAGGTTTTGGAAAATCCCCATTTTTGACTTTTTCGACACTAGCGGCCCTGTCGTTTTTTTCAAATTTTGCCCGGTTTGGAAAATCCTTCACAATTTTCTCAAAACGCCCCAACTGTGCTTGATTTTGCTCCTTTCTGACTCAGCCCGCCCCCCTGGCCCCTTTTAGCAAGGTTTGGGAAAATCCCCATTTTTGACTTTTTCTACACTACCGGCCCTGTCGTTTTTTTCAATTTTTGCCCACTATGGAAAATCCTTCACAATTTTCACAAAACGCCCCAACTGTGCTTGATTTTGCTCCTTTCTGACTCAGTCCGCCCCCTGGCACCTTTTAGCAAGGTTTGGGAAAATCCCCATTTTTGACTTTTTCGACACTACCGGCACTGTCGTTTTTTTCAATTTTTGCCCACTTTGGAAAATCCTTCACAATTTTCACACAACGCCCCAACTGTGCTTGATTTTGCTCCTTTCTGACTCAGCCCGCCCCCCTGGCCCATTTTAGCAAGGTTTGGGAAAATCCCCATTTTTGACTTTTTCTACACTACCGGCCCTGTCGTTTTTTTCAATTTTTGCCCACTATGGAAAATCCTTCACAATTTTCACAAAACGCCCCAACTGTGCTTGATTTTGCTCGTTTTTCACTCAGCCCCCCCCTCTGGCCTCTTTAAGCAAGGTTTGGGAAAATCCCCATTTTTGACTTTTTCGACACTACCGGCCCTGTCTTTTTTTTCAAATTTTGCCCGGTTTGGAAAATCCTTCACAATTTTCACACAACGCCCCAACTGTGCTTGATTTTGCTCCTTTCTCACTCAGCCTGCCCCCCTGGCCCCTTTTAGCAAGGATTTGGGAAAATCCCCATTTTTGACTTTTTCGACACTACCGGCCCTGTCGTTTTTTTCAAATTTTGCCCGGTTTGGAAAATCCTTCACAATTTTCCCAAAACGCCCCAACTGTGCTTGATTTTGCTCCTTTCTGACTCAGCCCGCCCCCCTGGCCCCTTTTAGCAAGGTTTGGGAAAATCCCCATTTTAGACTTTTTCGACACTACCGGCCCTGTCGTTTTTTCAATTTTTGCCCACTATGGAAAATCCTTCACAATTTTCACAAAACGCCCCAACTGTGCTTGATTTTGCTCGTTTTTCACTCAGCCCCCCCCCTCTGGCTTCTTTAAGCAAATTTTGTGAAAATCCCCATTTTTGACTTTTTCGACACTACCGGCCCTGTCGTTTTTTTCAAATTTTGCCCGGTTTGGAAAATCCTTCACAATTTTCACACAACGCTCCAACTGTGCTTGATTTTGCTCCTTTCTCACTCAGCCCGCCCCCCTGGCCCCTTTTAGCAAGGATTTGGAAAAATCCCCATTTTTGACTTTCCGACACTACCGGCCCTGTCGTTTTTTTCAAATTTTGCCCGTTTTGGAAAATCCTTCACAATTTTCCCAAAACGCCCCAACTGTGCTTGATTTTGCTCCTTTCTGACTCAGTCCGCCCCCTGGCACCTTTTAGCAAGGTTTGGGAAAATCCCCATTTTTGACTTTTTCGACACTACCGGCACTGTCGTTTTTTTCAAATTTTGCCCGGTTTGGAAAATCCTTCACAATTTTCACAAAACGCCCCAACTGTGCTTGATTTTGCTCGTTTTTCACTCAGCCACGCCCTCTGGCCTCTTTAAGCAAATTTTTTGAAAATCCCCATTTTTGACTTTTTCGACACTACCGGCCCTGTCTTTTTTTTCAAATTTTGCCCGGTTTGGAAAATCCTTCACAATTGTCACACAACGCCCCAACTGTGCTTGATTTTGCTCCTTTCTGACTCAGTCCGCCCCCCTGGCCCCTTTTAGCAAGGTTTGGGAAAATCCCCATTTTTGACTTTTTCGACACCACCGGCCCTGTCGTTTTTTTCAAATTTTGCCCGGTTTGGAAAATCCTTCACAATTTTCACACAACGTCCCAACTGTGCTTGATTTTGCTCCTTTCTTACTTAGTCCGCCCCCCTGGCCCCTTTTAGCAAGGTTTTGGAAAATCCCCATTTTTGACTTTTTCGACACTACCGGCCCTGTCGTTTTTCTCAATTTTTGCACACTTTGGAAAATCCTTCACAATTTTCACACAACGCCCCAACTGTGCTTGATTTTGCTCCTTTCTGACTCAGCCCGCCCCCCTGGCCCCTTTTAGCAAGGTTTGGGAAAATCCCCATTTTTGACTTTTTCGACACTACCGGCCCTGTCGTTTTTTTCAAATTTTGCCCGGTTTGGAAAATCCTTCACAATTTTCACACAACGCCCCAACTGTGCTTGATTTTGCTCCTTTCTGACTCAGTCCGCCCCCTGGCAACTTTTAGCAAGGTTTGGGAAAATCCCCATTTTTGACTTTTTCGACACTACCGGCCCTGTCTTTTTTTCAAATTTTGCCCGGTTTGGAAAATCCTTCACAATTTTCACAAAACGCCCCAACTGTGCTTGATTTTGCTCGTTTTTCAATCAGCCCGCCCCCTGGCCCCTCTTAGCAAAAATTTGGGAAAATCCCAATTTTTGACTTTTTCGACACTACCGGACCTGTCGTTTTTTTCAAATTTTGCCCGGTTTGGAAAATCCTTCACAATTTTCCCAAAACGCCCCAACTGTGCTTGATTTTGCTCCTTTCTTACTTAGTCCGCCCCCCTGGCCCCTTTTAGCAAGGTTTTGGAAAATCCCCATTTTTGACTTTTTCGACACTACCGGCCCTGTCGTTTTTTTCAATTTTTGCCCACTTTGGAAAATCCTTCACAATTTTCACACAACGCCCCAACTGTGCTTGATTTTGCTCCTTTCTGACTCAGCCCGCCCCCCTGGCCCCTTTTAGCAAGGTTTGGGAAAATCCCCATTTTTGACTTTTTCGACACTACCGGCCCTGTCGTTTTTTTCAAATTTTGCCCGGTTTGGAAAATCCTTCACAATTTTCACACAACGCTCCAACTGTGCTTGATTTTGCTCCTTTCTCACTCAGCCCGCCCCCCTGGCCCCTTTTAGCAAGGATTTGGGAAAATCCCCATTTTTGACTTTCCGACACTACCGGCCCTGTCGTTTTTTTCAAATTTTGCCCGTTTTGGAAAATCCTTCACAATTGTCACACAACGCCCCAACTGTGCTTGATTTTGCTCCTTTCTGACTCAGTCCGCCCCCTGGCACCTTTTAGCAAGGTTTGGGAAAATCCCCATTTTTGACTTTTTCGACACTACCGCCCCTGTCGTTTTTTTCAATTTTTGCCCTCTTTGGAAAATCCTTCACAATTTTCCCAAAACGCCCCAACTGTGCTTGATTTTGCTCCTTTTTCACCCAGCCCCCCCCTCTGGCCTCTTTAAGCAAAGTTTGGGAAATCCCCATTTTTGACTTTTTCGACACTACCGGCACTGTCGTTTTTTTCAAATTTTGCCCGGTTTGGAAAATCCTTCACAATTTTCCCAAAACGCCCCAACTGTGCTTGATTTTGCTCCTTTCTGACTCAGTCCGCCCCCCTGGCCCATTTTAGCAAGGTTTGGGAAAATCCCCATTTTTGACTTTTTCGACACTACCGGCCCTGTCGTTTTTTTCAAATTTTGCCCGGTTTGGAAAATCCTTCACAATTTTCACACAACGTCCCAACTGTGCTTGATTTTGCTCCTTTCTTACTTAGTCCGCCCCCCTGGCCCCTTTTAGCAAGGTTTTGGAAAATCCCCATTTTTGACTTTTTCGACACTACCGGCCCTGTCGTTTTTTTCAAATTTTGCCCGGTTTGGAAAATCCTTCACAATTTTCACACAACGTCCCAACTGTGCTTGATTTTGCTCCTTTCTTACTTAGTCCGCCCCCCTGGCCCCTTTTAGCAAGGTTTTGGAAAATCCCCATTTTTGACTTTTTCGACACTACCGGCCCTGTCGTTTTTTTTCAAATTTTGCCCGGTTTGGAAAATCCTTCACAATTTTCTCAAAACGCCCCAACTGTGCTTGATTTTGCTCCTTTCTGACTCAGCCCGCCCCCCTGGCCCCTTTTAGCAAGGTTTGGGAAAATCCCCATTTTTGACTTTTTCTACACTACCGGCCCTGTCGTTTTTTTCAATTTTTGCCCACTATGGAAAATCCTTCACAATTTTCACAAAACGCCCCAACTGTGCTTGATTTTGCTCGTTTTTCACTCAGCCCCCCCCTCTGGCCTCTTTAAGCAAATTTTGTGAAAATCCCCATTTTTGACTTTTTCGACACTACCGGCCCTGTCTTTTTTTTCAAATTTTGCCCGGTTTGGAAAATCCTTCACAATTGTCACACAACGCCCCAACTGTGCTTGATTTTGCTCCTTTCTCACTCAGCCCGCCCCCTGGCCCCTTTTAGCAAGGATTTGGGAAAATCCCCATTTTTGACTTTCCGACACTACCGGCCCTGTCGTTTTTTTCAAATTTTGCCCGGTTTGGAAAATCCTTCACAATTTTCCCAAAACGCCCCAACTGTGCTTGATTTTGCTCCTTTCTGACTCAGTCCGCCCCCCTGGCCCCTTTTAGCAAGGTTTGGGAAAATCCACATTTTTGACTTTTTCGACACTACCGGCCCTGTCGTTTTTTTCAATTTTTGCCCACGTTGGAAAATCCTTCACAATTTTCCCAAAACGCCCCAACTGTGCTTGATTTTGCTCCTTTCTGACTCAGTCCGCCCCCTGGCACCTTTTAGCAAGGTTTGGGAAAATCCCCATTTTTGACTTTTTCGACACTACCGGCCCTGTCTTTTTTTTCAAATTTTGCCCGGTTTGGAAAATCCTTCACAATTTTCCCAAAACGCCCCAACTGTGCTTTATTTTGCTCCTTTCTGATTCAGCCCGCCCCTATGGCCCCTTTTAGCAAGGTTTGGGAAAATCCCCATTTTTGACTTTTTCTACACTACCGGCCCTGTCGTTTTTTTCAATTTTTGCCCACTATGGAAAATCCTTCACAATTTTCACAAAACGCCCCAACTGTGCTTGATTTTGCTCGTTTTTCACTCAGCCCCCCCCCTCTGGCCTCTTTAAGCAAATTTTGTGAAAATCCCCATTTTTGACTTTTTCGACACTACCGGCCCTGTCTTTTTTTTCAAATTTTGCCCGGTTTGGAAAATCCTTCACAATTTTCACACAACGCCCCAACTGTGCTTGATTTTGCTCCTTTCTCACTCAGCCTGCCCCCCTGGCCCCTTTTAGCAAGGATTTGGGAAAATCCCCATTTTTGACTTTTTCGACACTACCGGCCCTGTCGTTTTTTTCAAATTTTGCCCGGTTTGGAAAATCCTTCACAATTTTCCCAAAACGCCCCAACTGTGCTTGATTTTGCTCCTTTCTGACTCAGCCCGCCCCCCTGGCCCCTTTTAGCAAGGTTTGGGAAAATCCCCATTTTAGACTTTTTCGACACTACCGGCCCTGTCGTTTTTTCAATTTTTGCCCACTATGGAAAATCCTTCACAATTTTCACAAAACGCCCCAACTGTGCTTGATTTTGCTCGTTTTTCACTCAGCCCCCCCCCTCTGGCTTCTTTAAGCAAATTTTGTGAAAATCCCCATTTTTGACTTTTTCGACACTACCGGCCCTGTCTTTTTTTTCAAATTTTGCCCGGTTTGGAAAATCCTTCACAATTGTCACACAACGCCCCAACTGTGCTTGATTTTGCTCCTTTCTCACTCAGCCCGCCCCCTGGCCCCTTTTAGCAAGGATTTGGGAAAATCCCCATTTTTGACTTTCCGACACTACCGGCCCTGTCGTTTTTTTCAAATTTTGCCCGGTTTGGAAAATCCTTCACAATTTTCCCAAAACGCCCCAACTGTGCTTGATTTTGCTCCTTTCTGACTCAGTCCGCCCCCTGGCACCTTTTAGCAAGGTTTGGGAAAATCCACATTTTTGACTTTTTCGACACTACCGGCCCTGTCTTTTTTTCAAATTTTGCCCGGTTTGGAAAATCCTTCACAATTTTCACAAAACGCCCCAACTGTGCTTGATTTTGCTCGTTTTTCAATCAGCCCGCCCCCTGGCCCCTCTTAGCAAAAATTTGGGAAAATCCCAATTTTTGACTTTTTCGACACTACCGGCACTGTCGTTTTTTTCAATTTATGCCCGGTTTGGAAAATCCTTCACAATTTTCTAAAAACGCCCCAACTGTGCTTGATTTTGCTCCTTTCTGACTCAGTCCGCCCCCCTGGCCCCTTTTAGCAAGGTTTGGGAAAATCCCCATTTTTGACTTTTTCGACACTACCGGCCCTGTCGTTTTTTTCAATTTTTGCCCACGTTGGAAAATCCTTCACAATTTTCCCAAAACGCCCCAACTGTGCTTGATTTTGCTCCTTTCTGACTCAGTCCGCCCCCCTGGCCCCTTTTAGCAAGGTTTGGGAAAATCCCCATTTTTGACTTTTTCGACACTACCGGCCCTGTCGTTTTTTTCAAATTTTGCCCGGTTTGGAAAATCCTTCACAATTTTCACACAACGTCCCAACTGTGCTTGATTTTGCTCCTTTCTTACTTAGTCCGCCCCCCTGGCCCCTTTTAGCAAGGTTTTGGAAAATCCCCATTTTTGACTTTTTCGACACTACCGGCCCTGTCGTTTTTTTCAAATTTTGCCCGGTTTGGAAAATCCTTCACAATTTTCACACAACGTCCCAACTGTGCTTGATTTTGCTCCTTTCTTACTTAGTCCACCCCCCTGGCCCCTTTTAGCAAGGTTTTGGAAAATCCCCATTTTTGACTTTTTCGACACTACCGGCCCTGTCGTTTTTTTCAAATTTTGCCCGGTTTGGAAAATCCTTCACAATTTTCTCAAAACGCCCCAACTGTGCTTGATTTTGCTCATTTCTGACTCAGTCCGCCCCCCTGGCCCCTTTTAGCAAGGTTTGGGAAAATCCGCATTTTTGACTTTTTCGACACTACCGGCCCTGTCGTTTTTTTCAATTTTTGCCCACTTTGGAAAATCCTTCACAATTTTCACACAACGCCCCAACTGTGCTTGATTTTGCTCCTTTCTGACTCAGCCCGCCCCCCTGGCCCCTTTTAGCAAGGTTTGGGAAAATCCCCATTTTTGACTTTTTCTACACTACCGGCCCTGTCGTTTTTTTCAATTTTTGCCCACTATGGAAAATCCTTCACAATTTTCACAAAACGCCCCAACTGTGCTTGATTTTGCTCGTTTTTCACTCAGCCCCCCCCTCTGGCCTCTTTAAGCAAATTTTGTGAAAATCCCCATTTTTGACTTTCCGACACTACCGGCCCTGTCGTTTTTTTCAAATTTTGCCCGGTTTGGAAAATCCTTCACAATTTTCCCAAAACGCCCCAACTGTGCTTGATTTTGCTCCTTTCTGACTCAGTCCGCCCCCCTGGCCCCTTTTAGCAAGGTTTGGGAAAATCCACATTTTTGACTTTTTCGACACTACCGGCCCTGTCGTTTTTTTCAATTTTTGCCCACGTTGGAAAATCCTTCACAATTTTCCCAAAACGCCCCAACTGTGCTTGATTTTGCTCCTTTCTGACTCAGTCCGCCCCCTGGCACCTTTTAGCAAGGTTTGGGAAAATCCCCATTTTTGACTTTTTCGACACTACCGGCCCTGTCTTTTTTTCAAATTTTGCCCGGTTTGGAAAATCCTTCACAATTTTCACAAAACGCCCCAACTGTGCTTGATTTTGCTCGTTTTTCAATCAGCCCGCCCCCTGGCCCCTCTTAGCAAAAATTTGGGAAAATCCCAATTTTTGACTTTTTCGACACTACCGGCACTGTCGTTTTTTTCAATTTATGCCCGGTTTGGAAAATCCTTCACAATTTTCTAAAAACGCCCCAACTGTGCTTGATTTTGCTCCTTTCTGACTCAGTCCGCCCCCCTGGCCCCTTTTAGCAAGGTTTGGGAAAATCCACATTTTTGACTTTTTCGACACTACCGGCCCTGTCGTTTTTTTCAATTTTTGCCCACGTTGGAAAATCCTTCACAATTTTCCCAAAACGCCCCAACTGTGCTTGATTTTGCTCCTTTCTGACTCAGTCCGCCCCCCTGGCCCCTTTTAGCAAGGTTTGGGAAAATCCCCATTTTTGACTTTTTCGACACTACCGGCCCTGTCGTTTTTTTCAAATTTTGCCCGGTTTGGAAAATCCTTCACAATTTTCACACAACGTCCCAACTGTGCTTGATTTTGCTCCTTTCTTACTTAGTCCGCCCCCCTGGCCCCTTTTAGCAAGGTTTTGGAAAATCCCCATTTTTGACTTTTTCGACACTACCGGCCCTGTCGTTTTTTTCAAATTTTGCCCGGTTTGGAAAATCCTTCACAATTTTCACACAACGTCCCAACTGTGCTTGATTTTGCTCCTTTCTTACTTAGTCCGCCCCCCTGGCCCCTTTTAGCAAGGTTTTGGAAAATCCCCATTTTTGACTTTTTCGACACTACCGGCCCTGTCGTTTTTTTCAAATTTTGCCCGGTTTGGAAAATCCTTCACAATTTTCTCAAAACGCCCCAACTGTGCTTGATTTTGCTCATTTCTGACTCAGTCCGCCCCCCTGGCCCCTTTTAGCAAGGTTTGGGAAAATCCCCATTTTTGACTTTTTCGACACTACCGGCCCTGTCGTTTTTTTCAATTTTTGCCCACTTTGGAAAATCCTTCACAATTTTCACACAACGCCCCAACTGTGCTTGATTTTGCTCCTTTCTGACTCAGCCCGCCCCCCTGGCCCCTTTTAGCAAGGTTTGGGAAAATCCCCATTTTTGACTTTTTCTACACTACCGGCCCTGTCGTTTTTTTCAATTTTTGCCCACTATGGAAAATCCTTCACAATTTTCACAAAACGCCCCAACTGTGCTTGATTTTGCTCGTTTTTCACTCAGCCCCCCCCTCTGGCCTCTTTAAGCAAATTTTGTGAAAATCCCCATTTTTGACTTTTTCGACACTACCGGCCCTGTCTTTTTTTCAAATTTTGCCCGGTTTGGAAAATCCTTCACAATTTTCACAAAACGCCCCAACTGTGCTTGATTTTGCTCGTTTTTCAATCAGCCCGCCCCCTGGCCCCTCTTAGCAAAAATTTGGGAAAATCCCAATTTTTGACTTTTTCGACACTACCGGCACTGTCGTTTTTTTCAATTTATGCCCGGTTTGGAAAATCCTTCACAATTTTCTAAAAACGCCCCAACTGTGCTTGATTTTGCTCCTTTCTGACTCAGTCCGCCCCCCTGGCCCCTTTTAGCAAGGTTTGGGAAAATCCACATTTTTGACTTTTTCGACACTACCGGCCCTGTCGTTTTTTTCAATTTTTGCCCACGTTGGAAAATCCTTCACAATTTTCCCAAAACGCCCCAACTGTGCTTGATTTTGCTCCTTTCTGACTCAGTCCGCCCCCCTGGCCCCTTTTAGCAAGGTTTGGGAAAATCCCCATTTTTGACTTTTTCGACACTACCGGCCCTGTCGTTTTTTTCAAATTTTGCCCGGTTTGGAAAATCCTTCACAATTTTCACACAACGTCCCAACTGTGCTTGATTTTGCTCCTTTCTTACTTAGTCCGCCCCCCTGGCCCCTTTTAGCAAGGTTTTGGAAAATCCCCATTTTTGACTTTTTCGACACTACCGGCCCTGTCGTTTTTTTCAAATTTTGCCCGGTTTGGAAAATCCTTCACAATTTTCACACAACGTCCCAACTGTGCTTGATTTTGCTCCTTTCTTACTTAGTCCGCCCCCCTGGCCCCTTTTAGCAAGGTTTTGGAAAATCCCCATTTTTGACTTTTTCGACACTACCGGCCCTGTCGTTTTTTTCAAATTTTGCCCGGTTTGGAAAATCCTTCACAATTTTCTCAAAACGCCCCAACTGTGCTTGATTTTGCTCATTTCTGACTCAGTCCGCCCCCCTGGCCCCTTTTAGCAAGGTTTGGGAAAATCCACATTTTTGACTTTTTCGACACTACCGGCCCTGTCGTTTTTTTCAATTTTTGCCCACTTTGGAAAATCCTTCACAATTTTCACACAACGCCCCAACTGTGCTTGATTTTGCTCCTTTCTGACTCAGCCCGCCCCCCTGGCCCCTTTTAGCAAGGTTTGGGAAAATCCCCATTTTTGACTTTTTCTACACTACCGGCCCTGTCGTTTTTTTCAATTTTTGCCCACTATGGAAAATCCTTCACAATTTTCACAAAACGCCCCAACTGTGCTTGATTTTGCTCGTTTTTCACTCAGCCCCCCCCTCTGGCCTCTTTAAGCAAATTTTGTGAAAATCCCCATTTTTGACTTTTTCGACACTACCGGCCCTGTCTTTTTTTTCAAATTTTGCCCGGTTTGGAAAATCCTTCACAATTGTCACACAACGCCCCAACTGTGCTTGATTTTGCTCCTTTCTCACTCAGCCCGCCCCCTGGCCCCTTTTAGCAAGGATTTGGGAAAATCCCCATTTTTGACTTTCCGACACTACCGGCCCTGTCGTTTTTTTCAAATTTTGCCCAGTTTGGAAAATCCTTCACAATTTTCCCAAAACGCCCCAACTGTGCTTGATTTTGCTCCTTTCTGACTCAGTCCGCCCCCCTGGCCCCTTTTAGCAAGGTTTGGGAAAATCCACATTTTTGACTTTTTCGACACTACCGGCCCTGTCGTTTTTTTCAATTTTTGCCCACGTTGGAAAATCCTTCACAATTTTCCCAAAACGCCCCAACTGTGCTTGATTTTGCTCCTTTCTGACTCAGTCCGCCCCCTGGCACCTTTTAGCAAGGTTTGGGAAAATCCCCATTTTTGACTTTTTCGACACTACCGGCCCTGTCGTTTTTTTCAATTTTTGCCCACTTTGGAAAATCCTTCACAATTTTCACACAACGCCCCAACTGTGCTTGATTTTGCTCCTTTCTGACTCAGCCCGCCCCCCTGGCCCCTTTTAGCAAGGTTTGGGAAAATCCCCATTTTTGACTTTTTCTACACTACCGGCCCTGTCGTTTTTTTCAATTTTTGCCCACTATGGAAAATCCTTCACAATTTTCACAAAACGCCCCAACTGTGCTTGATTTTGCTCGTTTTTCACTCAGCCCCCCCCTCTGGCCTCTTTAAGCAAATTTTGTGAAAATCCCCATTTTTGACTTTTTCGACACTACCGGCCCTGTCGTTTTTTTCAATTTTTGCCCACGTTGGAAAATCCTTCACAATTTTCACAAAACGCCCCAACTGTGCTTGATTTTGCTCCTTTCTGACTCAGTCCGCCCCCTGGCACCTTTTAGCAAGGTTTGGGAAAATGCCCATTTTTGACTTTTTCGACACTACCGGCCCTGTCTTTTTTTCAAATTTTGCCCGGTTTGGAAAATCCTTCACAATTTTCACAAAACGCCCCAACTGTGCTTGATTTTGCTCGTTTTTCAATCAGCCCGCCCCCTGGCCCCTTTTAGCAAAAATTTGGGAAAATCCCAATTTTTGACTTTTTCGACTCTACCGGACCTGTCGTTTTTTTCAAATTTTGCCCACTTTGGAAAATCCTTCACAATTTTCTCAAAACGCCCCAACTGTGCTTGATTTTGCTCCTTTCTGACTCAGTCCACCCCCTGGCACCTTTTAGCAAGGTTTGTGAAAATCCCCATTTTTGACTTTTTCGACACTACCGGCCCTGTCTTTTTTTTCAAATTTTGCCCGGTTTAGAAAATCCTTCACAATTTTCCCAAAACGCCCCAACTGTGCTTTATTTTGCTAGTTTTTCACTCAGCCCCCCCCTCTGGCCTCTTTAAGCAAATTTTGTGAAAATCCCCATTTTTGACTTTTTCGACACTACCGGCCCTGTCTTTTTTTTCAAATTTTGCCCGGTTTGGAAAATCCTTCACAATTTTCACACAACGCCCCAACTGTGCTTGATTTTGCTCCTTTCTGACTCAGCCCGCCCCCCTGGCCCCTTTTAGCAAGGTTTGGGAAAATCCCCATTCTAGACTTTTTCGACACTACCGGCCCTGTCGTTTTTTTCAATTTTTGCCCACTTTGGAAAATCCTTCACAATTTTCACACAACGCCCCAACTGTGCTTGATTTTGCTCCTTTCTGACTCAGTCCGCCCCCTGGCACCTTTTAGCAAGGTTTTGGAAAATCCCCATTTTTGACTTTTTCGACACTACCGGCCCTGTCTTTTTTTCAAATTTTACCCGGTTTGGAAAATCCTTCACAATTTTCACAAAACGCCCCAACTGTGCTTGATTTTGCTCGTTTTTCAATCAGCCCGCCCCCTGGCCCCTTTTAGCAAAAATTTGGGAAAATCCCAATTTTTGACTTTTTCGACTCTACCGGACCTGTCGTTTTTTTCAAATTTTGCCCACTTTGGAAAATCCTTCACAATTTTCCCAAAACGCCCCAACTGTGCTTGATTTTGCTCCTTTCTGACTCAGTCCGCCCCCCTGGCCCCTTTTAGCAAGGTTTGGGAAAATCCACATTTTTGACTTTTTCGACACTACCGGCCCTGTCGTTTTTTTCAATTTTTGCCCACGTTGGAAAATCCTTCACAATTTTCCCAAAACGCCCCAACTGTGCTTGATTTTGCTCCTTTCTGACTCAGTCCGCCCCCTGGCACCTTTTAGCAAGGTTTGGGAAAATCCCCATTTTTGACTTTTTCGACACTACCGGCCCTGTCTTTTTTTCAAATTTTGCCCGGTTTGGAAAATCCTTCACAATTTTCACAAAACGCCCCAACTGTGCTTGATTTTGCTCGTTTTTCAATCAGCCCGCCCCCTGGCCCCTCTTAGCAAAAATTTGGGAAAATCCCAATTTTTGACTTTTTCGACACTACCGGCACTGTCGTTTTTTTCAATTTATGCCCGGTTTGGAAAATCCTTCACAATTTTCTAAAAACGCCCCAACTGTGCTTGATTTTGCTCCTTTGTGACTCAGTCCGCCCCCTGGCAACTTTTAGCAAGGTTTGGGAAAATCCCCATTTTTGACTTTTTCGACACTACTGGCCCTGTCTTTTTTTCAAATTTTGCCCGGTTTGGAAAATCCTTCACAATTTTTACAAAACGCCCCAACTGTGCTTGATTTTGCTCGTTTTTCAATCAGCCCGCCCCCTGGCCCCTTTTAGCAAAAATTTGGGAAAATCCCAATTTTTGACTTTTTCGACACTACCGGCCCTGTCGTTTTTTTCAATTTTTGCCCACTTTGGAAAATCCTTCACAATTTTCACAAAACGCCCCAACTGTGCTTGATTTTGCTCCTTTTTCACCCAGCCCCCCCCCCTCTGGCCTCTTTAAGCAAAGTTTGGGAAAATCCCCATTTTTGACTTTTTTGACACTACCGGCACTGTCGTTTTTTTCAAATTTTGCCCGGTTTGGAAAATCCTTCACAATATTCCCAAAACGCCCCAACTGTGCTTGATTTTGCTCCTTTCTGACTCAGTCCGCCCCCCTGGCCCCTTTTAGCAAGGTTTGGGAAAATCCCCATTTTTGACTTTTTCGACACTACCGGTCCTGTCTTTTTTTTCAAATTTTACCCGGTTTGGAAAATCCTTCACAATTTTCACAAAACGCCCCAACTGTGCTTGATTTTGCTCGTTTTTCAATAAGCCCGCCCCCTGGCCCCTTTTAGCAAAGATTTGGGAAAATCCGCATTTTTGACTTTTTCGACACTACCGGCCCTGTCGTTTTTTTCAAATTTTGCCCGGTTTGGAAAATCCTTCACAATTTTCCCAAAACGCCCCAACTGTGCTTGATTTTGCTCCTTTCTTACTTAGTCCGCCCCCCTGGCCCCTTTTAGCAAGGTTTTGGAAAATCCCCATTTTTGACTTTTTCGACACTACCGGCCCTGTCTTTTTTTTCAAATTTTGCCCGGTTTGGAAAATCCTTCACAATTTTCCCAAAACGCCCCAACTGTGCTTGATTTTGCTCCTTTCTGATTCAGCCAGCCCCCCTGGCCCCTTTTAGCAAGGTTTGGGAAAATCCCCATTTTTGACTTTTTCGACACTACCGGCCCTGTCGTTTTTTTCAATTTTTGCCCACTATGGAAAATCCTTCACAATTTTCACAAAACGCCCCAACTGTGCTTGATTTTGCTAGTTTTTCACTCAGCCCCCCCCTCTGGCCTCTTTAAGCAAATTTTGTGAAAATCCCCATTTTTGACTTTTTCGACACTACCGGCCCTGTCTTTTTTTTCAAATTTTGCCCGGTTTGGAAAATCCTTCACAATTTTCACACAACGCCCCAACTGTGCTTGATTTTGCTCCTTTCTGACTCAGCCCGCCCCCCTGGCCCCTTTTAGCAAGGTTTGGGAAAATCCCCATTCTAGACTTTTTCGACACTACCGGCCCTGTCGTTTTTTTCAATTTTTGCCCACTTTGGAAAATCCTTCACAATTTTCACACAACGCCCCAACTGTGCTTGATTTTGCTCCTTTCTGACTCAGTCCGCCCCCTGGCACCTTTTAGCAAGGTTTTGGAAAATCCCCATTTTTGACTTTTTCGACACTACCGGACCTGTCGTTTTTTTCAAATTTTGCCCGGTTTGGAAAATCCTTCACAATTTTCTCAAAACGCCCCAACTGTGCTTGATTTTGCTCATTTCTGACTCAGTCCGCCCCCCTGGCCCCTTTTAGCAAGGTTTGGGAAAATCCGCATTTTTGACTTTTTCGACACTACCGGCCCTGTCGTTTTTTTCAATTTTTGCCCACGTTGGAAAATCCTTCACAATTTTCACAAAACGCCCCAACTGTGCTTGATTTTGCTCCTTTCTGACTCAGTCCGCCCCCTGGCACCTTTTAGCAAGGTTTGGGAAAATGCCCATTTTTGACTTTTTCGACACTACCGGCCCTGTCTTTTTTTCAAATTTTGCCCGGTTTGGAAAATCCTTCACAATTTTCACAAAACGCCCCAACTGTGCTTGATTTTGCTCGTTTTTCAATCAGCCCGCCCCCTGGCCCCTTTTAGCAAAAATTTGGGAAAATCCCAATTTTTGACTTTTTCGACTCTACCGGACCTGTCGTTTTTTTCAAATTTTGCCCACTTTGGAAAATCCTTCACAATTTTCTCAAAACGCCCCAACTGTGCTTGATTTTGCTCCTTTCTGACTCAGTCCACCCCCTGGCACCTTTTAGCAAGGTTTGTGAAAATCCCCATTTTTGACTTTTTCGACACTACCGGCCCTGTCTTTTTTTTCAAATTTTGCCCGGTTTAGAAAATCCTTCACAATTTTCCCAAAACGCCCCAACTGTGCTTTATTTTGCTAGTTTTTCACTCAGCCCCCCCCTCTGGCCTCTTTAAGCAAATTTTGTGAAAATCCCCATTTTTGACTTTTTCGACACTACCGGCCCTGTCTTTTTTTTCAAATTTTGCCCGGTTTGGAAAATCCTTCACAATTTTCACACAACGCCCCAACTGTGCTTGATTTTGCTCCTTTCTGACTCAGCCCGCCCCCCTGGCCCCTTTTAGCAAGGTTTGGGAAAATCCCCATTCTAGACTTTTTCGACACTACCGGCCCTGTCGTTTTTTTCAATTTTTGCCCACTTTGGAAAATCCTTCACAATTTTCACACAACGCCCCAACTGTGCTTGATTTTGCTCCTTTCTGACTCAGTCCGCCCCCTGGCACCTTTTAGCAAGGTTTTGGAAAATCCCCATTTTTGACTTTTTCGACACTACCGGCCCTGTCATTTTTTCAAATTTTACCCGGTTTGGAAAATCCTTCACAATTTTCCCAAAACGCCCCAACTGTGCTTGATTTTGCTCGTTTTTCAATCAGCCCGCCCCCTGGCCCCTTTTAGCAAAAATTTGGGAAAATCCCAATTTTTGACTTTTTCGACTCTACCGGACCTGTCGTTTTTTTCAAATTTTGCCCACTTTGGAAAATCCTTCACAATTTTCTCAAAACGCCCCAACTGTGCTTGATTTTGCTCCTTTCTGACTCAGTCCACCCCCTGGCACCTTTTAGCAAGGTTTGTGAAAATCCCCATTTTTGACTTGTTCGACACTACCGGACCTGTCGTTTATTTCAAATTTTGCCCGGTTTGGAAAATCCTTCACAATTTTCCCAAAACGCCCCAACTGTGCTTTATTTTGCTCCTTTCTGACTCAGTCCGCCCCCTGGCACCTTTTAGCAAGGTTTGGGAAAATCCCCATTTTTGACTTTTTCGACACTACCGGCCGTGTCTTTTTTTCAAATTTTGCCCGGTTTGGAAAATCCTTCACAATTTTCACAAAACGCCCCAACTGTGCTTGATTTTGCTCGTTTTTCACTCAGCCACCCCCTCTGGCCTCTTTAAGCAAATTTTGTGAAAATCCCCATTTTTGACTTTTTCGACACTACCGGCCCTGTCTTTTTTTTCAAATTTTGCCCGGTTTGGAAAATCCTTCACAATTTTCCCAAAACGCCCCAACTGTGCTTGATTTTGCTCCTTTCTGACTCAGCCCGCCCCCCTGGCCCCTTTTAGCAAGGTTTGGGAAAATCCCCATTCTAGACTTTTTCGACACTACCGGCCCTGTCGTTTTTTTCAATTTTTGCCCACTTTGTAAAATCCTTCACAATTTTCACACAACGCCCCAACTGTGCTTGATTTTGCTCCTTTCTTACTTAGTCCGCCCCCTGGCCCCTTTTAGCAAGGTTTGGGAAAATCCGCATTTTTGACTTTTTCGACACTACCGGCCCTGTCGTTTTTTTCAATTTTTGCCCACGTTGGAAAATCCTTCACAATTTTCCCAAAACGCCCCAACTGTGCTTGATTTTGCTCCTTTCTGACTCAGTCCGCCCCCTGGCACCTTTTAGCAAGGTTTGGGAAAATGCCCATTTTTGACTTTTTCGACACTACCGGCCCTGTCTTTTTTTCAAATTTTGCCCGGTTTGGAAAATCCTTCACAATTTTCACAAAACGCCCCGACTGTGCTTGATTTTGCTCGTTTTTCAATCAGCCCGCCCCCTGGCCCCTTTTAGCAAAAATTTGGGAAAATCCCAATTTTTGACTTTTTCGACACTACCGGCCCTTTCGTTTTTTTCAAATTTTGCCCGGTTTGGAAAATCCTTCACAATTTTCCCAAAACGCCCCAACTGTGCTTGATTTTGCTCCTTTCTTACTTAGTCCGCCCCCCTGGCCCCTTTTAGCAAGGTTTTGGAAAATCCCCATTTTTGACTTTTTCGACACTACCGGCCCTGTCTTTTTTTTCAATTTATGCCCGGTTTGGAAAATCCTTCACAATTTTCCCAAAACGCCCCAACTGTGCTTGATTTTGCTCCTTTCTGACTCAGTCCGCACCCCTGGCCCCTTTTAGCAAGGTTTGGGAAATTCCCCATTTTTGACTTTTTCGACACTACCGGCCCTGTCGTTTTTTCAAATTTTGCCCGGTTTGGAAAATCCTTCACAATTTTCACAAAACGCCCCAACTGTGCTTGATTTTGCTCGTTTTTCAATCAGCCCGCCCCCTGGCCCCTTTTAGCAAAAATTTGGGAAAATCCCAATTTTTGACTTTTTCGACACTACCAGCCCTGTCGTTTTTTTCAATTTTTGCCCGGTTTGGAAAATCCTTCACAATTTTCACAAAACGCCCCAACTGTGCTTGATTTTGCTCATTTCTGACTCAGTCTGCCCCCCTGGCCCCTTTTAGCAAGGTTTGGGAAAATCCGCATTTTTGACTTTTTCGACACTACCGGCCCTGTCGTTTTTTTCAATTTTTGCCCACGTTGGAAAATCCTTCACAATTTTCCCAAAACGCCCCAACTGTGCTTGATTTTGCTCGTTTTTCAATCAGCCCACCCCCTGGCCCCTTTTAGCAAGGATTTGGGAAAATCCCCATTTTTGACTTTTTCGACACTACCGGCCCTGTCGTTTTTTTCAAATTTTGCCCGGTTTGGAAAATCCTTCACAATTTTCCCAAAACGCCCCAACTGTGCTTGATTTTGCTCCTTTCTGACTCAGTCCGCCCCCCTGGCCCCTTTTAGCAAGGTTTGGGAAAATCCCCATTTTTGACTTTTTCGACACTACCGGCCCTGTCGTTTTTTAAAATTTTTGCCCACTTTGGAAAATCCTTCACAATTTTCACACAACGTCCCAACTGTGCTTGATTTTGCTCCTTTCTTACTTAGTCCGCCCCCCAGGCCCCTTTTAGCTAGGTTTTGGAAAATCCCCATTTTTGACTTTTTCGACACTACCGGACCTGTCGTTTTTTTCAAATTTTGCCCGGTTTGGAAAATCCTTCACAATTTTCTCAAAACGCCCCAACTGTGCTTGATTTTGCTCATTTCTGACTCAGTCCGCCCCCCTGGCCCCTTTTAGCAAGGTTTGGGAAAATCCGCATTTTTGACTTTTTCTACACTACCGGCCCTGTCTTTTTTTCAAATTTTGCCCGGTTTGGAAAATCCTTCACAATTTTCACAAAACGCCCCAACTGTGCTTGATTTTGCTCGTTTTTCAATCAGCCCGCCCCCTGGCCCCTTTTAGCAAGGTTTGGGAAAATCCGCATTTTTGACTTTTTCGACACTACCGGACCTGTCGTTTTTTTCAAATTTTGCCCGGTTTGGAAAATCCTTCACAATTTTCACAAAACGCCCCAACTGTGCTTGATTTTGCTCGTTTTTCAATCAGCCCGCCCCCTGGCCCCTTTTAGCAAAAATTTGGGAAAATCCCCATTTTTGACTTTTTCGACACTACCGGACCTGTCGTTTTTTTCAAATTTTGCCCACTTTGGAAAATCCTTCACAATTTTCTCAAAACGCCCCAACTGTGCTTGATTTTGCAACTTTCTGACTCAGTCCACCCCCTGGCACCTTTTAGCAAGGTTTGTGAAAATCCCCATTTTTGACTTTTTCGACACTACCGGCCCTGTCTTTTTTTCAAATTTTGCCCGGTTTGGAAAATCCTTCACAATTTTCACAAAACGCCCCAACTGTGCTTGATTTTGCTCCTTTTTCACCCAGCCCCCCCCTCTGGCCTCTTTAAGCAAAGTTTGGGAAAATCCCCATTTTTGACTTTTTCGACACTACCGGCCCTGTCTTTTTTTCAAATTTTGCCCGGTTTGGAAAATCCTTCACAATTTTCACAAAACGCCCCAACTGTGCTTGATTTTGCTCCTTTTTCACCCAGCCCCCCCCCTCTGGCCTCTTTAAGCAAAGTTTGGGAAAATCCCCATTTTTGACTTTTTCGACACTACCGGCACTGTCGTTTTTTTCAAATTTTGCCCGGTTTGGAAAATCCTTCACAATTTTCCCAAAACGCCCCAACTGTGCTTGCTTTTGCTCCTTTCTGACTCAGTCCGCCCCCCTGGCCCCTTTTAGCAAGGTTTGGGAAAATCCCCATTTTTGACTTTTTCGACACTACCGGCCCTGTCTTTTTTTTCAAATTTTACCCGGTTTGGAAAATCCTTCACAATTTTCACTAAACGCCCAACTGTGCTTGATTTTGCTCGTTTTTCAATAAGCCCGCCCCCTGGCCCCTTTTAGCAAAGATTTGGGAAAATCCCCATTTTTGACTTTTTCGACACTACCGGCCCTTTCGTTTTTTTCAAATTTTGCCCGGTTTGGAAAATCCTTCACAATTTTCCCAAAACGCCCCAACTGTGCTTGATTTTGCTCCTTTCGTACTTAGTCCGCCCCCCTGGCCCCTTTTAGCAAGGTTTTGGAAAATCCCCATTTTTGACTTTTTCGACACTACCGGCCCTGTCGTTTTTTTCAAATTTTGCCCGGTTTGGAAAATCCTTCACAATTTTCTCAAAACGCCCCAACTGTGCTTGATTTTGCTCGTTTTTCAATCAGCCCGCCCCCTGGCCCCTTTTAGCAAAAATTTGGGATAATCCCAATTTTTGACTTTTTCGACACTACCGGACCTGTCGTTTTTTTCAAATTTTGCCCACTTTGGAAAATCCTTCACAATTTTCTCAAAACGCCCCAACTGTGCTTGATTTTGCTCCTTTCTGACTCAGTCCACCCCCTGGCAGCTTTTAGCAAGGTTTGTGAAAATCCCCATTTTTGACTTTTTCGACACTACCGGCCCTGTCGTTTTTTTCAATTTTTGCCCACTTTGGAAAATCCTTCACAATTTTCACAAAACGCCCCAACTGTGCTTGATTTTGCTCCTTTTTCACCCAGCCCCCCCCTCTGGCCTCTATAAGCAAAGTTTGGGAAAATCCCCATTTTTGACTTTTTCGACACTACCGGCACTGTCGTTTTTTTCAAATTTTGCCCGGTTTGGAAAATCCTTCACAATTTTCCCAAAACGCCCCAACTGTGCTTGATTGTGCTCCTTTCTTACTTAGTCCGCCCCCCTGACCCCTTTTAGCAAGGTTTGGGAAAATCCCCATTTTTGACTTTTTCGACACTACCGGCCCTGTCTTTTTTTTCAAATTTTACCCGGTTTGGAAAATCCTTCACAATTTTCCCAAAACGCCCCAACTGTGCTTGATTTTGCTCCTTTCTGACTCAGTCCGCCCCCTGGCACCTTTTAGCAAGGTTTGGGAAAATCCCCATTTTTGACTTTTTCGACACTACCGGCCCTGTCTTTTTTTCAAATTTTGCCCGGTTTGGAAAATCCTTCACAATTTTCACAAAACGCCCCAACTGTGCTTGATTTTGCTCGTTTTTCAATCAGCCCGCCCCCTGGCCCCTTTTAGCAAAAATTTGGGAAAATCCCCATTTTTGACTTTTTCGACACTACCGGACCTGTCGTTTTTTTCAAATTTTGCCCGGTTTGGAAAATCCTTCACAATTTTCTCAAAACGCCCCAACTGTGCTTGATTTTGCTCCTTTCTGACTCAGTCCACCCCCTGGCACCTTTTAGCAAGGTTTGTGAAAATCCCCATTTTTGACTTTTTCGACACTACCGCCCCTGTCGTTTTTTTCAATTTTTGCCCTCTTTGGAAAATCCTTCACAATTTTCACAAAACGCCCCAACTGTGCTTGATTTTGCTCCTTTTTCACCCAGCCCCCCCCTCTGGCCTCTTTAAGCAAAGTTTGGGAAAATCCCCATTTTTGACTTTTTCGACACTACCGGCACTGTCGTTTTTTTCAAATTTTGCCCGGTTTGGAAAATCCTTCACAATTTTCCCAAAACGCCCCAACTGTGCTTGATTTTGCTCCTTTCTGACTCAGTCCGCCCCCTGGCACCTTTTAGCAAGGTTTGGGAAAATGCCCATTTTTGACTTTTTCGACACTATCGGCCCTGTCTTTTTTTCAAATTTTGCCCGGTTTGGAAAATCCTTCACAATTTTCACAAAACGCCCCAACTGTGCTTGATTTTGCTCGTTTTTCAATCAGCCCGCCCCCTGGCCCCTTTTAGCAAAAATTTGGGAAAATCCCAATTTTTGACTTTTTCGACACTACCGGCCCTGTCGTTTTTTTCAAATTTTGCCCGGTTTGGAAAATCCTTCACAATTTTCCCAAAACGCCCCAACTGTGCTTGATTTTGCTCCTTTCTGACTCAGTCCGCCCCCCTGGCCCCTTTTAGCAAGGTTTGGGAAAATCCCCATTTTTGACTTTTTCGACACTACCGGCCCTGTCGTTTTTTAAAATTTTTGCCCACTTTGGAAAATCCTTCACAATTTTCACACAACGTCCCAACTGTGCTTGATTTTGCTCCTTTCTTACTTAGTCCGCCCCCCAGGCCCCTTTTAGCTAGGTTTTGGAAAATCCCCATTTTTGACTTTTTCGACACTACCGGACCTGTCGTTTTTTTCAAATTTTGCCCGGTTTGGAAAATCCTTCACAATTTTCTCAAAACGCCCCAACTGTGCTTGATTTTGCTCATTTCTGACTCAGTCCGCCCCCCTGGCCCCTTTTAGCAAGGTTTGGGAAAATCCGCATTTTTGACTTTTTCTACACTACCGGCCCTGTCTTTTTTTCAAATTTTGCCCGGTTTGGAAAATCCTTCACAATTTTCACAAAACGCCCCAACTGTGCTTGATTTTGCTCGTTTTTCAATCAGCCCGCCCCCTGGCCCCTTTTAGCAAGGTTTGGGAAAATCCGCATTTTTGACTTTTTCGACACTACCGGACCTGTCGTTTTTTTCAAATTTTGCCCGGTTTGGAAAATCCTTCACAATTTTCACAAAACGCCCCAACTGTGCTTGATTTTGCTCGTTTTTCAATCAGCCCGCCCCCTGGCCCCTTTTAGCAAAAATTTGGGAAAATCCCCATTTTTGACTTTTTCGACACTACCGGACCTGTCGTTTTTTTCAAATTTTGCCCACTTTGGAAAATCCTTCACAATTTTCTCAAAACGCCCCAACTGTGCTTGATTTTGCAACTTTCTGACTCAGTCCACCCCCTGGCACCTTTTAGCAAGGTTTGTGAAAATCCCCATTTTTGACTTTTTCGACACTACCGGCCCTGTCTTTTTTTCAAATTTTGCCCGGTTTGGAAAATCCTTCACAATTTTCACAAAACGCCCCAACTGTGCTTGATTTTGCTCCTTTTTCACCCAGCCCCCCCCTCTGGCCTCTTTAAGCAAAGTTTGGGAAAATCCCCATTTTTGACTTTTTCGACACTACCGGCCCTGTCTTTTTTTCAAATTTTGCCCGGTTTGGAAAATCCTTCACAATTTTCACAAAACGCCCCAACTGTGCTTGATTTTGCTCCTTTTTCACCCAGCCCCCCCCCTCTGGCCTCTTTAAGCAAAGTTTGGGAAAATCCCCATTTTTGACTTTTTCGACACTACCGGCACTGTCGTTTTTTTCAAATTTTGCCCGGTTTGGAAAATCCTTCACAATTTTCCCAAAACGCCCCAACTGTGCTTGCTTTTGCTCCTTTCTGACTCAGTCCGCCCCCCTGGCCCCTTTTAGCAAGGTTTGGGAAAATCCCCATTTTTGACTTTTTCGACACTACCGGCCCTGTCTTTTTTTTCAAATTTTACCCGGTTTGGAAAATCCTTCACAATTTTCACTAAACGCCCAACTGTGCTTGATTTTGCTCGTTTTTCAATAAGCCCGCCCCCTGGCCCCTTTTAGCAAAGATTTGGGAAAATCCCCATTTTTGACTTTTTCGACACTACCGGCCCTTTCGTTTTTTTCAAATTTTGCCCGGTTTGGAAAATCCTTCACAATTTTCCCAAAACGCCCCAACTGTGCTTGATTTTGCTCCTTTCTTACTTAGTCCGCCCCCCTGGCCCCTTTTAGCAAGGTTTTGGAAAATCCCCATTTTTGACTTTTTCGACACTACCGGCCCTGTCGTTTTTTTCAAATTTTGCCCGGTTTGGAAAATCCTTCACAATTTTCTCAAAACGCCCCAACTGTGCTTGATTTTGCTCGTTTTTCAATCAGCCCGCCCCCTGGCCCCTTTTAGCAAAAATTTGGGATAATCCCAATTTTTGACTTTTTCGACACTACCGGACCTGTCGTTTTTTTCAAATTTTGCCCACTTTGGAAAATCCTTCACAATTTTCTCAAAACGCCCCAACTGTGCTTGATTTTGCTCCTTTCTGACTCAGTCCACCCCCTGGCAGCTTTTAGCAAGGTTTGTGAAAATCCCCATTTTTGACTTTTTCGACACTACCGGCCCTGTCGTTTTTTTCAATTTTTGCCCACTTTGGAAAATCCTTCACAATTTTCACAAAACGCCCCAACTGTGCTTGATTTTGCTCCTTTTTCACCCAGCCCCCCCCTCTGGCCTCTATAAGCAAAGTTTGGGAAAATCCCCATTTTTGACTTTTTCGACACTACCGGCACTGTCGTTTTTTTCAAATTTTGCCCGGTTTGGAAAATCCTTCACAATTTTCCCAAAACGCCCCAACTGTGCTTGATTGTGCTCCTTTCTTACTTAGTCCGCCCCCCTGACCCCTTTTAGCAAGGTTTGGGAAAATCCCCATTTTTGACTTTTTCGACACTACCGGCCCTGTCTTTTTTTTCAAATTTTACCCGGTTTGGAAAATCCTTCACAATTTTCCCAAAACGCCCCAACTGTGCTTGATTTTGCTCCTTTCTGACTCAGTCCGCCCCCTGGCACCTTTTAGCAAGGTTTGGGAAAATCCCCATTTTTGACTTTTTCGACACTACCGGCCCTGTCTTTTTTTCAAATTTTGCCCGGTTTGGAAAATCCTTCACAATTTTCACAAAACGCCCCAACTGTGCTTGATTTTGCTCGTTTTTCAATCAGCCCGCCCCCTGGCCCCTTTTAGCAAAAATTTGGGAAAATCCCCATTTTTGACTTTTTCGACACTACCGGACCTGTCGTTTTTTTCAAATTTTGCCCGGTTTGGAAAATCCTTCACAATTTTCTCAAAACGCCCCAACTGTGCTTGATTTTGCTCCTTTCTGACTCAGTCCACCCCCTGGCACCTTTTAGCAAGGTTTGTGAAAATCCCCATTTTTGACTTTTTCGACACTACCGCCCCTGTCGTTTTTTTCAATTTTTGCCCTCTTTGGAAAATCCTTCACAATTTTCACAAAACGCCCCAACTGTGCTTGATTTTGCTCCTTTTTCACCCAGCCCCCCCCTCTGGCCTCTTTAAGCAAAGTTTGGGAAAATCCCCATTTTTGACTTTTTCGACACTACCGGCACTGTCGTTTTTTTCAAATTTTGCCCGGTTTGGAAAATCCTTCACAATTTTCCCAAAACGCCCCAACTGTGCTTGATTTTGCTCCTTTCTGACTCAGTCCGCCCCCTGGCACCTTTTAGCAAGGTTTGGGAAAATGCCCATTTTTGACTTTTTCGACACTATCGGCCCTGTCTTTTTTTCAAATTTTGCCCGGTTTGGAAAATCCTTCACAATTTTCACAAAACGCCCCAACTGTGCTTGATTTTGCTCGTTTTTCAATCAGCCCGCCCCCTGGCCCCTTTTAGCAAAAATTTGGGAAAATCCCAATTTTTGACTTTTTCGACTCTACCGGACCTGTCGTTTTTTTCAAATTTTGCCCACTTTGGAAAATCCTTCACAATTTTCTCAAAACGCCCCAACTGTGCTTGATTTTGCTCCTTTCTGACTCAGTCCACCCCCTGGCACCTTTTAGCAAGGTTTGTGAAAATCCCCATTTTTGACTTGTTCGACACTACCGGACCTGTCGTTTATTTCAAATTTTGCCCGGTTTGGAAAATCCTTCACAATTTTCCCAAAATGCCCCAACTGTGCTTGATTTTGCTCCTTTCTTACTTAGTCCGCCCCCCTGGCCCCTTTTAGCAAGGTTTTGGAAAATCCCCATTTTTGACTTTTTCGACACTACCGGCCCTGTCTTTTTTTTCAAATTTTGCCCGGTTTGGAAAATCCTTCACAATTTTCCCAAAACGCCCCAACTGTGCTTTATTTTGCTCCTTTCTGATTCAGCCCGCCCCTATGGCCCCTTTTAGCAAGGTTTGGGAAAATCCCCATTTTTGACTTTTTCGACACTACCGGCCCTGTCGTTTTTTTCAATTTTTGCCCACTATGGAAAATCCTTCACAATTTTCACAAAACGCCCCAACTGTGCTTGATTTTGCTCGTTTTTCACTCAGCCCCCCTCTCTGGCCTCTTTAAGCAAATTTTGTGAAAATCCCCATTTTTGACTTTTTCGACACTACCGGCCCTGTCTTTTTTTTCAAATTTTGCCCGGTTTGGAAAATCCTTCACAATTTTCACACAACGCCCCAACTGTGCTTGATTTTGCTCCTTTCTCACTCAGCCCGCCCCCCTGGCCCCTTTTAGCAAGGATTTGGGAAAATCCCCATTTTTGACTTTCCGACACTACCGGCCCTGTCGTTTTTTTCAAATTTTGCCCGTTTTGGAAAATCCTTCACAATTTTCCCAAAACGCCCCAACTGTGCTTGATTTTGCTCCTTTCTGACTCAGTCCGCCCCCTGGCACCTTTTAGCAAGGTTTGGGAAAATCCCCATTTTTGACTTTTTCGACACTACCGGCCGTGTCTTTTTTACAAATTTTGCCCGGTTTGGAAAATCCTTCACAATTTTCACAAAACGCCCCAACTGTGCTTGATTTTGCTCGTTTTTCACTCAGCCACCCCCTCTGGCCTCTTTAAGCAAATTTTGTGAAAATCCCCATTTTTGACTTTTTCGACACTACCGGCCCTGTCTTTTTTTTCAAATTTTGCCCGGTTTGGAAAATCCTTCACAATTTTCCCAAAACGCCCCAACTGTGCTTGATTTTGCTCCTTTCTGACTCAGCCCGCCCCCCTGGCCCCTTTTAGCAAGGTTTGGGAAAATCCCCATTCTAGACTTTTTCGACACTACCGGCCCTGTCGTTTTTTTCAATTTTTGCCCACTTTGGAAAATCCTTCACAATTTTCACACAACGCCCCAACTGTGCTTGATTTTGCTCCTTTCTTACTTAGTCCGCCCCCTGGCCCCTTTTAGCAAGGTTTGGGAAAATCCGCATTTTTGACTTTTTCGACACTACCGGCCCTGTCGTTTTTTTCAATTTTTGCCCACGTTGGAAAATCCTTCACAATTTTCCCAAAACGCCCCAACTGTGCTTGATTTTGCTCCTTTCTGACTCAGTCCGCCCCCTGGCACCTTTTAGCAAGGTTTGGGAAAATGCCCATTTTTGACTTTTTCGACACTACCGGCCCTGTCTTTTTTTCAAATTTTGCCCGGTTTGGAAAATCCTTCACAATTTTCACAAAACGCCCCGACTGTGCTTGATTTTGCTCGTTTTTCAATCAGCCCGCCCCCTGGCCCCTTTTAGCAAAAATTTGGGAAAATCCCAATTTTTGACTTTTTCGACACTACCGGCCCTTTCGTTTTTTTCAAATTTTGCCCGGTTTGGAAAATCCTTCACAATTTTCCCAAAACGCCCCAACTGTGCTTGATTTTGCTCCTTTCTTACTTAGTCCGCCCCCCTGGCCCCTTTTAGCAAGGTTTTGGAAAATCCCCATTTTTGACTTTTTCGACACTACCGGCCCTGTCGTTTTTTAAAATTTTTGCCCACTTTGGAAAATCCTTCACAATTTTCACACAACGTCCCAACTGTGCTTGATTTTGCTCCTTTCTTACTTAGTCCGCCCCCCAGGCCCCTTTTAGCTAGGTTTTGGAAAATCCCCATTTTTGACTTTTTCGACACTACCGGACCTGTCGTTTTTTTCAAATTTTGCCCGGTTTGGAAAATCCTTCACAATTTTCTCAAAACGCCCCAACTGTGCTTGATTTTGCTCATTTCTGACTCAGTCCGCCCCCCTGGCCCCTTTTAGCAAGGTTTGGGAAAATCCGCATTTTTGACTTTTTCTACACTACCGGCCCTGTCTTTTTTTCAAATTTTGCCCGGTTTGGAAAATCCTTCACAATTTTCACAAAACGCCCCAACTGTGCTTGATTTTGCTCGTTTTTCAATCAGCCCGCCCCCTGGCCCCTTTTAGCAAGGTTTGGGAAAATCCGCATTTTTGACTTTTTCGACACTACCGGACCTGTCGTTTTTTTCAAATTTTGCCCGGTTTGGAAAATCCTTCACAATTTTCACAAAACGCCCCAACTGTGCTTGATTTTGCTCGTTTTTCAATCAGCCCGCCCCCTGGCCCCTTTTAGCAAAAATTTGGGAAAATCCCCATTTTTGACTTTTTCGACACTACCGGACCTGTCGTTTTTTTCAAATTTTGCCCACTTTGGAAAATCCTTCACAATTTTCTCAAAACGCCCCAACTGTGCTTGATTTTGCAACTTTCTGACTCAGTCCACCCCCTGGCACCTTTTAGCAAGGTTTGTGAAAATCCCCATTTTTGACTTTTTCGACACTACCGGCCCTGTCTTTTTTTCAAATTTTGCCCGGTTTGGAAAATCCTTCACAATTTTCACAAAACGCCCCAACTGTGCTTGATTTTGCTCCTTTTTCACCCAGCCCCCCCCTCTGGCCTCTTTAAGCAAAGTTTGGGAAAATCCCCATTTTTGACTTTTTCGACACTACCGGCCCTGTCTTTTTTTCAAATTTTGCCCGGTTTGGAAAATCCTTCACAATTTTCACAAAACGCCCCAACTGTGCTTGATTTTGCTCCTTTTTCACCCAGCCCCCCCCCTCTGGCCTCTTTAAGCAAAGTTTGGGAAAATCCCCATTTTTGACTTTTTCGACACTACCGGCACTGTCGTTTTTTTCAAATTTTGCCCGGTTTGGAAAATCCTTCACAATTTTCCCAAAACGCCCCAACTGTGCTTGCTTTTGCTCCTTTCTGACTCAGTCCGCCCCCCTGGCCCCTTTTAGCAAGGTTTGGGAAAATCCCCATTTTTGACTTTTTCGACACTACCGGCCCTGTCTTTTTTTTCAAATTTTACCCGGTTTGGAAAATCCTTCACAATTTTCACTAAACGCCCAACTGTGCTTGATTTTGCTCGTTTTTCAATAAGCCCGCCCCCTGGCCCCTTTTAGCAAAGATTTGGGAAAATCCCCATTTTTGACTTTTTCGACACTACCGGCCCTTTCGTTTTTTTCAAATTTTGCCCGGTTTGGAAAATCCTTCACAATTTTCCCAAAACGCCCCAACTGTGCTTGATTTTGCTCCTTTCTTACTTAGTCCGCCCCCCTGGCCCCTTTTAGCAAGGTTTTGGAAAATCCCCATTTTTGACTTTTTCGACACTACCGGCCCTGTCGTTTTTTTCAAATTTTGCCCGGTTTGGAAAATCCTTCACAATTTTCTCAAAACGCCCCAACTGTGCTTGATTTTGCTCGTTTTTCAATCAGCCCGCCCCCTGGCCCCTTTTAGCAAAAATTTGGGATAATCCCAATTTTTGACTTTTTCGACACTACCGGACCTGTCGTTTTTTTCAAATTTTGCCCACTTTGGAAAATCCTTCACAATTTTCTCAAAACGCCCCAACTGTGCTTGATTTTGCTCCTTTCTGACTCAGTCCACCACCTGGCAGCTTTTAGCAAGGTTTGTGAAAATCCCCATTTTTGACTTTTTCGACACTACCGGCCCTGTCGTTTTTTTCAATTTTTGCCCACTTTGGAAAATCCTTCACAATTTTCACAAAACGCCCCAACTGTGCTTGATTTTGCTCCTTTTTCACCCAGCCCCCCCCTCTGGCCTCTATAAGCAAAGTTTGGGAAAATCCCCATTTTTGACTTTTTCGACACTACCGGCACTGTCGTTTTTTTCAAATTTTGCCCGGTTTGGAAAATCCTTCACAATTTTCCCAAAACGCCCCAACTGTGCTTGATTGTGCTCCTTTCTTACTTAGTCCGCCCCCCTGACCCCTTTTAGCAAGGTTTGGGAAAATCCCCATTTTTGACTTTTTCGACACTACCGGCCCTGTCTTTTTTTTCAAATTTTACCCGGTTTGGAAAATCCTTCACAATTTTCCCAAAACGCCCCAACTGTGCTTGATTTTGCTCCTTTCTGACTCAGTCCGCCCCCTGGCACCTTTTAGCAAGGTTTGGGAAAATCCCCATTTTTGACTTTTTCGACACTACCGGCCCTGTCTTTTTTTCAAATTTTGCCCGGTTTGGAAAATCCTTCACAATTTTCCCAAAACGCCCCAACTGTGCTTGATTTTGCTCGTTTTTCAATCAGCCCGCCCCCTGGCCCCTTTTAGCAAAAATTTGGGAAAATCCCCATTTTTGACTTTTTCGACACTACCGGACCTGTCGTTTTTTTCAAATTTTGCCCGGTTTGGAAAATCCTTCACAATTTTCTCAAAACGCCCCAACTGTGCTTGATTTTGCTCCTTTCTGACTCAGTCCACCCCCTGGCACCTTTTAGCAAGGTTTGTGAAAATCCCCATTTTTGACTTTTTCGACACTACCGCCCGTGTCGTTTTTTTCAATTTTTGCCCTCTTTGGAAAATCCTTCACAATTTTCACAAAACGCCCCAACTGTGCTTGATTTTGCTCCTTTTTCACCCAGCCCCCCCCTCTGGCCTCTTTAAGCAAAGTTTGGGAAAATCCCCATTTTTGACTTTTTCTACACTACCGGCCCTGTCTTTTTTTCAAATTTTGCCCGGTTTGGAAAATCCTTCACAATTTTCACAAAACGCCCCAACTGTGCTTGATTTTGCTCGTTTTTCAATCAGCCCGCCCCCTGGCCCCTTTTAGCAAGGTTTGGGAAAATCCGCATTTTTGACTTTTTCGACACTACCGGACCTGTCGTTTTTTTCAAATTTTGCCCGGTTTGGAAAATCCTTCACAATTTTCACAAAACGCCCCAACTGTGCTTGATTTTGCTCGTTTTTCAATCAGCCCGCCCCCTGGCCCCTTTTAGCAAAAATTTGGGAAAATCCCCATTTTTGACTTTTTCGACACTACCGGACCTGTCGTTTTTTTCAAATTTTGCCCACTTTGGAAAATCCTTCACAATTTTCTCAAAACGCCCCAACTGTGCTTGATTTTGCAACTTTCTGACTCAGTCCACCCCCTGGCACCTTTTAGCAAGGTTTGTGAAAATCCCCATTTTTGACTTTTTCGACACTACCGGCCCTGTCTTTTTTTCAAATTTTGCCCGGTTTGGAAAATCCTTCACAATTTTCACAAAACGCCCCAACTGTGCTTGATTTTGCTCCTTTTTCACCCAGCCCCCCCCTCTGGCCTCTTTAAGCAAAGTTTGGGAAAATCCCCATTTTTGACTTTTTCGACACTACCGGCCCTGTCTTTTTTTCAAATTTTGCCCGGTTTGGAAAATCCTTCACAATTTTCACAAAACGCCCCAACTGTGCTTGATTTTGCTCCTTTTTCACCCAGCCCCCCCCCTCTGGCCTCTTTAAGCAAAGTTTGGGAAAATCCCCATTTTTGACTTTTTCGACACTACCGGCACTGTCGTTTTTTTCAAATTTTGCCCGGTTTGGAAAATCCTTCACAATTTTCCCAAAACGCCCCAACTGTGCTTGCTTTTGCTCCTTTCTGACTCAGTCCGCCCCCCTGGCCCCTTTTAGCAAGGTTTGGGAAAATCCCCATTTTTGACTTTTTCGACACTACCGGCCCTGTCTTTTTTTTCAAATTTTACCCGGTTTGGAAAATCCTTCACAATTTTCACTAAACGCCCAACTGTGCTTGATTTTGCTCGTTTTTCAATAAGCCCGCCCCCTGGCCCCTTTTAGCAAAGATTTGGGAAAATCCCCATTTTTGACTTTTTCGACACTACCGGCCCTTTCGTTTTTTTCAAATTTTGCCCGGTTTGGAAAATCCTTCACAATTTTCCCAAAACGCCCCAACTGTGCTTGATTTTGCTCCTTTCTTACTTAGTCCGCCCCCCTGGCCCCTTTTAGCAAGGTTTTGGAAAATCCCCATTTTTGACTTTTTCGACACTACCGGCCCTGTCGTTTTTTTCAAATTTTGCCCGGTTTGGAAAATCCTTCACAATTTTCTCAAAACGCCCCAACTGTGCTTGATTGTGCTCCTTTCTTACTTAGTCCGCCCCCCTGACCCCTTTTAGCAAGGTTTGGGAAAATCCCCATTTTTGACTTTTTCGACACTACCGGCCCTGTCTTTTTTTTCAAATTTTACCCGGTTTGGAAAATCCTTCACAATTTTCCCAAAACGCCCCAACTGTGCTTGATTTTGCTCCTTTCTGACTCAGTCCGCCCCCTGGCACCTTTTAGCAAGGTTTGGGAAAATCCCCATTTTTGACTTTTTCGACACTACCGGCCCTGTCTTTTTTTCAAATTTTGCCCGGTTTGGAAAATCCTTCACAATTTTCCCAAAACGCCCCAACTGTGCTTGATTTTGCTCGTTTTTCAATCAGCCCGCCCCCTGGCCCCTTTTAGCAAAAATTTGGGAAAATCCCCATTTTTGACTTTTTCGACACTACCGGACCTGTCGTTTTTTTCAAATTTTGCCCGGTTTGGAAAATCCTTCACAATTTTCTCAAAACGCCCCAACTGTGCTTGATTTTGCTCCTTTCTGACTCAGTCCACCCCCTGGCACCTTTTAGCAAGGTTTGTGAAAATCCCCATTTTTGACTTTTTCGACACTACCGCCCGTGTCGTTTTTTTCAATTTTTGCCCTCTTTGGAAAATCCTTCACAATTTTCACAAAACGCCCCAACTGTGCTTGATTTTGCTCCTTTTTCACCCAGCCCCCCCCTCTGGCCTCTTTAAGCAAAGTTTGGGAAAATCCCCATTTTTGACTTTTTCGACACTACCGGCACTGTCGTTTTTTTCAAATTTTGCCCGGTTTGGAAAATCCTTCACAATTTTCCCAAAACGCCCCAACTGTGCTTGATTTTGCTCCTTTCTGACTCAGTCCGCCCCCTGGCACCTTTTAGCAAGGTTTGGGAAAATGCCCATTTTTGACTTTTTCGACACTATCGGCCCTGTCTTTTTTTCAAATTTTGCCCGGTTTGGAAAATCCTTCACAATTTTCACAAAACGCCCCAACTGTGCTTGATTTTGCTCGTTTTTCAATCAGCCCGCCCCCTGGCCCCTTTTAGCAAAAATTTGGGAAAATCCCAATTTTTGACTTTTTCGACTCTACCGGACCTGTCGTTTTTTTCAAATTTTGCCCACTTTGGAAAATCCTTCACAATTTTCTCAAAACGCCCCAACTGTGCTTGATTTTGCTCCTTTCTGACTCAGTCCACCCCCTGGCACCTTTTAGCAAGGTTTGTGAAAATCCCCATTTTTGACTTGTTCGACACTACCGGACCTGTCGTTTATTTCAAATTTTGCCCGGTTTGGAAAATCCTTCACAATTTTCCCAAAATGCCCCAACTGTGCTTGATTTTGCTCCTTTCTTACTTAGTCCGCCCCCCTGGCCCCTTTTAGCAAGGTTTTGGAAAATCCCCATTTTTGACTTTTTCGACACTACCGGCCCTGTCTTTTTTTTCAAATTTTGCCCGGTTTGGAAAATCCTTCACAATTTTCCCAAAACGCCCCAACTGTGCTTTATTTTGCTCCTTTCTGATTCAGCCCGCCCCTATGGCCCCTTTTAGCAAGGTTTGGGAAAATCCCCATTTTTGACTTTTTCGACACTACCGGCCCTGTCGTTTTTTTCAATTTTTGCCCACTATGGAAAATCCTTCACAATTTTCACAAAACGCCCCAACTGTGCTTGATTTTGCTCGTTTTTCACTCAGCCCCCCTCTCTGGCCTATTTAAGCAAATTTTGTGAAAATCCCCATTTTTGACTTTTTCGACACTACCGGCCCTGTCTTTTTTTTCAAATTTTGCCCGGTTTGGAAAATCCTTCACAATTTTCACACAACGCCCCAACTGTGCTTGATTTTGCTCCTTTCTCACTCAGCCCGCCCCCCTGGCCCCTTTTAGCAAGGATTTGGGAAAATCCCCATTTTTGACTTTCCGACACTACCGGCCCTGTCGTTTTTTTCAAATTTTGCCCGTTTTGGAAAATCCTTCACAATTTTCCCAAAACGCCCCAACTGTGCTTGATTTTGCTCCTTTCTGACTCAGTCCGCCCCCTGGCACCTTTTAGCAAGGTTTGGGAAAATCCCCATTTTTGACTTTTTCGACACTACCGGCCGTGTCTTTTTTACAAATTTTGCCCGGTTTGGAAAATCCTTCACAATTTTCACAAAACGCCCCAACTGTGCTTGATTTTGCTCGTTTTTCACTCAGCCACCCCCTCTGGCCTCTTTAAGCAAATTTTGTGAAAATCCCCATTTTTGACTTTTTCGACACTACCGGCCCTGTCTTTTTTTTCAAATTTTGCCCGGTTTGGAAAATCCTTCACAATTTTCCCAAAACGCCCCAACTGTGCTTGATTTTGCTCCTTTCTGACTCAGCCCGCCCCCCTGGCCCCTTTTAGCAAGGTTTGGGAAAATCCCCATTCTAGACTTTTTCGACACTACCGGCCCTGTCGTTTTTTTCAATTTTTGCCCACTTTGGAAAATCCTTCACAATTTTCACACAACGCCCCAACTGTGCTTGATTTTGCTCCTTTCTTACTTAGTCCGCCCCCCTGGCCCCTTTTAGCAAGGTTTGGGAAAATCCGCATTTTTGACTTTTTCGACACTACCGGCCCTGTCGTTTTTTCAAATTTTGCCCGGTTTGGAAAATCCTTCACAATTTTCACAAAACGCCCCAACTGTGCTTGATTTTGCTAGTTTTTCAATCAGCCCGCCCCCTGGCCCCTTTTAGCAAAAATTTGGGAAAATCCCAATTTTTGACTTTTTCGACACTACCGGCCCTGTCGTTTTTTTCAATTTTTGCCCGGTTTGGAAAATCCTTCACAATTTTCACAAAACGCCCCAACTGTGCTTGATTTTGCTCATTTCTGACTCAGTCCGCCCCCCTGGCCCCTTTTAGCAAGGTTTGGGAAAATCCGCATTTTTGACTTTTTCGACACTACCGGCCCTGTCGTTTTTTTCAATTTTTGCCCACGTTGGAAAATCCTTCACAATTTTCCCAAAACGCCCCAACTGTGCTTGATTTTGCTCGTTTTTCAATCAGCCCACCCCCTGGCCCCTTTTAGCAAGGATTTGGGAAAATCCCCATTTTTGACTTTTTCGACACTACCGGCCCTGTCGTTTTTTTCAAATTTTGCCCGGTTTGGAAAATCCTTCACAATTTTCCCAAAACGCCCCAACTGTGCTTGATTTTGCTCCTTTCTGACTCAGTCCGCCCCCCTGGCCCCTTTTAGCAAGGTTTGGGAAAATCCCCATTTTTGACTTTTTCGACACTACCGGCCCTGTCGTTTTTTAAAATTTTTGCCCACTTTGGAAAATCCTTCACAATTTTCACACAACGTCCCAACTGTGCTTGATTTTGCTCCTTTCTTACTTAGTCCGCCCCCCAGGCCCCTTTTAGCTAGGTTTTGGAAAATTCCCATTTTTGACTTTTTCGACACTACCGGACCTGTCATTTTTTTCAAATTTTGCCCGGTTTGGAAAATCCTTCACAATTTTCTCAAAACGCCCCAACTGTGCTTGATTTTGCTCATTTCTGACTCAGTCCACCCCCTGGCAGCTTTTAGCAAGGTTTGTGAAAATCCCCATTTTTGACTTTTTCGACACTACCGGCCCTGTCGTTTTTTTCAATTTTTGCCCACTTTGGAAAATCCTTCACAATTTTCACAAAACGCCCCAACTGTGCTTGATTTTGCTCCTTTTTCACCCAGCCCCCCCCTCTGGCCTCTATAAGCAAAGTTTGGGAAAATCCCCATTTTTGACTTTTTCGACACTACCGGCACTGTCGTTTTTTTCAAATTTTGCCCGGTTTGGAAAATCCTTCACAATTTTCCCAAAACGCCCCAACTGTGCTTGATTGTGCTCCTTTCTTACTTAGTCCGCCCCCCTGACCCCTTTTAGCAAGGTTTGGGAAAATCCCAATTTTTGACTTTTTCGACACTACCGGCCCTGTCTTTTTTTTCAAATTTTACCCGGTTTGGAAAATCCTTCACAATTTTCCCAAAACGCCCCAACTGTGCTTGATTTTGCTCCTTTCTGACTCAGTCCGCCCCCTGGCACCTTTTAGCAAGGTTTGGGAAAATCCCCATTTTTGACTTTTTCGACACTACCGGCCCTGTCTTTTTTTCAAATTTTGCCCGGTTTGGAAAATCCTTCACAATTTTCACAAAACGCCCCAACTGTGCTTGATTTTGCTCGTTTTTCAATCAGCCCGCCCCCTGGCCCCTTTTAGCAAAAATTTGGGAAAATCCCCATTTTTGACTTTTTCGACACTACCGGACCTGTCGTTTTTTTCAAATTTTGCCCGGTTTGGAAAATCCTTCACAATTTTCTCAAAACGCCCCAACTGTGCTTGATTTTGCTCCTTTCTGACTCAGTCCACCCCCTGGCACCTTTTAGCAAGGTTTGTGAAAATCCCCATTTTTGACTTTTTCGACACTACCCGCCCCTGTCGTTTTTTCAATTTTTGCCCTCTTTGGAAAATCCTTCACAATTTTCACAAAACGCCCCAACTGTGCTTTATTTTGCTAGTTTTTCACTCAGCCCCCCCCTCTGGCCTCTTTAAGCAAATTTTGTGAAAATCCCCATTTTTGACTTTTTCGACACTACCGGCCCTGTCTTTTTTTTCAAATTTTGCCCGGTTTGGAAAATCCTTCACAATTTTCACACAACGCCCCAACTGTGCTTGATTTTGCTCCTTTCTGACTCAGCCCGCCCCCCTGGCCCCTTTTAGCAAGGTTTGGGAAAATCCCCATTCTAGACTTTTTCGACACTACCGGCCCTGTCGTTTTTTTCAATTTTTGCCCACTTTGGAAAATCCTTCACAATTTTCACACAACGCCCCAACTGTGCTTGATTTTGCTCCTTTCTGACTCAGTCCGCCCCCTGGCACCTTTTAGCAAGGTTTTGGAAAATCCCCATTTTTGACTTTTTCGACACTACCGGCCCTGTCTTTTTTTCAAATTTTACCCGGTTTGGAAAATCCTTCACAATTTTCACAAAACGCCCCAACTGTGCTTGATTTTGCTCGTTTTTCAATCAGCCCGCCCCCTGGCCCCTTTTAGCAAAAATTTGGGAAAATCCCAATTTTTGACTTTTTCGACTCTACCGGACCTGTCGTTTTTTTCAAATTTTGCCCACTTTGGAAAATCCTTCACAATTTTCCCAAAACGCCCCAACTGTGCTTGATTTTGCTCCTTTCTGACTCAGTCCGCCCCCCTGGCCCCTTTTAGCAAGGTTTGGGAAAATCCACATTTTTGACTTTTTCGACACTACCGGCCCTGTCGTTTTTTTCAATTTTTGCCCACGTTGGAAAATCCTTCACAATTTTCCCAAAACGCCCCAACTGTGCTTGATTTTGCTCCTTTCTGACTCAGTCCGCCCCCTGGCACCTTTTAGCAAGGTTTGGGAAAATCCCCATTTTTGACTTTTTCGACACTACCGGCCCTGTCTTTTTTTCAAATTTTGCCCGGTTTGGAAAATCCTTCACAATTTTCACAAAACGCCCCAACTGTGCTTGATTTTGCTCGTTTTTCAATCAGCCCGCCCCCTGGCCCCTCTTAGCAAAAATTTGGGAAAATCCCAATTTTTGACTTTTTCGACACTACCGGCACTGTCGTTTTTTTCAATTTATGCCCGGTTTGGAAAATCCTTCACAATTTTCTAAAAACGCCCCAACTGTGCTTGATTTTGCTCCTTTGTGACTCAGTCCGCCCCCTGGCAACTTTTAGCAAGGTTTGGGAAAATCCCCATTTTTGACTTTTTCGACACTACTGGCCCTGTCTTTTTTTCAAATTTTGCCCGGTTTGGAAAATCCTTCACAATTTTTACAAAACGCCCCAACTGTGCTTGATTTTGCTCGTTTTTCAATCAGCCCGCCCCCTGGCCCCTTTTAGCAAAAATTTGGGAAAATCCCAATTTTTGACTTTTTCGACACTACCGGCCCTGTCGTTTTTTTCAATTTTTGCCCACTTTGGAAAATCCTTCACAATTTTCACAAAACGCCCCAACTGTGCTTGATTTTGCTCCTTTTTCACCCAGCCCCCCCCCCTCTGGCCTCTTTAAGCAAAGTTTGGGAAAATCCCCATTTTTGACTTTTTTGACACTACCGGCACTGTCGTTTTTTTCAAATTTTGCCCGGTTTGGAAAATCCTTCACAATATTCCCAAAACGCCCCAACTGTGCTTGATTTTGCTCCTTTCTGACTCAGTCCGCCCCCCTGGCCCCTTTTAGCAAGGTTTGGGAAAATCCCCATTTTTGACTTTTTCGACACTACCGGTCCTGTCTTTTTTTTCAAATTTTACCCGGTTTGGAAAATCCTTCACAATTTTCACAAAACGCCCCAACTGTGCTTGATTTTGCTCGTTTTTCAATAAGCCCGCCCCCTGGCCCCTTTTAGCAAAGATTTGGGAAAATCCGCATTTTTGACTTTTTCGACACTACCGGCCCTGTCGTTTTTTTCAAATTTTGCCCGGTTTGGAAAATCCTTCACAATTTTCCCAAAACGCCCCAACTGTGCTTGATTTTGCTCCTTTCTTACTTAGTCCGCCCCCCTGGCCCCTTTTAGCAAGGTTTTGGAAAATCCCCATTTTTGACTTTTTCGACACTACCGGCCCTGTCTTTTTTTTCAAATTTTGCCCGGTTTGGAAAATCCTTCACAATTTTCCCAAAACGCCCCAACTGTGCTTGATTTTGCTCCTTTCTGATTCAGCCAGCCCCCCTGGCCCCTTTTAGCAAGGTTTGGGAAAATCCCCATTTTTGACTTTTTCGACACTACCGGCCCTGTCGTTTTTTTCAATTTTTGCCCACTATGGAAAATCCTTCACAATTTTCACAAAACGCCCCAACTGTGCTTGATTTTGCTAGTTTTTCACTCAGCCCCCCCCTCTGGCCTCTTTAAGCAAATTTTGTGAAAATCCCCATTTTTGACTTTTTCGACACTACCGGCCCTGTCTTTTTTTTCAAATTTTGCCCGGTTTGGAAAATCCTTCACAATTTTCACACAACGCCCCAACTGTGCTTGATTTTGCTCCTTTCTGACTCAGCCCGCCCCCCTGGCCCCTTTTAGCAAGGTTTGGGAAAATCCCCATTCTAGACTTTTTCGACACTACCGGCCCTGTCGTTTTTTTCAATTTTTGCCCACTTTGGAAAATCCTTCACAATTTTCACACAACGCCCCAACTGTGCTTGATTTTGCTCCTTTCTGACTCAGTCCGCCCCCTGGCACCTTTTAGCAAGGTTTTGGAAAATCCCCATTTTTGACTTTTTCGACACTACCGGACCTGTCGTTTTTTTCAAATTTTGCCCGGTTTGGAAAATCCTTCACAATTTTCTCAAAACGCCCCAACTGTGCTTGATTTTGCTCATTTCTGACTCAGTCCGCCCCCCTGGCCCCTTTTAGCAAGGTTTGGGAAAATCCGCATTTTTGACTTTTTCGACACTACCGGCCCTGTCGTTTTTTTCAATTTTTGCCCACGTTGGAAAATCCTTCACAATTTTCACAAAACGCCCCAACTGTGCTTGATTTTGCTCCTTTCTGACTCAGTCCGCCCCCTGGCACCTTTTAGCAAGGTTTGGGAAAATGCCCATTTTTGACTTTTTCGACACTACCGGCCCTGTCTTTTTTTCAAATTTTGCCCGGTTTGGAAAATCCTTCACAATTTTCACAAAACGCCCCAACTGTGCTTGATTTTGCTCGTTTTTCAATCAGCCCGCCCCCTGGCCCCTTTTAGCAAAAATTTGGGAAAATCCCAATTTTTGACTTTTTCGACTCTACCGGACCTGTCGTTTTTTTCAAATTTTGCCCACTTTGGAAAATCCTTCACAATTTTCTCAAAACGCCCCAACTGTGCTTGATTTTGCTCCTTTCTGACTCAGTCCACCCCCTGGCACCTTTTAGCAAGGTTTGTGAAAATCCCCATTTTTGACTTTTTCGACACTACCGGCCCTGTCTTTTTTTTCAAATTTTGCCCGGTTTAGAAAATCCTTCACAATTTTCCCAAAACGCCCCAACTGTGCTTTATTTTGCTAGTTTTTCACTCAGCCCCCCCCTCTGGCCTCTTTAAGCAAATTTTGTGAAAATCCCCATTTTTGACTTTTTCGACACTACCGGCCCTGTCTTTTTTTTCAAATTTTGCCCGGTTTGGAAAATCCTTCACAATTTTCACACAACGCCCCAACTGTGCTTGATTTTGCTCCTTTCTGACTCAGCCCGCCCCCCTGGCCCCTTTTAGCAAGGTTTGGGAAAATCCCCATTCTAGACTTTTTCGACACTACCGGCCCTGTCGTTTTTTTCAATTTTTGCCCACTTTGGAAAATCCTTCACAATTTTCACACAACGCCCCAACTGTGCTTGATTTTGCTCCTTTCTGACTCAGTCCGCCCCCTGGCACCTTTTAGCAAGGTTTTGGAAAATCCCCATTTTTGACTTTTTCGACACTACCGGCCCTGTCATTTTTTCAAATTTTACCCGGTTTGGAAAATCCTTCACAATTTTCCCAAAACGCCCCAACTGTGCTTGATTTTGCTCGTTTTTCAATCAGCCCGCCCCCTGGCCCCTTTTAGCAAAAATTTGGGAAAATCCCAATTTTTGACTTTTTCGACTCTACCGGACCTGTCGTTTTTTTCAAATTTTGCCCACTTTGGAAAATCCTTCACAATTTTCTCAAAACGCCCCAACTGTGCTTGATTTTGCTCCTTTCTGACTCAGTCCACCCCCTGGCACCTTTTAGCAAGGTTTGTGAAAATCCCCATTTTTGACTTGTTCGACACTACCGGACCTGTCGTTTATTTCAAATTTTGCCCGGTTTGGAAAATCCTTCACAATTTTCCCAAAACGCCCCAACTGTGCTTTATTTTGCTCCTTTCTGACTCAGTCCGCCCCCTGGCACCTTTTAGCAAGGTTTGGGAAAATCCCCATTTTTGACTTTTTCGACACTACCGGCCGTGTCTTTTTTTCAAATTTTGCCCGGTTTGGAAAATCCTTCACAATTTTCACAAAACGCCCCAACTGTGCTTGATTTTGCTCGTTTTTCACTCAGCCACCCCCTCTGGCCTCTTTAAGCAAATTTTGTGAAAATCCCCATTTTTGACTTTTTCGACACTACCGGCCCTGTCTTTTTTTTCAAATTTTGCCCGGTTTGGAAAATCCTTCACAATTTTCCCAAAACGCCCCAACTGTGCTTGATTTTGCTCCTTTCTGACTCAGCCCGCCCCCCTGGCCCCTTTTAGCAAGGTTTGGGAAAATCCCCATTCTAGACTTTTTCGACACTACCGGCCCTGTCGTTTTTTTCAATTTTTGCCCACTTTGTAAAATCCTTCACAATTTTCACACAACGCCCCAACTGTGCTTGATTTTGCTCCTTTCTTACTTAGTCCGCCCCCTGGCCCCTTTTAGCAAGGTTTGGGAAAATCCGCATTTTTGACTTTTTCGACACTACCGGCCCTGTCGTTTTTTTCAATTTTTGCCCACGTTGGAAAATCCTTCACAATTTTCCCAAAACGCCCCAACTGTGCTTGATTTTGCTCCTTTCTGACTCAGTCCGCCCCCTGGCACCTTTTAGCAAGGTTTGGGAAAATGCCCATTTTTGACTTTTTCGACACTACCGGCCCTGTCTTTTTTTCAAATTTTGCCCGGTTTGGAAAATCCTTCACAATTTTCACAAAACGCCCCGACTGTGCTTGATTTTGCTCGTTTTTCAATCAGCCCGCCCCCTGGCCCCTTTTAGCAAAAATTTGGGAAAATCCCAATTTTTGACTTTTTCGACACTACCGGCCCTTTCGTTTTTTTCAAATTTTGCCCGGTTTGGAAAATCCTTCACAATTTTCCCAAAACGCCCCAACTGTGCTTGATTTTGCTCCTTTCTTACTTAGTCCGCCCCCCTGGCCCCTTTTAGCAAGGTTTTGGAAAATCCCCATTTTTGACTTTTTCGACACTACCGGCCCTGTCTTTTTTTTCAATTTATGCCCGGTTTGGAAAATCCTTCACAATTTTCCCAAAACGCCCCAACTGTGCTTGATTTTGCTCCTTTCTGACTCAGTCCGCACCCCTGGCCCCTTTTAGCAAGGTTTGGGAAATTCCCCATTTTTGACTTTTTCGACACTACCGGCCCTGTCGTTTTTTCAAATTTTGCCCGGTTTGGAAAATCCTTCACAATTTTCACAAAACGCCCCAACTGTGCTTGATTTTGCTCGTTTTTCAATCAGCCCGCCCCCTGGCCCCTTTTAGCAAAAATTTGGGAAAATCCCAATTTTTGACTTTTTCGACACTACCAGCCCTGTCGTTTTTTTCAATTTTTGCCCGGTTTGGAAAATCCTTCACAATTTTCACAAAACGCCCCAACTGTGCTTGATTTTGCTCATTTCTGACTCAGTCTGCCCCCCTGGCCCCTTTTAGCAAGGTTTGGGAAAATCCGCATTTTTGACTTTTTCGACACTACCGGCCCTGTCGTTTTTTTCAATTTTTGCCCACGTTGGAAAATCCTTCACAATTTTCCCAAAACGCCCCAACTGTGCTTGATTTTGCTCGTTTTTCAATCAGCCCACCCCCTGGCCCCTTTTAGCAAGGATTTGGGAAAATCCCCATTTTTGACTTTTTCGACACTACCGGCCCTGTCGTTTTTTTCAAATTTTGCCCGGTTTGGAAAATCCTTCACAATTTTCCCAAAACGCCCCAACTGTGCTTGATTTTGCTCCTTTCTGACTCAGTCCGCCCCCCTGGCCCCTTTTAGCAAGGTTTGGGAAAATCCCCATTTTTGACTTTTTCGACACTACCGGCCCTGTCGTTTTTTAAAATTTTTGCCCACTTTGGAAAATCCTTCACAATTTTCACACAACGTCCCAACTGTGCTTGATTTTGCTCCTTTCTTACTTAGTCCGCCCCCCAGGCCCCTTTTAGCTAGGTTTTGGAAAATCCCCATTTTTGACTTTTTCGACACTACCGGACCTGTCGTTTTTTTCAAATTTTGCCCGGTTTGGAAAATCCTTCACAATTTTCTCAAAACGCCCCAACTGTGCTTGATTTTGCTCATTTCTGACTCAGTCCGCCCCCCTGGCCCCTTTTAGCAAGGTTTGGGAAAATCCGCATTTTTGACTTTTTCTACACTACCGGCCCTGTCTTTTTTTCAAATTTTGCCCGGTTTGGAAAATCCTTCACAATTTTCACAAAACGCCCCAACTGTGCTTGATTTTGCTCGTTTTTCAATCAGCCCGCCCCCTGGCCCCTTTTAGCAAGGTTTGGGAAAATCCGCATTTTTGACTTTTTCGACACTACCGGACCTGTCGTTTTTTTCAAATTTTGCCCGGTTTGGAAAATCCTTCACAATTTTCACAAAACGCCCCAACTGTGCTTGATTTTGCTCGTTTTTCAATCAGCCCGCCCCCTGGCCCCTTTTAGCAAAAATTTGGGAAAATCCCCATTTTTGACTTTTTCGACACTACCGGACCTGTCGTTTTTTTCAAATTTTGCCCACTTTGGAAAATCCTTCACAATTTTCTCAAAACGCCCCAACTGTGCTTGATTTTGCAACTTTCTGACTCAGTCCACCCCCTGGCACCTTTTAGCAAGGTTTGTGAAAATCCCCATTTTTGACTTTTTCGACACTACCGGCCCTGTCTTTTTTTCAAATTTTGCCCGGTTTGGAAAATCCTTCACAATTTTCACAAAACGCCCCAACTGTGCTTGATTTTGCTCCTTTTTCACCCAGCCCCCCCCTCTGGCCTCTTTAAGCAAAGTTTGGGAAAATCCCCATTTTTGACTTTTTCGACACTACCGGCCCTGTCTTTTTTTCAAATTTTGCCCGGTTTGGAAAATCCTTCACAATTTTCACAAAACGCCCCAACTGTGCTTGATTTTGCTCCTTTTTCACCCAGCCCCCCCCCTCTGGCCTCTTTAAGCAAAGTTTGGGAAAATCCCCATTTTTGACTTTTTCGACACTACCGGCACTGTCGTTTTTTTCAAATTTTGCCCGGTTTGGAAAATCCTTCACAATTTTCCCAAAACGCCCCAACTGTGCTTGCTTTTGCTCCTTTCTGACTCAGTCCGCCCCCCTGGCCCCTTTTAGCAAGGTTTGGGAAAATCCCCATTTTTGACTTTTTCGACACTACCGGCCCTGTCTTTTTTTTCAAATTTTACCCGGTTTGGAAAATCCTTCACAATTTTCACTAAACGCCCAACTGTGCTTGATTTTGCTCGTTTTTCAATAAGCCCGCCCCCTGGCCCCTTTTAGCAAAGATTTGGGAAAATCCCCATTTTTGACTTTTTCGACACTACCGGCCCTTTCGTTTTTTTCAAATTTTGCCCGGTTTGGAAAATCCTTCACAATTTTCCCAAAACGCCCCAACTGTGCTTGATTTTGCTCCTTTCTTACTTAGTCCGCCCCCCTGGCCCCTTTTAGCAAGGTTTTGGAAAATCCCCATTTTTGACTTTTTCGACACTACCGGCCCTGTCGTTTTTTTCAAATTTTGCCCGGTTTGGAAAATCCTTCACAATTTTCTCAAAACGCCCCAACTGTGCTTGATTTTGCTCGTTTTTCAATCAGCCCGCCCCCTGGCCCCTTTTAGCAAAAATTTGGGATAATCCCAATTTTTGACTTTTTCGACACTACCGGACCTGTCGTTTTTTTCAAATTTTGCCCACTTTGGAAAATCCTTCACAATTTTCTCAAAACGCCCCAACTGTGCTTGATTTTGCTCCTTTCTGACTCAGTCCACCCCCTGGCAGCTTTTAGCAAGGTTTGTGAAAATCCCCATTTTTGACTTTTTCGACACTACCGGCCCTGTCGTTTTTTTCAATTTTTGCCCACTTTGGAAAATCCTTCACAATTTTCACAAAACGCCCCAACTGTGCTTGATTTTGCTCCTTTTTCACCCAGCCCCCCCCTCTGGCCTCTATAAGCAAAGTTTGGGAAAATCCCCATTTTTGACTTTTTCGACACTACCGGCACTGTCGTTTTTTTCAAATTTTGCCCGGTTTGGAAAATCCTTCACAATTTTCCCAAAACGCCCCAACTGTGCTTGATTGTGCTCCTTTCTTACTTAGTCCGCCCCCCTGACCCCTTTTAGCAAGGTTTGGGAAAATCCCCATTTTTGACTTTTTCGACACTACCGGCCCTGTCTTTTTTTTCAAATTTTACCCGGTTTGGAAAATCCTTCACAATTTTCCCAAAACGCCCCAACTGTGCTTGATTTTGCTCCTTTCTGACTCAGTCCGCCCCCTGGCACCTTTTAGCAAGGTTTGGGAAAATCCCCATTTTTGACTTTTTCGACACTACCGGCCCTGTCTTTTTTTCAAATTTTGCCCGGTTTGGAAAATCCTTCACAATTTTCACAAAACGCCCCAACTGTGCTTGATTTTGCTCGTTTTTCAATCAGCCCGCCCCCTGGCCCCTTTTAGCAAAAATTTGGGAAAATCCCCATTTTTGACTTTTTCGACACTACCGGACCTGTCGTTTTTTTCAAATTTTGCCCGGTTTGGAAAATCCTTCACAATTTTCTCAAAACGCCCCAACTGTGCTTGATTTTGCTCCTTTCTGACTCAGTCCACCCCCTGGCACCTTTTAGCAAGGTTTGTGAAAATCCCCATTTTTGACTTTTTCGACACTACCGCCCCTGTCGTTTTTTTCAATTTTTGCCCTCTTTGGAAAATCCTTCACAATTTTCACAAAACGCCCCAACTGTGCTTGATTTTGCTCCTTTTTCACCCAGCCCCCCCCTCTGGCCTCTTTAAGCAAAGTTTGGGAAAATCCCCATTTTTGACTTTTTCGACACTACCGGCACTGTCGTTTTTTTCAAATTTTGCCCGGTTTGGAAAATCCTTCACAATTTTCCCAAAACGCCCCAACTGTGCTTGATTTTGCTCCTTTCTGACTCAGTCCGCCCCCTGGCACCTTTTAGCAAGGTTTGGGAAAATGCCCATTTTTGACTTTTTCGACACTATCGGCCCTGTCTTTTTTTCAAATTTTGCCCGGTTTGGAAAATCCTTCACAATTTTCACAAAACGCCCCAACTGTGCTTGATTTTGCTCGTTTTTCAATCAGCCCGCCCCCTGGCCCCTTTTAGCAAAAATTTGGGAAAATCCCAATTTTTGACTTTTTCGACTCTACCGGACCTGTCGTTTTTTTCAAATTTTGCCCACTTTGGAAAATCCTTCACAATTTTCTCAAAACGCCCCAACTGTGCTTGATTTTGCTCCTTTCTGACTCAGTCCACCCCCTGGCACCTTTTAGCAAGGTTTGTGAAAATCCCCATTTTTGACTTGTTCGACACTACCGGACCTGTCGTTTATTTCAAATTTTGCCCGGTTTGGAAAATCCTTCACAATTTTCCCAAAATGCCCCAACTGTGCTTGATTTTGCTCCTTTCTTACTTAGTCCGCCCCCCTGGCCCCTTTTAGCAAGGTTTTGGAAAATCCCCATTTTTGACTTTTTCGACACTACCGGCCCTGTCTTTTTTTTCAAATTTTGCCCGGTTTGGAAAATCCTTCACAATTTTCCCAAAACGCCCCAACTGTGCTTTATTTTGCTCCTTTCTGATTCAGCCCGCCCCTATGGCCCCTTTTAGCAAGGTTTGGGAAAATCCCCATTTTTGACTTTTTCGACACTACCGGCCCTGTCGTTTTTTTCAATTTTTGCCCACTATGGAAAATCCTTCACAATTTTCACAAAACGCCCCAACTGTGCTTGATTTTGCTCGTTTTTCACTCAGCCCCCCTCTCTGGCCTCTTTAAGCAAATTTTGTGAAAATCCCCATTTTTGACTTTTTCGACACTACCGGCCCTGTCTTTTTTTTCAAATTTTGCCCGGTTTGGAAAATCCTTCACAATTTTCACACAACGCCCCAACTGTGCTTGATTTTGCTCCTTTCTCACTCAGCCCGCCCCCCTGGCCCCTTTTAGCAAGGATTTGGGAAAATCCCCATTTTTGACTTTCCGACACTACCGGCCCTGTCGTTTTTTTCAAATTTTGCCCGTTTTGGAAAATCCTTCACAATTTTCCCAAAACGCCCCAACTGTGCTTGATTTTGCTCCTTTCTGACTCAGTCCGCCCCCTGGCACCTTTTAGCAAGGTTTGGGAAAATCCCCATTTTTGACTTTTTCGACACTACCGGCCGTGTCTTTTTTACAAATTTTGCCCGGTTTGGAAAATCCTTCACAATTTTCACAAAACGCCCCAACTGTGCTTGATTTTGCTCGTTTTTCACTCAGCCACCCCCTCTGGCCTCTTTAAGCAAATTTTGTGAAAATCCCCATTTTTGACTTTTTCGACACTACCGGCCCTGTCTTTTTTTTCAAATTTTGCCCGGTTTGGAAAATCCTTCACAATTTTCCCAAAACGCCCCAACTGTGCTTGATTTTGCTCCTTTCTGACTCAGCCCGCCCCCCTGGCCCCTTTTAGCAAGGTTTGGGAAAATCCCCATTCTAGACTTTTTCGACACTACCGGCCCTGTCGTTTTTTTCAATTTTTGCCCACTTTGGAAAATCCTTCACAATTTTCACACAACGCCCCAACTGTGCTTGATTTTGCTCCTTTCTTACTTAGTCCGCCCCCTGGCCCCTTTTAGCAAGGTTTGGGAAAATCCGCATTTTTGACTTTTTCGACACTACCGGCCCTGTCGTTTTTTTCAATTTTTGCCCACGTTGGAAAATCCTTCACAATTTTCCCAAAACGCCCCAACTGTGCTTGATTTTGCTCCTTTCTGACTCAGTCCGCCCCCTGGCACCTTTTAGCAAGGTTTGGGAAAATGCCCATTTTTGACTTTTTCGACACTACCGGCCCTGTCTTTTTTTCAAATTTTGCCCGGTTTGGAAAATCCTTCACAATTTTCACAAAACGCCCCGACTGTGCTTGATTTTGCTCGTTTTTCAATCAGCCCGCCCCCTGGCCCCTTTTAGCAAAAATTTGGGAAAATCCCAATTTTTGACTTTTTCGACACTACCGGCCCTTTCGTTTTTTTCAAATTTTGCCCGGTTTGGAAAATCCTTCACAATTTTCCCAAAACGCCCCAACTGTGCTTGATTTTGCTCCTTTCTTACTTAGTCCGCCCCCCTGGCCCCTTTTAGCAAGGTTTTGGAAAATCCCCATTTTTGACTTTTTCGACACTACCGGCCCTGTCTTTTTTTTCAATTTATGCCCGGTTTGGAAAATCCTTCACAATTTTCCCAAAACGCCCCAACTGTGCTTGATTTTGCTCCTTTCTGACTCAGTCCGCACCCCTGGCCCCTTTTAGCAAGGTTTGGGAAATTCCCCATTTTTGACTTTTTCGACACTACCGGCCCTGTCGTTTTTTCAAATTTTGCCCGGTTTGGAAAATCCTTCACAATTTTCACAAAACGCCCCAACTGTGCTTGATTTTGCTCGTTTTTCAATCAGCCCGCCCCCTGGCCCCTTTTAGCAAAAATTTGGGAAAATCCCAATTTTTGACTTTTTCGACACTACCAGCCCTGTCGTTTTTTTCAATTTTTGCCCGGTTTGGAAAATCCTTCACAATTTTCACAAAACGCCCCAACTGTGCTTGATTTTGCTCATTTCTGACTCAGTCCGCCCCCCTGGCCCCTTTTAGCAAGGTTTGGGAAAATCCGCATTTTTGACTTTTTCGACACTACCGGCCCTGTCGTTTTTTTCAATTTTTGCCCACGTTGGAAAATCCTTCACAATTTTCCCAAAACGCCCCAACTGTGCTTGATTTTGCTCGTTTTTCAATCAGCCCACCCCCTGGCCCCTTTTAGCAAGGATTTGGGAAAATCCCCATTTTTGACTTTTTCGACACTACCGGCCCTGTCGTTTTTTTCAAATTTTGCCCGGTTTGGAAAATCCTTCACAATTTTCCCAAAACGCCCCAACTGTGCTTGATTTTGCTCCTTTCTGACTCAGTCCGCCCCCCTGGCCCCTTTTAGCAAGGTTTGGGAAAATCCCCATTTTTGACTTTTTCGACACTACCGGCCCTGTCGTTTTTTAAAATTTTTGCCCACTTTGGAAAATCCTTCACAATTTTCACACAACGTCCCAACTGTGCTTGATTTTGCTCCTTTCTTACTTAGTCCGCCCCCCAGGCCCCTTTTAGCTAGGTTTTGGAAAATCCCCATTTTTGACTTTTTCGACACTACCGGACCTGTCGTTTTTTTCAAATTTTGCCCGGTTTGGAAAATCCTTCACAATTTTCTCAAAACGCCCCAACTGTGCTTGATTTTGCTCATTTCTGACTCAGTCCGCCCCCCTGGCCCCTTTTAGCAAGGTTTGGGAAAATCCGCATTTTTGACTTTTTCTACACTACCGGCCCTGTCTTTTTTTCAAATTTTGCCCGGTTTGGAAAATCCTTCACAATTTTCACAAAACGCCCCAACTGTGCTTGATTTTGCTCGTTTTTCAATCAGCCCGCCCCCTGGCCCCTTTTAGCAAGGTTTGGGAAAATCCGCATTTTTGACTTTTTCGACACTACCGGACCTGTCGTTTTTTTCAAATTTTGCCCGGTTTGGAAAATCCTTCACAATTTTCACAAAACGCCCCAACTGTGCTTGATTTTGCTCGTTTTTCAATCAGCCCGCCCCCTGGCCCCTTTTAGCAAAAATTTGGGAAAATCCCCATTTTTGACTTTTTCGACACTACCGGACCTGTCGTTTTTTTCAAATTTTGCCCACTTTGGAAAATCCTTCACAATTTTCTCAAAACGCCCCAACTGTGCTTGATTTTGCAACTTTCTGACTCAGTCCACCCCCTGGCACCTTTTAGCAAGGTTTGTGAAAATCCCCATTTTTGACTTTTTCGACACTACCGGCCCTGTCTTTTTTTCAAATTTTGCCCGGTTTGGAAAATCCTTCACAATTTTCACAAAACGCCCCAACTGTGCTTGATTTTGCTCCTTTTTCACCCAGCCCCCCCCTCTGGCCTCTTTAAGCAAAGTTTGGGAAAATCCCCATTTTTGACTTTTTCGACACTACCGGCCCTGTCTTTTTTTCAAATTTTGCCCGGTTTGGAAAATCCTTCACAATTTTCACAAAACGCCCCAACTGTGCTTGATTTTGCTCCTTTTTCACCCAGCCCCCCCCCTCTGGCCTCTTTAAGCAAAGTTTGGGAAAATCCCCATTTTTGACTTTTTCGACACTACCGGCACTGTCGTTTTTTTCAAATTTTGCCCGGTTTGGAAAATCCTTCACAATTTTCCCAAAACGCCCCAACTGTGCTTGCTTTTGCTCCTTTCTGACTCAGTCCGCCCCCCTGGCCCCTTTTAGCAAGGTTTGGGAAAATCCCCATTTTTGACTTTTTCGACACTACCGGCCCTGTCTTTTTTTTCAAATTTTACCCGGTTTGGAAAATCCTTCACAATTTTCACTAAACGCCCAACTGTGCTTGATTTTGCTCGTTTTTCAATAAGCCCGCCCCCTGGCCCCTTTTAGCAAAGATTTGGGAAAATCCCCATTTTTGACTTTTTCGACACTACCGGCCCTTTCGTTTTTTTCAAATTTTGCCCGGTTTGGAAAATCCTTCACAATTTTCCCAAAACGCCCCAACTGTGCTTGATTTTGCTCCTTTCTTACTTAGTCCGCCCCCCTGGCCCCTTTTAGCAAGGTTTTGGAAAATCCCCATTTTTGACTTTTTCGACACTACCGGCCCTGTCGTTTTTTTCAAATTTTGCCCGGTTTGGAAAATCCTTCACAATTTTCTCAAAACGCCCCAACTGTGCTTGATTTTGCTCGTTTTTCAATCAGCCCGCCCCCTGGCCCCTTTTAGCAAAAATTTGGGATAATCCCAATTTTTGACTTTTTCGACACTACCGGACCTGTCGTTTTTTTCAAATTTTGCCCACTTTGGAAAATCCTTCACAATTTTCTCAAAACGCCCCAACTGTGCTTGATTTTGCTCCTTTCTGACTCAGTCCACCCCCTGGCAGCTTTTAGCAAGGTTTGTGAAAATCCCCATTTTTGACTTTTTCGACACTACCGGCCCTGTCGTTTTTTTCAATTTTTGCCCACTTTGGAAAATCCTTCACAATTTTCACAAAACGCCCCAACTGTGCTTGATTTTGCTCCTTTTTCACCCAGCCCCCCCCTCTGGCCTCTATAAGCAAAGTTTGGGAAAATCCCCATTTTTGACTTTTTCGACACTACCGGCACTGTCGTTTTTTTCAAATTTTGCCCGGTTTGGAAAATCCTTCACAATTTTCCCAAAACGCCCCAACTGTGCTTGATTGTGCTCCTTTCTTACTTAGTCCGCCCCCCTGACCCCTTTTAGCAAGGTTTGGGAAAATCCCCATTTTTGACTTTTTCGACACTACCGGCCCTGTCTTTTTTTTCAAATTTTACCCGGTTTGGAAAATCCTTCACAATTTTCCCAAAACGCCCCAACTGTGCTTGATTTTGCTCCTTTCTGACTCAGTCCGCCCCCTGGCACCTTTTAGCAAGGTTTGGGAAAATCCCCATTTTTGACTTTTTCGACACTACCGGCCCTGTCTTTTTTTCAAATTTTGCCCGGTTTGGAAAATCCTTCACAATTTTCACAAAACGCCCCAACTGTGCTTGATTTTGCTCGTTTTTCAATCAGCCCGCCCCCTGGCCCCTTTTAGCAAAAATTTGGGAAAATCCCCATTTTTGACTTTTTCGACACTACCGGACCTGTCGTTTTTTTCAAATTTTGCCCGGTTTGGAAAATCCTTCACAATTTTCTCAAAACGCCCCAACTGTGCTTGATTTTGCTCCTTTCTGACTCAGTCCACCCCCTGGCACCTTTTAGCAAGGTTTGTGAAAATCCCCATTTTTGACTTTTTCGACACTACCGCCCGTGTCGTTTTTTTCAATTTTTGCCCTCTTTGGAAAATCCTTCACAATTTTCACAAAACGCCCCAACTGTGCTTGATTTTGCTCCTTTTTCACCCAGCCCCCCCCTCTGGCCTCTTTAAGCAAAGTTTGGGAAAATCCCCATTTTTGACTTTTTCGACACTACCGGCACTGTCGTTTTTTTCAAATTTTGCCCGGTTTGGAAAATCCTTCACAATTTTCCCAAAACGCCCCAACTGTGCTTGATTTTGCTCCTTTCTGACTCAGTCCGCCCCCTGGCACCTTTTAGCAAGGTTTGGGAAAATGCCCATTTTTGACTTTTTCGACACTATCGGCCCTGTCTTTTTTTCAAATTTTGCCCGGTTTGGAAAATCCTTCACAATTTTCACAAAACGCCCCAACTGTGCTTGATTTTGCTCGTTTTTCAATCAGCCCGCCCCCTGGCCCCTTTTAGCAAAAATTTGGGAAAATCCCAATTTTTGACTTTTTCGACTCTACCGGACCTGTCGTTTTTTTCAAATTTTGCCCACTTTGGAAAATCCTTCACAATTTTCTCAAAACGCCCCAACTGTGCTTGATTTTGCTCCTTTCTGACTCAGTCCACCCCCTGGCACCTTTTAGCAAGGTTTGTGAAAATCCCCATTTTTGACTTGTTCGACACTACCGGACCTGTCGTTTATTTCAAATTTTGCCCGGTTTGGAAAATCCTTCACAATTTTCCCAAAACGCCCCAACTGTGCTTGATTTTGCTCCTTTCTTACTTAGTCCGCCCCCCTGGCCCCTTTTAGCAAGGTTTTGGAAAATCCCCATTTTTGACTTTTTCGACACTACCGGCCCTGTCTTTTTTTTCAAATTTTGCCCGGTTTGGAAAATCCTTCACAATTTTCCCAAAACGCCCCAACTGTGCTTTATTTTGCTCCTTTCTGATTCAGCCCGCCCCTATGGCCCCTTTTAGCAAGGTTTGGGAAAATCCCCATTTTTGACTTTTTCGACACTACCGGCCCTGTCGTTTTTTTCAATTTTTGCCCACTATGGAAAATCCTTCACAATTTTCACAAAACGCCCCAACTGTGCTTGATTTTGCTCGTTTTTCACTCAGCCCCCCTCTCTGGCCTCTTTAAGCAAATTTTGTGAAAATCCCCATTTTTGACTTTTTCGACACTACCGGCCCTGTCTTTTTTTTCAAATTTTGCCCGGTTTGGAAAATCCTTCACAATTTTCACACAACGCCCCAACTGTGCTTGATTTTGCTCCTTTCTCACTCAGCCCGCCCCCCTGGCCCCTTTTAGCAAGGATTTGGGAAAATCCCCATTTTTGACTTTCCGACACTACCGGCCCTGTCGTTTTTTTCAAATTTTGCCCGTTTTGGAAAATCCTTCACAATTTTCCCAAAACGCCCCAACTGTGCTTGATTTTGCTCCTTTCTGACTCAGTCCGCCCCCTGGCACCTTTTAGCAAGGTTTGGGAAAATCCCCATTTTTGACTTTTTCGACACTACCGGCCGTGTCTTTTTTACAAATTTTGCCCGGTTTGGAAAATCCTTCACAATTTTCACAAAACGCCCCAACTGTGCTTGATTTTGCTCGTTTTTCACTCAGCCACCCCCTCTGGCCTCTTTAAGCAAATTTTGTGAAAATCCCCATTTTTGACTTTTTCGACACTACCGGCCCTGTCTTTTTTTTCAAATTTTGCCCGGTTTGGAAAATCCTTCACAATTTTCCCAAAACGCCCCAACTGTGCTTGATTTTGCTCCTTTCTGACTCAGCCCGCCCCCCTGGCCCCTTTTAGCAAGGTTTGGGAAAATCCCCATTCTAGACTTTTTCGACACTACCGGCCCTGTCGTTTTTTTCAATTTTTGCCCACTTTGGAAAATCCTTCACAATTTTCACACAACGCCCCAACTGTGCTTGATTTTGCTCCTTTCTTACTTAGTCCGCCCCCCTGGCCCCTTTTAGCAAGGTTTGGGAAAATCCGCATTTTTGACTTTTTCGACACTACCGGCCCTGTCGTTTTTTCAAATTTTGCCCGGTTTGGAAAATCCTTCACAATTTTCACAAAACGCCCCAACTGTGCTTGATTTTGCTCGTTTTTCAATCAGCCCGCCCCCTGGCCCCTTTTAGCAAAAATTTGGGAAAATCCCCATTTTTGACTTTTTCGACACTACCGGCCCTGTCGTTTTTTTCAAATTTTGCCCGGTTTGGAAAATCCTTCACAATTTTCTAAAAACGCCCCAACTGTGCTTGATTTTGCTCATTTCTGACTCAGTCCGCCCCCCTGGCACCTTTTAGCAAGGTTTGTGAAAATCCCCATTTTTGACTTTTTCGACACTTTTCCGCCCCTGTCGTTTTTTTCAATTTTTGCCCTCTTTGGAAAATCCTTCACAATTTTAACAAAACGCCCCAACTGTGCTTGATTTTGCTCCTTTTTCACCCAGCCCCCCCCTCTGGCCTCTTTAAGCAAAGTCTGGGAAAATCCCCATTTTTGACTTTTTCGACACTACCGGCCCTGTCGTTTTTTTCAATTTTTGCCCACTATGGAAAATCCTTCACAATTTTCACAAAACGCCCCAACTGTGCTTGATTTTGCTCGTTTTTCACCCAGCCCCCCCCTCTGGCCTCTTTAAGCAAATTTTGTGAAAATCCCCATTTTTGACTTTTTCGACACTACCGGCCCTGTCTTTTTTTCAAATTTTGCCCGGTTTGGAAAATCCTTCACAATTTTCACAAAACGCCCCAACTGTGCTTGATTTTGCTCGTTTTTCAATCAGCCCGCCCCCTGGCCCCTTTTAGCAAAAATTTGGGAAAATCCCAATTTTTGACTTTTTCGACACTACCGGACCTGTCGTTTTTTTCAAATTTTGCCCGGTTTGGAAAATCCTTCACAATTTTCCCAAAACGCCCCAACTGTGCTTGATTTTGCTCCTTTCTGACTCAGTCCGCCCCCCTGGCCCGTTTTAGCAAGGTTTGGGAAAATCCCAATTTTTGACTTTTTCGACACTACCGGAACTGTCGTTTTTTTTAAAATTTTGCCCACTTTGGAAAATCCTTCACAATTTTCACAAAACGCCCCAACTGTGCTTGATTTTGCTCCTTTTTCACCCAGCCCCCCCCCCTCTGGCCTATTTAAGCAAAGTTTGGGAAAATCCCCATTTTTGACTTTTTCGACACTACCGGCACTGTCGTTTTTTTCAAATTTTGCCCGGTTTGGAAAATCCTTCACAATTTTCCCAAAACGCCCCAACTGTGCTTGATTTTGCTCCTTTCTGACTCAGTCCGCCCCCCTGGCCCCTTTTAGCAAGGTTTGGGAAAATCCCCATTTTTGACTTTTTCGACACTACCGGCCCTGTCTTTTTTTTCAAATTTTGCCCGGTTTGGAAAATCCTTCACAATTTTCTCAAAACGCCCCAACTGTGTTTGATTTTTCTCATTTCTGACTCAGCCCGCCCCCCTGGCCCCTTTTAGCAAGGTTTGGGAAAATCCCCATTTTTGACTTTTTCGACACTACCGGCCCTGTCGTTTTTTTCAATTTTTGCCCACTATGGAAAATCCTTCACAATTTTCACAAAACGCCCCAACTGTGCTTGATTTTGCTCGTTTTTCACCCAGCCCCCCCCTCTGGCCTCTTTAAGCAAATTTTGTGAAAATCCCCATTTTTGACTTTTTCGACACTACCGGCCCTGTCTTTTTTTCAAATTTTGCCCGGTTTGGAAAATCCTTCACAATTTTCACAAAACGCCCCAACTGTGCTTGATTTTGCTCGTTTTTCAATCAGCCCGCCCCCTGGCCCCTTTTAGCAAAAATTTGGGAAAATCCCAATTTTTGACTTTTTCGACACTACCGGACCTGTCGTTTTTTTCAAATTTTGCCCACTTTGGAAAATCCTTCACAATTTTCTCAAAACGCCCCAACTGTGCTTGATTTTGCTCCTTTCTGACTCAGTCCACCCCCTGGCACCTTTTAGCAAGGTTTGTGAAATTCCCCATTTTTGACTTTTTCGATACTACCGCCCCTGTCGTTTTTTTCAATTTTTGCCCTCTTTGGAAAATCCTTCACAATTTTCACAAAACGCCCCAACTGTGCTTGATTTTGCTCCTTTTTCACCCAGCCCCCCCCCCTCTGGCCTCTTTAAGCAAAGTTTGGGAAAATCCCCATTTTTGACTTTTTCGACACTACCGGCACTGTCGTTTTTTTCAAATTTTGCCCGGTTTGGAAAATCCTTCACAATTTTCCCAAAACGCCCCAACTGTGCTTGATTTTGCTCCTTTCTGACTCAGTCCGCCCCCCTGGCCCCTTTTAGCAAGGTTTGGGAAAATCCCCATTTTTGACTTTTTCGACACTACCGGCCCTGTCTTTTTTTTCAAATTTTGCCCGGTTTGGAAAATCCTTCACAATTTTCCCAAAACGCCCCAACTGTGCTTGATTTTGCTCGTTTTTCACTCAGTCCCCCCCTCTGGCCTCTTTAAGCAAATTTTGTGAAAATCCCCATTTTTGACTTTTTCGACACTACCGGCCCTGTCGTTTTTTTCAAATTTTGCCCGGTTTGGAAAATCCTTCACAATTTTCACAAAACGCCCCAACTGTGCTTGATTTTGCTCCTTTCTCACTCAGCCCGCCCCCCTGGCCCCTTTTAACAAGGATTTGGGAAAATCCCCATTTTTGACTTTTTCGACACTACCGGCCCTGTCGTTTTTTTCAAATTTTGCCCGGTTTGGAAAATCCTTCACAATTTTCCCAAAACGCCCCAACTGTGCTTGATTTTGCTCCTTTCTGACTCAGTCCGCCCCCCTGGCCCCTTTTAGCAAGGTTTGGGAAAATCCCCATTTTTGACTTTTTCGACACTACCGGCCCTGTCTTTTTTTTCAATTTATACCCGGTTTGGAAAATCCTTCACAATTTTCTCAAAACGCCCCAACTGTGCTTGATTTTGCTCCTTTCTGACTCAGTCCACCCCCTGGCCCCTTTTAGCAAGGTTTGGGAAAATCCCCATTTTTGACTTTTTCGACACTACCGGCCCTGTCGTTTTTTTCAATTTTTGCCCACTTTGGAAAATCCTTCACAATTTTCACAAAACGCCCCAACTGTGCTTGATTTTGCTCCTTTTTCACCCAGCCCCCCCCCTCTGGCCTCTTTAAGCAAAGTTTGGGAAAATCCCCATTTTTGACTTTTTCGACACTACCGGCCCTGTCTTTTTTTTTCAAATTTTACCCGGTTTGGAAAATCCTTCACAATTTTCACACAACGCCCCAACTGTGCTTGATTTTGCTCCTTTCTGACTCAGTCCGCCCCCTGGCACCTTTTAGCAAGGTTTGGTTAAATCCCCATTTTTGACTTTTTCGACACTACCGGCCCTGTCTTTTTTTCAAATTTTGCCCGGTTTGGAAAATCCTTCACAATTTTCACAAAACGCCCCAACTGTGCTTGATTTTGCTCGTTTTTCTATCAGCCCGCCCCCTGGCCCCTTTTAGTAAAAATTTGGGAAAATCCCCATTTTTGACTTTTTCGACACTACCGGCCCTGTCGTTTTTTTCAAATTTTGCCCGGTTTGGAAAATCCTTCACAATTTTACCAAAACGCCCCAACTGTGCTTGATTTTGCTCCTTTCTGACTCAGTCCGCCCCCCTGGCCCGTTTTAGCAAGGTTTGGGAAAATCCCAATTTTTGACTTTTTCGACACTACCGGAACTGTCATTTTTTTTAAAATTTTGCCCACTTTGGAAAATCCTTCACAATTTTCTCAAAACGCCCCAACTGTGCTTGATTTTGCTCCTTTCTGACTCAGTCCACCCCCTGGCACCTTTTAGCAAGGTTTGTGAAAATCCCCATTTTTGACTTTTTCGACACTACCGCCCCTGTCGTTTTTTTCAATTTTTGCCCTCTTTGGAAAATCCTTCACAATTTCACAAAACGCCCCAACTGTGCTTGATTTTGCTCCTTTTTCACCCAGCCCCCCCCTCTGGCCTCTTTAAGCAAAGTTTGGGAAAATCCCCATTTTTGACTTTTTCGACACTACCGGCACTGTCGTTTTTTTCAAATTTTGCCCGGTTTGGAAAATCCTTCACAATTTTCCCAAAACGCCCCAACTGTGCTTGATTTTGCTCCTTTCTGACTCAGTCCGCCCCCCTGGCCCCTTTTAGCAAGGTTTGGGAAAATCCCCATTTTTGACTTTTTCGACACTACCGGCCCTGTCTTTTTTTTCAAATTTTGCCCGGTTTGGAAAATCCTTCACAATTTTCTCAAAACGCCCCAACTGTGCTTGATTTTGCTCATTTCTGACTCAGCCCGCCCCCCTGGCCCCTTTTAGCAAGGTTTGGGAAAATCCCCATTTTTGACTTTTTCGACATTACCGGCCCTGTCGTTTTTTTCAATTTTTGCCCACTATGGAAAATCCTTCACAATTTTCACAAAACGCCCCAACTGTGCTTGATTTTGCTCGTTTTTCACTCAGCCCCCCCCTCTGGCCTCTTTAAGCAAATTTTGTGAAAATCCCCATTTTTGACTTTTTCGACACTACCGGCCCTGTCGTTTTTTTCAAATTTTGCCCGGTTTGGAAAATCCTTCACAATTTTCACACAACGCCCCAACTGTGCTTGATTTTGCTCCTTTCTCACTCAGCCCGCCCCCCTGGCCCCTTTTAACAAGGATTTGGGAAAATCCCCATTTTTGACTTTTTCGACACTACCGGCCCTGTCGTTTTTTTCAAATTTTGCCCGGTTTGGAAAATCCTTCACAATTTTCCCAAAACGCCCCAACTGTGCTTGATTTTGCTCCTTTCTGACTCAGTCCGCCCCCCTGGCCCCTTTTCGCAAGGTTTGGGAAAATCCCCATTTTTGACTTTTTCGACACTACCGGCCCTGTCTTTTTTTTCAATTTATGCCCGGTTTGGAAAATCCTTCACAATTTTCTAAAAACGCCCCAACTGTGCTTGATTTTGCTCATTTCTGACTCAGTCCGCCCCCCTGGCCCCTTTTAGCAAGGTTTGGGAAAATCCGCATTTTTGACTTTTTCGACACTACCGGCCCTGTCGTTTTTTTCAATTTTTGCCCACTTTGGAAAATCCTTCACAATTTTCCCAAAACGCCCCAACTGTGCTTGATTTTGCTCCTTTCTGACTCAGTCCGCCCCTGGCAACTTTTAGCAAGGTTTGGGAAAATCCCCATTTTTGACTTTTTCGACACTACCGGCCCTGTCTTTTTTTCAAATTTTGACCGGTTTGGAAAATCCTTCACAATTTTCCCAAAACGCCCCAACTGTGCTTGATTTTGCTCCTTTCTGACTCAGTCCGCCCCCCTGGCCCCTTTTAGCAAGGTTTGGGAAAATCCCCATTTTTGACTTTTTCGACACTACCGGCCCTGTCTTTTTTTTCAAATTTTGCCCGGTTTGGAAAATCTTTCACAATTTTCTCAAAACGCCCCAACTGTGCTTGATTTTGCTCCTTTCTGACTCAGCCCGCCCCCCTGGCCCCTTTTAGCAAGGTTTGGGAAAATCCCCATTTTTGACTTTTTCGACACTACCGGCCCTGTCGTTTATTTCTATATTTGCCCACTATGGAAAATCCTTCACAATTTTCACAAAACGCCCCAACTGTGCTTGATTTTGCTCGTTTTTCACTCAGCCCCCCCCTCTGGCCTCTTTAAGCAAATTTTGTGAAAATCCCCATTTTTGACTTTTTCGACACTACCGGCCCTGTCTTTTTTTTCAAATTTTGCCCGGTTTGGAAAATCCTTCACAATTTTCACACAACGCCCCAACTGTGCTTGATTTTGCTCCTTTCTCACTCAGCCCGCCCCCCTGGCCCCTTTTAACAAGGATTTGGGAAAATCCCCATTTTTGACTTTTTCGACACTACCGGCCCTGTCGTTTTTTTCAAATTTTGCCCGGTTTGGAAAATCCTTCACAATTTTCCCAAAACGCCCCAACTGTGCTTGATTTTGCTCCTTTCTGACTCAGTCCGCCCCCCTGGCCCCTTTTAGCAAGGTTTGGGAAAATCCCCATTTTTGACTTTTTCGACACTACCGGCCCTGTCGTTTTTTTCAATTTTTGCCCACTATGGAAAATCCTTCACAATTTTCACAAAACGCCCCAACTGTGCTTGATTTTGCTCGTTTTTCACTCAGCCCCCCCCTCTGGCCTCTTTAAGCAAATTTTGTGAAAATCCCCATTTTTGACTTTTTCGACACTACCGGCCCTGTCGTTTTTTTCAAATTTTGCCCGGTTTGGAAAATCCTTCACAATTTTCACACAACGCCCCAACTGTGCTTGATTTTGCTCCTTTCTCACTCAGCCCGCCCCCCTGGCCCCTTTTAACAAGGATTTGGGAAAATCCCCATTTTTGACTTTTTCGACACTACCGGCCCTGTCGTTTTTTTCAAATTTTGCCCGGTTTGGAAAATCCTTCACAATTTTCCCAAAACGCCCCAACTGTGCTTGATTTTGCTCCTTTCTGACTCAGTCCGCCCCCCTGGCCCCTTTTCGCAAGGTTTGGGAAAATCCCCATTTTTGACTTTTTCGACACTACCGGCCCTGTCTTTTTTTTCAATTTATGCCCGGTTTGGAAAATCCTTCACAATTTTCTAAAAACGCCCCAACTGTGCTTGATTTTGCTCATTTCTGACTCAGTCCGCCCCCCTGGCCCCTTTTAGCAAGGTTTGGGAAAATCCGCATTTTTGACTTTTTCGACACTACCGGCACTGTCGTTTTTTTCAAATTTTGCCCGGTTTGGAAAATCCTTCACAATTTTCCCAAAACGCCCCAACTGTGCTTGATTTTGCTCCTTTCTGACTCAGTCCGCCCCCCTGGCCCCTTTTAGCAAGGTTTGGGAAAATCCCCATTTTTGACTTTTTCGACACTACCGGCCCTGTCTTTTTTTTCAAATTTTGCCCGGTTTGGAAAATCCTTCACAATTTTCCCAAAACGCCCCAACTGTGCTTGATTTTGCTCGTTTTTCACTCAGTCCCCCCCTCTGGCCTCTTTAAGCAAATTTTGTGAAAATCCCCATTTTTGACTTTTTCGACACTACCGGCCCTGTCGTTTTTTTCAAATTTTGCCCGGTTTGGAAAATCCTTCACAATTTTCACAAAACGCCCCAACTGTGCTTGATTTTGCTCCTTTCTCACTCAGCCCGCCCCCCTGGCCCCTTTTAACAAGGATTTGGGAAAATCCCCATTTTTGACTTTTTCGACACTACCGGCCCTGTCGTTTTTTTCAAATTTTGCCCGGTTTGGAAAATCCTTCACAATTTTCCCAAAACGCCCCAACTGTGCTTGATTTTGCTCCTTTCTGACTCAGTCCGCCCCCCTGGCCCCTTTTAGCAAGGTTTGGGAAAATCCCCATTTTTGACTTTTTCGACACTACCGGCCCTGTCTTTTTTTTCAATTTATACCCGGTTTGGAAAATCCTTCACAATTTTCCCAAAACGCCCCAACTGTGCTTGATTTTGCTCCTTTCTGACTCAGTCCACCCCCTGGCCCCTTTTAGCAAGGTTTGGGAAAATCCCCATTTTTGACTTTTTCGACACTACCGGCCCTGTCGTTTTTTTCAATTTTTGCCCACTTTGGAAAATCCTTCACAATTTTCACAAAACGCCCCAACTGTGCTTGATTTTGCTCCTTTTTCACCCAGCCCCCCCCCTCTGGCCTCTTTAAGCAAAGTTTGGGAAAATCCCCATTTTTGACTTTTTCGACACTACCGGCCCTGTCTTTTTTTTTCAAATTTTACCCGGTTTGGAAAATCCTTCACAATTTTCACACAACGCCCCAACTGTGCTTGATTTTGCTCCTTTCTGACTCAGTCCGCCCCCTGGCACCTTTTAGCAAGGTTTGGTTAAATCCCCATTTTTGACTTTTTCGACACTACCGGCCCTGTCTTTTTTTCAAATTTTGCCCGGTTTGGAAAATCCTTCACAATTTTCACAAAACGCCCCAACTGTGCTTGATTTTGCTCGTTTTTCTATCAGCCCGCCCCCTGGCCCCTTTTAGTAAAAATTTGGGAAAATCCCCATTTTTGACTTTTTCGACACTACCGGCCCTGTCGTTTTTTTCAAATTTTGCCCGGTTTGGAAAATCCTTCACAATTTTACCAAAACGCCCCAACTGTGCTTGATTTTGCTCCTTTCTGACTCAGTCCGCCCCCCTGGCCCGTTTTAGCAAGGTTTGGGAAAATCCCAATTTTTGACTTTTTCGACACTACCGGAACTGTCATTTTTTTTAAAATTTTGCCCACTTTGGAAAATCCTTCACAATTTTCTCAAAACGCCCCAACTGTGCTTGATTTTGCTCCTTTCTGACTCAGTCCACCCCCTGGCACCTTTTAGCAAGGTTTGTGAAAATCCCCATTTTTGACTTTTTCGACACTACCGCCCCTGTCGTTTTTTTCAATTTTTGCCCTCTTTGGAAAATCCTTCACAATTTCACAAAACGCCCCAACTGTGCTTGATTTTGCTCCTTTTTCACCCAGCCCCCCCCTCTGGCCTCTTTAAGCAAAGTTTGGGAAAATCCCCATTTTTGACTTTTTCGACACTACCGGCCCTGTCTTTTTTTTCAATTTATGCCCGGTTTGGAAAATCCTTCACAATTTTCTAAAAACGCCCCAACTGTGCTTGATTTTGCTCATTTCTGACTCAGTCCGCCCCCCTGGCCCCTTTTAGCAAGGTTTGGGAAAATCCGCATTTTTGACTTTTTCGACACTACCGGCCCTGTCGTTTTTTTCAATTTTTGCCCACTTTGGAAAATCCTTCACAATTTTCCCAAAACGCCCCAACTGTGCTTGATTTTGCTCCTTTCTGACTCAGCCCGCCCCCCTGGCCCCTTTTAGCAAGGTTTGGGAAAATCCCCATTTTTGACTTTTTCGACACTACCGGCCCTGTCGTTTATTTCTATATTTGCCCACTATGGAAAATCCTTCACAATTTTCACAAAACGCCCCAACTGTGCTTGATTTTGCTCGTTTTTCACTCAGCCCCCCCCTCTGGCCTCTTTAAGCAAATTTTGTGAAAATCCCCATTTTTGACTTTTTCGACACTACCGGCCCTGTCTTTTTTTTCAAATTTTGCCCGGTTTGGAAAATCCTTCACAATTTTCACACAACGCCCCAACTGTGCTTGATTTTGCTCCTTTCTCACTCAGCCCGCCCCCCTGGCCCCTTTTAACAAGGATTTGGGAAAATCCCCATTTTTGACTTTTTCGACACTACCGGCCCTGTCGTTTTTTTCAAATTTTGCCCGGTTTGGAAAATCCTTCACAATTTTCCCAAAACGCCCCAACTGTGCTTGATTTTGCTCCTTTCTGACTCAGTCCGCCCCCCTGGCCCCTTTTAGCAAGGTTTGGGAAAATCCCCATTTTTGACTTTTTCGACACTACCGGCCCTGTCGTTTTTTTCAATTTTTGCCCACTATGGAAAATCCTTCACAATTTTCACAAAACGCCCCAACTGTGCTTGATTTTGCTCGTTTTTCACTCAGCCCCCCCCTCTGGCCTCTTTAAGCAAATTTTGTGAAAATCCCCATTTTTGACTTTTTCGACACTACCGGCCCTGTCGTTTTTTTCAAATTTTGCCCGGTTTGGAAAATCCTTCACAATTTTCACACAACGCCCCAACTGTGCTTGATTTTGCTCCTTTCTCACTCAGCCCGCCCCCCTGGCCCCTTTTAACAAGGATTTGGGAAAATCCCCATTTTTGACTTTTTCGACACTACCGGCCCTGTCGTTTTTTTCAAATTTTGCCCGGTTTGGAAAATCCTTCACAATTTTCCCAAAACGCCCCAACTGTGCTTGATTTTGCTCCTTTCTGACTCAGTCCGCCCCCCTGGCCCCTTTTCGCAAGGTTTGGGAAAATCCCCATTTTTGACTTTTTCGACACTACCGGCCCTGTCTTTTTTTTCAATTTATGCCCGGTTTGGAAAATCCTTCACAATTTTCTAAAAACGCCCCAACTGTGCTTGATTTTGCTCATTTCTGACTCAGTCCGCCCCCCTGGCCCCTTTTAGCAAGGTTTGGGAAAATCCGCATTTTTGACTTTTTCGACACTACCGGCCCTGTCGTTTTTTTCAATTTTTGCCCACGTTGGAAAATCCTTCACAATTTTCCCAAAACGCCCCAACTGTGCTTGATTTTGCTCCTTTCTGACTCAGTCCGCCCCTGGCAACTTTTAGCAAGGTTTGGGAAAATCCCCATTTTTGACTTTTTCGACACTACCGGCCCTGTCTTTTTTTCAAATTTTGCCCGGTTTGGAAAATCCTTCACAATTTTCCCAAAACGCCCCAACTGTGCTTGATTTTGCTCCTTTCTGACTCAGTCCGCCCCCCTGGCCCCTTTTAGCAAGGTTTGGGAAAATCCCCATTTTTGACTTTTTCGACACTACCGGCCCTGTCTTTTTTTTCAAATTTTGCCCGGTTTGGAAAATCTTTCACAATTTTCTCAAAACGCCCCAACTGTGCTTGATTTTGCTCATTTCTGACTCAGCCCGCCCCCCTGGCCCCTTTTAGCAAGGTTTGGGAAAATCCCCATTTTTGACTTTTTCGACACTACCGGCCCTGTCGTTTATTTCTATATTTGCCCACTATGGAAAATCCTTCACAATTTTCACAAAACGCCCCAACTGTGCTTGATTTTGCTCGTTTTTCACTCAGCCCCCCCCTCTGGCCTCTTTAAGCAAATTTTGTGAAAATCCCCATTTTTGACTTTTTCGACACTACCGGCCCTGTCTTTTTTTTCAATTTTTGCCCACTTTGGAAAATCCTTCACAATTTTCCCAAAACGCCCCAACTGTGCTTGATTTTGCTCCTTTCTGACTCAGTCCGCCCCCTGGCAACTTTTAGCAAGGTTTGGGAAAATCCCCATTTTTGACTTTTTCGACACTACCGGCCCTGTCTTTTTTTCAAATTTTGCCCGGTTTGGAAAATCCTTCACAATTTTCACAAAACGCCCCAACTGTGCTTGATTTTGCTCGTTTTTCAATCAGCCCGCCCCCTGGCCCCTTTTAGCAAATATTTGGGGAAATCCCAATTTTTGACTTTTTCGACACTACCGGCACTGTCTTTTTTTTCAATTTATGCCCGGTTTGGAAAATCCTTCACAATTTTCTAAAAACGCCCCAACTGTGCTTGATTTTGCTCCTTTCTCACTCAGCCCGCCCCCCTGGCCCATTTTAACAAGGATTTGGGAAAATCCCCATTTTTGACTTTTTCGACACTACCGGCCCTGTCGTTTTTTTCAAATTTTGCCCGGTTTGGAAAATCCTTCACAATTTTCCCAAAACGCCCCAACTGTGCTTGATTTTGCTCCTTTCTGACTCAGTCCGCCCCCCTGGCCCCTTTTAGCAAGGTTTGGGAAAATCCCCATTTTTGACTTTTTCGACACTACCGGCCCTGTCTTTTTTCTCAATTTATGCCCGGTTTGGAAAATCCTTCACAATTTTCTAAAAACGCCCCAACTGTGCTTGATTTTGCTCCTTTCTCACTCAGCCCGCCCCCCTGGCCCATTTTAACAAGGATATGGGAAAATCCCCATTTTTGACTTTTTCGACACTACCGGCCCTGTCGTTTTTTTCAATTTTTGCCCTCTCTGGAAAATCCTTCACAATTTTCACAAAACGCCCCAACTGTGCTTGATTTTGCTCCTTTTTCACCCAGCCCCCCCCTCTGGCCTCTTTAAGCAAAGTTTGGGAAAATCCCCATTTTTGACTTTTTCGACACTACCGGCACTGTCGTTTTTTTCAAATTTTGCCCGGTTTGGAAAATCCTTCACAATTTTCCCAAAACGCCCCAACTGTGCTTGATTTTGCTCCTTTCTGACTCAGTCCGCCCCCCTGGCCCCTTTTAGCAAGGTTTGGGAAAATCCCCATTTTTGACTTTTTCGACACTACCGGCCCTGTCTTTTTTTTCAAATTTTGCCCGGTTTGGAAAATCCTTCACAATTTTCCCAAAACGCCCCAACTGTGCTTGATTTTGCTCGTTTTTCACTCAGCCCCCCCCTCTGGCCTCTTTAAGCAAATTTTGTGAAAATCCCCATTTTTGACTTTTTCGACACTACCGGCCCTGTCGTTTTTTTCAAATTTTGCCCGGTTTGGAAAATCCTTCACAATTTTCACACAACGCCCCAACTGTGCTTGATTTTGCTCCTTTCTCACTCAGCCCGCCCCCCTGGCCCCTTTTAACAAGGATTTGGGAAAATCCCCATTTTTGACTTTTTCGACACTACCGGCCCTGTCGTTTTTTTCAAATTTTGCCCGGTTTGGAAAATCCTTCACAATTTTCCCAAAACGCCCCAACTGTGCTTGATTTGCTCCTTTCTGACTCAGTCCGCCCCCCTGGCCCCTTTTAGCAAGGTTTGGGAAAATCCCCATTTTTGACTTTTTCGACACTACCGGCCCTGTCTTTTTTTCAAATTTTGCCCGGTTTGGAAAATCCTTCACAATTTTCCCCAAAACGCCCCAACTGTGCTTGATTTTGCTCGTTTTTCAATAAGCCCGCCCCCTGGCCCCTTTTAGCAAAGATTTGGGAAAATCCCCATTTTTGACTTTTTCGACACTACCGGACCTGTCGTTTTTTTCAAATTTTGCCCGGTTTGGAAAATCCTTCACAATTTTCCCAAAACGCCCCAACTGTGCTTGATTTTGCTCCTTTCTGACTCAGTCCGCCCCCCTGGCCCCTTTTAGCAAGGTTTGGGAAAATCCCCATTTTTGACTTTTTCGACACTACCGGCCCTGTCTTTTTTTTCAATTTATGCCCACTTTGGAAAATCCTTCACAATTTTCCCAAAACGCCCCAACTGTGCTTGATTTTGCTCCTTTCTGACTCAGTCCGCCCCCTGGCAACTTTTAGCAAGGTTTGGGAAAATCCCCATTTTTGACTTTTTCGACACTACCGGCCCTGTCTTTTTTTCAAATTTTGCCCGGTTTGGAAAATCCTTCACAATTTTCACAAAACGCCCCAACTGTGCTTGATTTTGCTCGTTTTTCAATCAGCCCGCCCCCTGGCCCCTTTTAGCAAAAATTTGGGAAAATCCCAATTTTTGACTTTTTCGACACTACCGGACCTGTCGTTTTTTTCAAATTTTGCCCACTTTGGAAAATCCTTCACAATTTTCTCAAAACGCCCCAACTGTGCTTGATTTTGCTCCTTTCTGACTCAGTCCGCCCCCCTGGCCCCTTTTAGCAAGGTTTGGGAAAATCCCCATTTTTGACTTTTTCGACACTACCGGCACTGTCGTTTTTTTCAAATGTTGCCGGTTTGGAAAATCCTTCACAATTTTCCCAAAACGCCCCAACTGTGCTTGATTTTGCTCGTTTTTCACTCAGCCCCCCCCTCTGGCCTCTTTAAGCAAATTTTGTGAAAATCCCCATTTTTGACTTTTTCGACACTACCGGCACTGTCTTTTTTTTCAAATTTTGCCCGGTTTGGAAAATCCTTCACAATTTTCACACAACGCCCCAACTGTGCTTGATTTTGCTCCTTTCTCACTCAGCCCGCCCCCTGGCCCCTTTTAGCAAGGATTTGGGAAAAATCCCCATTTTTGACTTTTTCGACACTACCGGCCCTGTCGTTTTTTTCAAATTTTGCCCGGTTTGGAAAATCCTTCACAATTTTCTCAAAACGCCCCAACTGTGCTTAATTTTGCTCCTTTCTGACTCAGTCCGCCCCCCTGGCCCCTTTTAGCAAGGTTTGGGAAAATCCCCATTTTTGACTTTTTCGACACTACCGGCCCTGTCTTTTTTTTCAATTCATGCCCACTTTGGAAAATCCTTCACAATTTTCCCAAAACGCCCCAACTGTGCTTGATTTTGCTCCTTTCTGACTCAGTCCGCACCCCTGGCCCCTTTTAGCAAGGTTTGGGAAAATCCCCATTTTTGACTTTTTCGACACTACCGGCCCTGTCTTTTTTTCAAATTTTGCCCGGTTTGGAAAATCCTTCACAATTTTCACAAAACGCCCCAACTGTGCTTGATTTTGCTCGTTTTTCAATCAGCCCGCCCCCTGGCCCCTTTTAGCAAAAATTTGGGAAAATCCCAATTTTTGACTTTTTCGACACTACCGGACCTGTCGTTTTTTTCAAATTTTGCCCACTTTGGAAAATCCTTCACAATTTTCTCAAAACGCCCCAACTGTGCTTGATTTTGCTCCTTTCTGACTCAGTCCACCCCCTGGCACCTTTTAGCAAGGTTTGTGAAAATCCCCATTTTTGACTTTTTCGACACTACCGCCCCTGTCGTTTTTTTCAATTTTTGCCCACGTTGGAAAATCCTTCACAATTTTCACAAAACGCCCCAACTGTGCTTGATTTTGCTCCTTTTTCACCCAGCCCCCCCCCTCTGGCCTCTTTAAGCAAAGTTTGGGAAAATCCCAATTTTTGACTTTTTTGACACTACCGGCCCTGTCGTTTTTTTCAAATTTTGCCCGGTTTGGAAAATCCTTCACAATTTTCCCAAAACGCCCCAACTGTGCTTGATTTTGCTCCTTTCTGACTCAGTCCGCCCCCCTGCCCCCTTTTTGCAAGGTTTGGGAAAATCCGCATTTTTGACTTTTTCGACACTACCGGCCCTGTCGTTTTTTTCAATTTTTGCCCACTTCGGAAAATCCTTCACAATTTTCACACAACGCCCCAACTGTGCTTGATTTTGCTCGTTTTTCACTAAGCCCCCCCCTCTGGCCTCTTTAAGCAAATTTTGTGAAAATCCCCATTTTTGACTTTTTCGACACTACCGGCCCTGTCTTTTTTTTCAAATTTTGCTCGGTTTGGAAAATCCTTCACAATTTTCACACAACGCCCCAACTGTGCTTGATTTTGCTCCTTTCTCACTCAGCCCGCCCCCTGGCCCCTTTTAGCAAGGTTTGGGAAAATCCCCATTTTTGACTTTTTCGACACTACCGGCCCTGTCTTTTTTTCAAATTTTGCCCGGTTTGGAAAATCCTTCACAATTTTCACAAAACGCCCCAACTGTGCTTGATTTTGCTCGTTTTTCAATCAGCCCGCCCCCTGGCCCCTTTTAGCAAAAATTTGGGAAAATCCCAATTTTTGACTTTTTCGACACTACCGGACCTGTCGTTTTTTTCAATTTTTGCCCACGTTGGAAAATCCTTCACAATTTTCACAAAACGCCCCAACTGTGCTTGATTTTGCTCCTTTTTCACCCAGCCCCCCCCCTCTGGCCTCTTTAAGCAAAGTTTGGGAAAATCCCCATTTTTGACTTTTTTGACACTACCGGCACTGTCGTTTTTTTCAAATTTTGCCCGGTTTGGAAAATCCTTCACAATTTTCCCAAAACGCCCCAACTGTGCTTGATTTTGCTCCTTTCTGACTCAGTCCGCCCCCCTGGCCCCTTTTTGCAAGGTTTGGGAAAATCCGCATTTTTGACTTTTTCGACACTACCGGCCCTGTCGTTTTTTTCAATTTTTGCCCACTTTGGAAAATCCTTCACAATTTTCACACAACGCCCCAACTGTGCTTGATTTTGCTCCTTTCTGACTCAGTCCGCCCCCTGGCAACTTTTAGCAAGGTTTGGGAAAATCCCCATTTTTGACTTTTTCGACACTACCGGCCCTGTCTTTTTTTCAAATTTTGTCCGGTTTGGAAAATCCTTCACAATTTTCACAAAACGCCCCAACTGTGCTTGATTTTGCTCGTTTTTCAATCAGCCCGCCCCCTGGCCCCTTTTAGCAAAAATTTGGGAAAATCCCAATTTTTGACTTTTTCGACACTACCGGACCTGTCGTTTTTTTCAAATTTTGCCCACTTTGGAAAATCCTTCACAATTTTTCCAAAACGCCCCAACTGTGCTTGATTTTGCTCCTTTTTGATTCAGTCCACCCCCTGGCACCTTTTAGCAAGGTTTGTGAAAATCCCAATTTTTGACTTTTTCGACACTACCGGACCTGTCGTTTTTTTCAAATTTTGCCCACTTTGGAAAATCCTTCACAATTTTCACAAAACGCCCCAACTGTGCTTGATTTTGCTCCTTTTTCACCCAGCCCCCCCCTCTGGCCTCTTTAAGCAAAGTTTGGGAAAATCCCCATTTTTGACTTTTTTGACACTACCGGCACTGTCGTTTTTTTCAAATTTTGCCCGGTTTGGAAAATCCTTCACAATTTTCCCAAAACGCCCCAACTGTGCTTGATTTTGCTCCTTTCTGACTCAGTCCGCCCCCCTGGCCCCTTTTAGCAAGGTTTGGGAAAATCCCCATTTTTGACTTTTTCGACACTACCGGCCCTGTCGTTTTTTTCAATTTTTGCCCACTTTGGAAAATCCTTCACAATTTTCACACAACGCCCCAACTGTGCTTGATTTTGCTCCTTTCTGACTCAGTCCGCCCCCTGGCAACTTTTAGCAAGGTTTGGGAAAATCCCCATTTTTGACTTTTTCGACACTACCGGCCCTGTCTTTTTTTCAAATTTTGCCCGGTTTGGAAAATCCTTCACAATTTTCACAAAACGCCCCAACTGTGCTTGATTTTGCTCGTTTTTCAATCAGCCCGCCCCCTGGCCCCTTTTAGCAAAAATTTGGGAAAATCCCAATTTTTGACTTTTTCGACACTACCGGACCTGTCATTTTTTTCAAATTTTGCCCACTTTGGAAAATCCTTCAAAATTTTCTCAAAACGCCCCAACTGTGCTTGATTTTGCTCCTTTCTGACTCAGTCCGCCCCCCTGGCCCCTTTTAGCAAGGTTTGGGAAAATCCCCATTTTTGACTTTTTCGACACTACCGGCCCAGTCTTTTTTTCAAATTTTGCCCGGTTTGGAAAATCCTTCACAATTTTCCCAAAACGCCCCAACTGTGCTTGATTTTGCTCGTTTTTCACTCAGCCCCCCCCTCTGGCCTCTTTAAGCAAATTTTGTGAAAATCCCCATTTTTGACTTTTTCGACACTACCGGCCCTGTCGTTTTTTTCAAATTTTGCCAGGTTTGGAAAATCCTTCACAATTTTCACACAACGCCCCAACTGTGCTTGATTTTGCTCCTTTCTCACTCAGCCCGCCCCCCTGGCCCCTTTTAAAAAGGATTTGGGAAAATCCCCATTTTTGACTTTTTCGACACTACCGGCCCTGTCGTTTTTTTCAAATTTTGCCCGGTTTGGAAAATCCTTCACAATTTTCCCAAAACGCCCCAACTGTGCTTGATTTTGCTCCTTTCTGACTCAGTCCGCCCCCCTGGCCCCTTTTAGCAAGGTTTGGGAAAATCCCCATTTTTGACTTTTTCGACACTACCGGCCCTGTCTTTTTTTCAAATTTTGCCCGGTTTGGAAAATCCTTCACAATTTTCCCAAAACGCCCCAACTGTGCTTGATTTTGCTCGTTTTTCAATAAGCCCGCCCCCTGGCCCCTTTTAGCAAAGATTTGGGAAAATCCCCATTTTTGACTTTTTCGACACTACCGGCCCTGTCGTTTTTTTCAAATTTTGCCCGGTTTGGAAAATCCTTCACAATTTTCCCAAAACGCCCCAACTGTGCTTGATTTTGCTCCTTTCTGACTCAGTCCGCCCCCCTGGCCCCTTTTAGCAAGGTTTGGGAAAATCCCCATTTTTGACTTTTTCGACACTACCGGCCCTGTCTTTTTTTTCAATTTATGCCCACTTTGGAAAATCCTTCACAATTTTCCCAAAACGCCCCAACTGTGCTTGATTTTGCTCCTTTCTGACTCAGTCCGCCCCCTGGCAACTTTTAGCAAGGTTTGGGAAAATCCCCATTTTTGACTTTTTCGACACTACCGGCCCTGTCGTTTTTTTCAAATTTTGCCCGGTTTGGAAAATCCTTCACAATTTTCCCAAAACGCCCCAACTGTGCTTGATTTTGCTCCTTTCTGACTCAGCCCGCCCCCCTGGCCCCTTTTAGCAAAGTTTGGGAAAATCCCCATTTTTGACTTTTTCGACACTACCGGCACTGGCGTTTTTTTCAAATGTTGCCCGGTTTGGAAAATCCTTCACAATTTTCCCAAAACGCCCCAACTGTGCTTGATTTTGCTCCTTTCTCACTCAGCCCGCCCCCTGGCCCCTTTTAGCAAAGATTTGGGAAAATCCCCAATTTTGACTTTTTCGACACTACCGGCCCTGTCGTTTTTTTCAAATTTTGCCCGGTTTGGAAAATCCTTCACAATTTTCCCAAAACGCCCCAACTGTGCTTGATTTTGCTCCTTTCTGACTCAGTCCGCCCCCCTGGCCCCTTTTAGCAAGGTTTGGGAAAATCCCCATTTTTGACTTTTTCGACACTACCGGCCCTGTCTTTTTTCTCAATTTATGCCCGGTTTGGAAAATCCTTCACAATTTTCCCAAAACGCCCCAACTGTGCTTGATTTTGCTCCTTTCTCACTCAGCCCGCCCCCTGGCCCCTTTTAGCAAAGATTTGGGAAAATCCCCATTTTTGACTTTTTCGACACTACCGGCCCTGTCGTTTTTTTCAATTTATGCCCGGTTTGGAAAATCCTTCACAATTTTCCCAAAACGCCCCAACTGTGCTTGATTTTGCTCCTTTCTGACTCAGTCCGCCCCCCTGGCCCCTTTTAGCAAGGTTTGGGAAAATCCGCATTTTTGACTTTTTCGACACTACCGGCCCTGTCGTTTTTTTCAATTTTTGCCCACTTTGGAAAATCCTTCACAATTTTCACAAAATGCCCCAACTGTGCTTGATTTTGCTCGTTTTTCAATAAGCCCGCCCCCTGGCCCCTTTTAGCAAAGATTTGGGAAAATCCCCATTTTTGACTTTTTCGACACTACCGGCCCTGTCTTTTTTTTCAATTCATGCCCGGTTTGGAAAATCCTTCACAATTTTCCCAAAACGCCCCAACTGTGCTTGATTTTGCTCCTTTCTGACTCAGCCCGCCCCCCTGGCCCCTTTTAGCAAGGTTTGGGAAAATCCCCATTTTTGACTTTTTCGACACTACCGGCACTGTCGTTTTTTTCAAATGTTGCCCGGTTTGGAAAATCCTTCACAATTTTCCCAAAACGCCCCAACTGTGCTTGATTTTGCTCGTTTTTCACTCAGCCCCCCCCTCTGGCCTCTTTAAGCAAATTTTGTGAAAATCCCCATTTTTGACTTTTTCGACACTACCGGCCCTGTCTTTTTTTTCAAATTTTGCCCGGTTTGGAAAATCCTTCACAATTTTCACACAACGCCCCAACTGTGCTTGATTTTGCTCCTTTCTCACTCAGCCCGCCCCCTGGCCCCTTTTAGCAAGGATTTGGGAAAAATCCCCATTTTTGACTTTTTCGACACTACCGGCCCTGTCGTTTTTTTCAAATTTTGCCCGGTTTGGAAAATCCTTCACAATTTTCCCAAAACGCCCCAACTGTGCTTAATTTTGCTCCTTTCTGACTCAGTCCGCCCCCTGGCCCCTTTTAGCAAGGTTTGGGAAAATCCCCATTTTTGACTTTTTCGACACTACCGGACCTGTCGTTTTTTTCAAATTTTGCCCACTTTGGAAAATCCTTCACAATTTTCACAAAACGCCCCAACTGTGCTTGATTTTGCTCCTTTTTCACCCAGCCCCCCCCCTCTGGCCTCTTTAAGCAAAGTTTGGGATAATCCCCATTTTTGACTTTTTTGACACTACCGGCCCTGTCGTTTTTTTCAAATTTTGCCCGGTTTGGAAAATCCTTCACAATTTTCCCAAAACGCCCCAACTGTGCTTGATTTTGCTCCTTTCTGACTCAGTCCGCCCCCCTGGCCCCTTTTTGCAAGGTTTGGGAAAATCCGCATTTTTGACTTTTTCGACACTACCGGCCCTGTCGTTTTTTTCAATTTTTGCCCACTTTGGAAAATCCTTCACAATTTTCACACAACGCCCCAACTGTGCTTGATTTTGCTCGTTTTTCACTCAGCCCCCCCCTCTGGCCTCTTTAAGCAAATTTTGTGAAAATCCCCATTTTTGACTTTTTCGACACTACCGGCCCAGTCTTTTTTTCAAATTTTGCCCGGTTTGGAAAATCCTTCACAATTTTCCCAAAACGCCCCAACTGTGCTTGATTTTGCTCGTTTTTCACTCAGCCCCCCCCTCTGGCCTCTTTAAGCAAATTTTGTGAAAATCCCCATTTTTGACTTTTTCGACACTACCGGCCCTGTCGTTTTTTTCAAATTTTGCCCGGTTTGGAAAATCCTTCACAATTTTCACACAACGCCCCAACTGTGCTTGATTTTGCTCCTTTCTCACTCAGCCCGCCCCCCTGGCCCCTTTTAACAAGGATTTGGGAAAATCCCCATTTTTGACTTTTTCGACACTACCGGCCCTGTCGTTTTTTTCAAATTTTGCCCGGTTTGGAAAATCCTTCACAATTTTCCCAAAACGCCCCAACTGTGCTTGATTTTGCTCCTTTCTGACTCAGTCCGCCCCCCTGGCCCCTTTTAGCAAGGTTTGGGAAAATCCCCATTTTTGACTTTTTCGACACTACCGGCCCTGTCTTTTTTTCAAATTTTGCCCGGTTTGGAAAATCCTTCACAATTTTCCCAAAACGCCCCAACTGTGCTTGATTTTGCTCGTTTTTCAATAAGCCCGCCCCCTGGCCCCTTTTAGCAAAGATTTGGGAAAATCCCCATTTTTGACTTTTTCGACACTACCGGCCCTGTCGTTTTTTTCAAATTTTGCCCGGTTTGGAAAATCCTTCACAATTTTCCCAAAACGCCCCAACTGTGCTTGATTTTGCTCCTTTCTGACTCAGTCCGCCCCCCTGGCCCCTTTTAGCAAGGTTTGGGAAAATCCCCATTTTTGACTTTTTCGACACTACCGGCCCTGTCTTTTTTTTCAATTTATGCCCACTTTGGAAAATCCTTCACAATTTTCCCAAAACGCCCCAACTGTGCTTGATTTTGCTCCTTTCTGACTCAGTCCGCCCCCTGGCAACTTTTAGCAAGGTTTGGGAAAATCCCCATTTTTGACTTTTTCGACACTACCGGCCCTGTCGTTTTTTTCAAATTTTGCCCGGTTTGGAAAATCCTTCACAATTTTCCCAAAACGCCCCAACTGTGCTTGATTTTGCTCCTTTCTGACTCAGCCCGCCCCCCTGGCCCCTTTTAGCAAAGTTTGGGAAAATCCCCATTTTTGACTTTTTCGACACTACCGGCACTGTCGTTTTTTTCAAATGTTGCCCGGTTTGGAAAATCCTTCACAATTTTCCCAAAACGCCCCAACTGTGCTTGATTTTGCTCCTTTCTCACTCAGCCCGCCCCCTGGCCCCTTTTAGCAAAGATTTGGGAAAATCCCCATTTTTGACTTTTTCGACACTACCGGCCCTGTCGTTTTTTTCAAATTTTGCCCGGTTTGGAAAATCCTTCACAATTTTCCCAAAACGCCCCAACTGTGCTTTATTTTGCTCCTTTCTGACTCAGTCCGCCCCCCTGGCCCCTTTTAGCAAGGTTTGGGAAAATCCCCATTTTTGACTTTTTCGACACTACCGGCCCTGTCTTTTTTCTCAATTTATGCCCGGTTTGGAAAATCCTTCACAATTTTCCCAAAACGCCCCAACTGTGCTTGATTTTGCTCCTTTCTCACTCAGCCCGCCCCCCTGGCCCCTTTTAGCAAAGATTTGGGAAAATCCCCATTTTTGACTTTTTCGACACTACCGGCCCTGTCGTTTTTTTCAATTTATGCCCGGTTTGGAAAATCCTTCACAATTTTCCCAAAACGCCCCAACTGTGCTTGATTTTGCTCCTTTCTGACTCAGTCCGCCCCCCTGGCCCCTTTTAGCAAGGTTTGGGAAAATCCGCACTTTTGACTTTTTCGACACTACCGGCCCTGTCGTTTTTTTCAATTTTTGCCCACTTTGGAAAATCCTTCACAATTTTCACAAAATGCCCCAACTGTGCTTGATTTTGCTCGTTTTTCAATAAGCCCGCCCCCTGGCCCCTTTTAGCAAAGATTTGGGAAAATCCCCATTTTTGACTTTTTCGACACTACCGGCCCTGTCTTTTTTTTCAATTCATGCCCGGTTTGGAAAATCCTTCACAATTTTCCCAAAACGCCCCAACTGTGCTTGATTTTGCTCCTTTCTGACTCAGCCCGCCCCCCTGGCCCCTTTTAGCAAGGTTTGGGAAAATCCCCATTTTTGACTTTTTCGACACTACCGGCACTGTCGTTTTTTTCAAATGTTGCCCGGTTTGGAAAATCCTTCACAATTTTCCCAAAACGCCCCAACTGTGCTTGATTTTGCTCGTTTTTCACTCAGCCCCCCCCTCTGGCCTCTTTAAGCAAATTTTGTGAAAATCCCCATTTTTGACTTTTTCGACACTACCGGCCCTGTCTTTTTTTTCAAATTTTGCCCGGTTTGGAAAATCCTTCACAATTTTCACACAACGCCCCAACTGTGCTTGATTTTGCTCCTTTCTCACTCAGCCCGCCCCCTGGCCCCTTTTAGCAAGGATTTGGGAAAAATCCCCATTTTTGACTTTTTCGACACTACCGGCCCTGTCGTTTTTTTCAAATTTTGCCCGGTTTGGAAAATCCTTCACAATTTTCCCAAAACGCCCCAACTGTGCTTAATTTTGCTCCTTTCTGACTCAGTCCGCCCCCCTGGCCCCTTTTAGCAAGGTTTGGGAAAATCCCCATTTTTGACTTTTTCGACACTACCGGACCTGTCGTTTTTTTCAAATTTTGCCCACTTTGGAAAATCCTTCACAATTTTCTCAAAACGCCCCAACTGTGCTTGATTTTGCTCCTTTCTGACTCAGTCCACCCCCTGGCACCTTTTAGCAAGGTTTGTGAAAATCCCCATTTTTGACTTTTTCGACACTACCGCCCCTGTCGTTTTTTTAAATTTTTGCCCACTTTGGAAAATCCTTCACAATTTTCACAAAACGCCCCAACTGTGCTTGATTTTGCTCCTTTTTCACCCAGCCCCCCCCCTCTGGCCTCTTTAAGCAAAGTTTGGGAAAATCCCCATTTTTGACTTTTTTGACACTACCGGCCCTGTCGTTTTTTTCAAATTTTGCCCGGTTTGGAAAATCCTTCACAATTTTCCCAAAACGCCCCAACTGTGCTTGATTTTGCTCCTTTCTGACTCAGTCCGCCCCCCTGGCCCCTTTTTGCAAGGTTTGGGAAAATCCGCATTTTTGACTTTTTCGACACTACCGGCCCTGTCGTTTTTTTCAATTTTTGCCCACTTTGGAAAATCCTTCACAATTTTCACACAACGCCCCAACTGTGCTTGATTTTGCTCGTTTTTCACTAAGCCCCCCCCTCTGGCCTCTTTAAGCAAATTTTGTGAAAATCCCCATTTTTGACTTTTTCGACACTACCGGCCCTGTCTTTTTTTTCAAATTTTGCCCGGTTTGGAAAATCCTTCACAATTTTCACACAACGCCCCAACTGTGCTTGATTTTGCTCCTTTCTCACTCAGCCCGCCCCCTGGCCCCTTTTAGCAAGGTTTGGGAAAATCCCCATTTTTGACTTTTTCGACACTACCGGCCCTGTCTTTTTTTCAAATTTTGCCCGGTTTGGAAAATCCTTCACAATTTTCACAAAACGCCCCAACTGTGCTTGATTTTGCTCGTTTTTCAATCAGCCCGCCCCCTGGCCCCTTTTAGCAAAAATTTGGGAAAATCCCAATTTTTGACTTTTTCGACACTACCGGACCTGTCGTTTTTTTCAAATTTTGCCCACTTTGGAAAATCCTTCACAATTTTCTCAAAACGCCCCAACTGTGCTTGATTTTGCTCCTTTTTGACTCAGTCCACCCCCTGGCACCTTTTAGCAAGGTTTGTGAAAATCCCCATTTTTGACTTTTTCGACACTACCGCCCCTGTCGTTTTTTTCAATTTTTGCCCACTTTGGAAAATCCTTCACAATTTTCACAAAACGCCCCAACTGTGCTTGATTTTGCTCCTTTTTCACCCAGCCCCCCCCCCTCTGGCCTCTTTAAGCAAAGTTTGGGAAAATCCCCATTTTTGACTTTTTTGACACTACCGGCACTGTCGTTTTTTTCAAATTTTGCCCGGTTTGGAAAATCCTTCACAATTTTCCCAAAACGCCCCAACTGTGCTTGATTTTGCTCCTTTCTGACTCAGTCCGCCCCCTGGCCCCTTTTTGCAAGGTTTGGGAAAATCCGCATTTTTGACTTTTTCGACACTACCGGCCCTGTCGTTTTTTTCAATTTTTGCCCACTTTGGAAAATCCTTCACAATTTTCACACAACGCCCCAACTGTGCTTGATTTTGCTCCTTTCTGACTCAGTCCGCCCCCTGGCAACTTTTAGCAAGGTTTGGGAAAATCCCCATTTTTGACTTTTTCGACACTACCGGCCCTGTCTTTTTTTCAAATTTTGTCCGGTTTGGAAAATCCTTCACAATTTTCACAAAACGCCCCAACTGTGCTTGATTTTGCTCGTTTTTCAATCAGCCCGCCCCCTGGCCCCTTTTAGCAAAAATTTGGGAAAATCCCAATTTTTGACTTTTTCGACACTACCGGACCTGTCGTTTTTTTCAAATTTTGCCCACTTTGGAAAATCCTTCACAATTTTTCCAAAACGCCCCAACTGTGCTTGATTTTGCTCCTTTTTGACTCAGTCCACCCCCTGGCACCTTTTAGCAAGGTTTGTGAAAATCCCAATTTTTGACTTTTTCGACACTACCGGACCTGTCGTTTTTTTCAAATTTTGCCCACTTTGGAAAATCCTTCACAATTTTCTCAAAACGCCCCAACTGTGCTTGATTTTGCTCCTTTTTGACTCAGTCCACCCCCTGGCACCTTTTAGCAAGGTTTGTGAAAATCCCCATTTTTGACTTTTTCGACACTACCGCCCCTGTCGTTTTTTTCAATTTTTGCCCACTTTGGAAAATCCTTCACAATTTTCACAAAACGCCCCAACTGTGCTTGATTTTGCTCCTTTTTCACCCAGCCCCCCCCTCTGGCCTCTTTAAGCAAAGTTTGGGAAAATCCCCATTTTTGACTTTTTTGACACTACCGGCACTGTCGTTTTTTTCAAATTTTGCCCGGTTTGGAAAATCCTTCACAATTTTCCCAAAACGCCCCAACTGTGCTTGATTTTGCTCCTTTCTGACTCAGTCCGCCCCCCTGGCCCCTTTTTGCAAGGTTTGGGAAAATCCGCATTTTTGACTTTTTCGACACTACCGGCCCTGTCGTTTTTTTCAATTTTTGCCCACTTTGGAAAATCCTTCACAATTTTCACACAACGCCCCAACTGTGCTTGATTTTGCTCCTTTTTGACTCAGTCCACCCCCTGGCACCTTTTAGCAAGGTTTGTGAAAATCCCCATTTTTGACTTTTTCGACACTACCGCCCCTGTCTTTTTTTTCAATTTTTGCCCACTTTGGAAAATCCTTCACAATTTTCCCAAAACGCCCCAACTGTGCTTGATTTTGCTCCTTTTTCACCCAGCCCCCCCCTCTGGCCTCTTTAAGCAAAGTTTGGGAAAATCCCCATTTTTGACTTTTTCGACACTACCGGCACTGTCGTTTTTTTCAAATTTTGCCCGGTTTGGAAAATCCTTCACAATTTTCCCAAAACGCCCCAACTGTGCTTGATTTTGCTCCTTTCTGACTCAGTCCGCCCCCCTGGCCCCTTTTAGCAAGGTTTGGGAAAATCCGCATTTTTGACTTTTTCGACACTACCGGCCCTGTCGTTTTTTTCAATTTTTGCCCACTTTGGAAAATCCTTCACAATTTTCACACAACGCCCCAACTGTGCTTGATTTTGCTCCTTTCTGACTCAGTCCGCCCCCTGGCAACTTTTAGCAAGGTTTGGGAAAATCCCCATTTTTGACTTTTTCGACACTACCGGCCCTGTCTTTTTTTCAAATTTTGCCCGGTTTGGAAAATCCTTCACAATTTTCACAAAACGCCCCAACTGTGCTTGATTTTGCTCGTTTTTCAATCAGCCCGCCCCCTGGCCCCTTTTAGCAAAAATTTGGGAAAATCCCAATTTTTGACTTTTTCGACACTACCGGACCTGTCATTTTTTTCAAATTTTGCCCACTTTGGAAAATCCTTCACAATTTTCTCAAAACGCCCCAACTGTGCTTGATTTTGCTCCTTTCTGACTCAGTCCGCCCCCCTGGCCCCTTTTAGCAAGGTTTGGGAAAATCCCCATTTTTGACTTTTTCGACACTACCGGCCCTGTCTTTTTTTTCAATTTATGCCCGGTTTGGAAAATCCTTCACAATTTTCTAAAAACGCCCCAACTGTGCTTGATTTTGCTCATTTCTGACTCAGTCCGCCCCCCTGGCCCCTTTTAGCAAGGATTTGGGAAAAATCCCCATTTTTGACTTTTTCGACACTACCGGCCCTGTCGTTTTTTTCAAATTTTGCCCGGTTTGGAAAATCCTTCACAATTTTCCCAAAACGCCCCAACTGTGCTTAATTTTGCTCCTTTCTGACTCAGTCCGCCCCCCTGGCCCCTTTTAGCAAGGTTTGGGAAAATCCGCATTTTTGACTTTTTCGACACTACCGGCCCTGTCTTTTTTTTCAATTCATGCCCAGTTTGGTAAATCCTTCACAATTTTCCCAAAACGCCCCAACTGTGCTTGATTTTGCTCCTTTCTGACTCAGTCCGCACCCCTGGCCCCTTTTAGCAAGGTTTGGAAAAATCCCCATTTTTGACTTTTTCGACACTACCGGCCCTGTCTTTTTTTCAAATTTTGCCCGGTTTGGAAAATCCTTCACAATTTTCCCAAAACGCCCCAACTGTGCTTGATTTTGCTCCTTTCTGACTCAGTCCGCCCCCCTGGCCCCTTTTTGCAAGGTTTGGGAAAATCCGCATTTTTGACTTTTTCGACACTACCGGCCCTGTCGTTTTTTTCAATTTTTGCCCACTTTGGAAAATCCTTCACAATTTTCACACAACGCCCCAACTGTGCTTGATTTTGCTCCTTTCTGACTCAGTCCGCCCCCTGGCAACTTTTAGCAAGGTTTGGGAAAATCCCCATTTTTGACTTTTTCGACACTACCGGCCCTGTCTTTTTTTCAAATTTTGTCCGGTTTGGAAAATCCTTCACAATTTTCACAAAATGCCCCAACTGTGCTTGATTTTGCTCGTTTTTCAATCAGCCCGCCCCCTGGCCCCTTTTAGCAAAAATTTGGGAAAATCCCAATTTTTGACTTTTTCGACACTACCGGACCTGTCGTTTTTTTCAAATTTTGCCCACTTTGGAAAATCCTTCACAATTTTTCCAAAACGCCCCAACTGTGCTTGATTTTGCTCCTTTTTGACTCAGTCCACCCCCTGGCACCTTTTAGCAAGGTTTGTGAAAATCCCAATTTTTGACTTTTTCGACACTACCGGACCTGTCGTTTTTTTCAAATTTTGCCCACTTTTGAAAATCCTTCACAATTTTCTCAAAACGCCCCAACTGTGCTTGATTTTGCTCCTTTTTGACTCAGTCCACCCCCTGGCACCTTTTAGCAAGGTTTGTGAAAATCCCCATTTTTGACTTTTTCGACACTACCGGCCCTGTCGTTTTTTTCAATTTTTGCCCACTTTGGAAAATCCTTCACAATTTTCACAAAACGCCCCAACTGTGCTTGATTTTGCTCCTTTTTCACCCAGCCCCCCCCTCTGGCCTCTTTAAGCAAAGTTTGGGAAAATCCCCATTTTTGACTTTTTTGACACTACCGGCACTGTCGTTTTTTTCAAATTTTGCCCGGTTTGGAAAATCCTTCACAATTTTCCCAAAACGCCCCAACTGTGCTTGATTTTGCTCCTCTCTGACTCAGTCCGCCCCCCTGGCCCCTTTTTGCAAGGTTTGGGAAAATCCGCATTTTTGACTTTTTCGACACTACCGGCCCTGTCGTTTTTTTCAATTTTTGCCCACTTTGGAAAATCCTTCACAATTTTCACACAACGCCCCAACTGTGCTTGATTTTGCTCCTTTCTGACTCAGTCCGCCCCCTGGCAACTTTTAGCAAGGTTTGGGAAAATCCCCATTTTTGACTTTTTCGACACTACCGGCCCTGTCTTTTTTTCAAATTTTGCCCGGTTTGGAAAATCCTTCACAATTTTCACAAAACGCCCCAACTGTGCTTGATTTTGCTCCTTTTTCACCCAGCCCCCCCCCTCTGGCCTCTTTAAGCAAAGTTTGGGAAAATCCCCATTTTTGACTTTTTCGACACTACCGGACCTGTCGTTTTTTTCAAATTTTGCCCACTTTGGAAAATCCTTCACAATTTTCTCAAAACGCCCCAACTGTGCTTGATTTTGCTCCTTTTTGACTCAGTCCACCCCCTGGCACCTTTTAGCAAGGTTTGTGAAAATCCCCATTTTTGACTTTTTCGACACTACCGGCCCTGTCGTTTTTTTCAATTTTTGCCCACTTTGGAAAATCCTTCACAATTTTCACAAAACGCCCCAACTGTGCTTGATTTTGCTCCTTTTTCACCCAGCCCCCCCCTCTGGCCTCTTTAAGCAAAGTTTGGGAAAATCCCCATTTTTGACTTTTTTGACACTACCGGCACTGTCGTTTTTTTCAAATTTTGCCCGGTTTGGAAAATCCTTCACAATTTTCCCAAAACGCCCCAACTGTGCTTGATTTTGCTCCTTTCTGACTCAGTCCGCCCCCTGGCAACTTTTAGCAAGGTTTGGGAAAATCCCCATTTTTGACTTTTTCGACACTACCGGCCCTGTCTTTTTTTCAAATTTTGCCCGGTTTGGAAAATCCTTCACAATTTTCACAAAACGCCCCAACTGTGCTTGATTTTGCTCCTTTTTCACCCAGCCCCCCCCTCTGGCCTCTTTAAGCAAAGTTTGGGAAAATCCCCATTTTTGACTTTTTCGACACTACCGGCACTGTCGTTTTTTTCAAATTTTGCCCGGTTTGGAAAATCCTTCACAATTTTCCCAAAACGCCCCAACTGTGCTTGATTTTGCTCCTTTCTGACTCAGTCCGCCCCCCTGGCCCCTTTTAGCAAGGTTTGGGAAAATCCCCATTTTTGACTTTTTCAACACTACCGGCCCTGTCTTTTTTTTCAATTTATGCCCGGTTTGGAAAATCCTTCACAATTTTCTAAAAACGCCCCAACTGTGCTTGATTTTGCTCATTTCTGACTCAGTCCGCCCCCCTGGCCCCTTTTAGCAAGGATTTGGGAAAAATCCCCATTTTTGACTTTTTCGACACTACCGGCCCTGTCGTTTTTTTCAAATTTTGCCCGGTTTGAAAAATCCTTCACAATTTTCCCAAAACGCCCCAACTGTGCTTAATTTTGCTCCTTTCTGACTCAGTCCGCCCCCCTGGCCCCTTTTAGCAAGGTTTGGGAAAATCCCCATTTTTGACTTTTTCGACACTACCGGCCCTGTCTTTTTTTTCAATTCATGCCCAGTTTGGTAAATCCTTCACAATTTTCCCAAAACGCCCCAACTGTGCTTGATTTTGCTCCTTTCTGACTCAGTCCGCACCCCTGGCCCCTTTTAGCAAGGTTTGGAAAAATCCCCATTTTTGACTTTTTCGACACTACCGGCCCTGTCTTTTTTTCAAATTTTGCCCGGTTTGGAAAATCCTTCACAATTTTCACAAAACGCCCCAACTGTGCTTGATTTTGCTCGTTTTTCAATCAGCCCGCCCCCTGGCCCCTTTTAGCAAAAATTTGGGAAAATCCCAATTTTTGACTTTTTCGACACTACCGGACCTGTCGTTTTTTTCAAATTTTGCCCACTTTGGAAAATCCTTCACAATTTTCTCAAAACGCCCCAACTGTGCTTGATTTTGCTCCTTTCTGACTCAGTCCACCCCCTGGCACCTTTTAGCAAGGTTTGTGAAAATCCCCATTTTTGACTTTTTCGACACTACCGGCCCTGTCGTTTTTTTCAATTTTTGCCCACTTTGGAAAATCCTTCACAATTTTCACAAAACGCCCCAACTGTGCTTGATTTTGCTCCTTTTTCACCCAGCCCCCCCCCTCTGGCCTCTTTAAGCAAAGTTTGGGAAAATCCCCATTTTTGACTTTTTTGACAGTACCGGCACTGTCGTTTTTTTCAAATTTTGCCCGGTTTGGAAAATCCTTCACAATTTTCCCAAAACGCCCCAACTGTGCTTGATTTTGCTCCTCTCTGACTCAGTCCGCCCCCCTGGCCCCTTTTTGCAAGGTTTGGGAAAATCCGCATTTTTGACTTTTTCGACACTACCGGCCCTGTCGTTTTTTTCAATTTTTGCCCACTTTGGAAAATCCTTCACAATTTTCACACAACGCCCCAACTGTGCTTGATTTTGCTCCTTTCTGACTCAGTCCGCCCCCTGGCAACTTTTAGCAAGGTTTGGGAAAATCCCCATTTTTGACTTTTTCGACACTACCGGCCCTGTCTTTTTTTCAAATTTTGCCCGGTTTGGAAAATCCTTCACAATTTTCACAAAACGCCCCAACTGTGCTTGATTTTGCTCCTTTTTCACCCAGCCCCCCCCTCTGGCCTCTTTAAGCAAAGTTTGGGAAAATCCCCATTTTTGACTTTTTCGACACTACCGGACCTGTCGTTTTTTTCAAATTTTGCCCACTTTGGAAAATCCTTCACAATTTTCTCAAAACGCCCCAACTGTGCTTGATTTTGCTCCTTTTTGACTCAGTCCACCCCCTGGCACCTTTTAGCAAGGTTTGTGAAAATCCCCATTTTTGACTTTTTCGACACTACCGGCCCTGTCGTTTTTTTCAATTTTTGCCCACTTTGGAAAATCCTTCACAATTTTCACAAAACGCCCCAACTGTGCTTGATTTTGCTCCTTTTTCACCCAGCCCCCCCCTCTGGCCTCTTTAAGCAAAGTTTGGGAAAATCCCCATTTTTGACTTTTTTGACACTACCGGCACTGTCGTTTTTTTCAAATTTTGCCCGGTTTGGAAAATCCTTCACAATTTTCCCAAAACGCCCCAACTGTGCTTGATTTTGCTCCTCTCTGACTCAGTCCGCCCCCCTGGCCCCTTTTTGCAAGGTTTGGGAAAATCCGCATTTTTGACTTTTTCGACACTACCGGCCCTGTCGTTTTTTTCAATTTTTGCCCACTTTGGAAAATCCTTCACAATTTTCACACAACGCCCCAACTGTGCTTGATTTTGCTCCTTTCTGACTCAGTCCGCCCCCTGGCAACTTTTAGCAAGGTTTGGGAAAATCCCCATTTTTGACTTTTTCGACACTACCGGCCCTGTCTTTTTTTCAAATTTTGCCCGGTTTGGAAAATCCTTCACAATTTTCACAAAACGCCCAAACTGTGCTTGATTTTGCTCCTTTTTCACCCAGCCCCCCCCTCTGGCCTCTTTAAGCAAAGTTTGGGAAAATCCCCATTTTTGACTTTTTCGACACTACCGGCACTGTCGTTTTTTTCAAATTTTGCCCGGTTTGGAAAATCCTTCACAATTTTCCCAAAACGCCCCAACTGTGCTTGATTTTGCTCCTTTCTGACTCAGTCCGCCCCCCTGGCCCCTTTTAGCAAGGTTTGGGAAAATCCCCATTTTTGACTTTTTCGACACTACCGGCCCTGTCGTTTTTTTCAATTTTTGCCCACTTTGGAAAATCCTTCACAATTTTCACACAACGCCCCAACTGTAATTGATTTTGCTCCTTTCTGACTCAGTCCGCCCCCTGGCAACTTTTAGCAAGGTTTGGGAAAATCCCCATTTTTGACTTTTTCGACACTACCGGCCCTGTCTTTTTTTCAAATTTTGCCCGGTTTGGAAAATCCTTCACAATTTTCACAAAACGCCCCAACTGTGCTTGATTTTGCTCGTTTTTCAATCAGCCCGCCCCCTGGCCCCTTTTAGCAAAAATTTGGGAAAATCCCAATTTTTGACTTTTTCGACACTACCGGACCTGTCATTTTTTTCAAATTTTGCCCACTTTGGAAAATCCTTCACAATTTTCTCAAAACGCCCCAACTGTGCTTGATTTTGCTCCTTTCTGACTCAGTCCGCCCCCCTGGCCCCTTTTAGCAAGGTTTGGGAAAATCCCCATTTTTGACTTTTTCGACACTACCGGCCCTGTCTTTTTTTTTCAATTTATGCCCGGTTTGGAAAATCCTTCACAATTTTCTAAAAACGCCCCAACTGTGCTTGATTTTGCTCATTTCTGACTCAGTCCGCCCCCCTGGCCCCTTTTAGCAAGGATTTGGGAAAAATCCCCATTTTTGACTTTTTCGACACTACCGGCCCTGTCGTTTTTTTCAAATTTTGCCCGGTTTGGAAAATCCTTCACAATTTTCCCAAAACGCCCCAACTGTGCTTAATTTTGCTCCTTTCTGACTCAGTCCGCCCCCCTGGCCCCTTTTAGCAAGGTTTGGGAAAATCCCCATTTTTGACTTTTTCGACACTACCGGCCCTGTCTTTTTTTTCAATTCATGCCCAGTTTGGTAAATCCTTCACAATTTTCCCAAAACGCCCCAACTGTGCTTAATTTTGCTCCTTTCTGACTCAGTCCGCCCCCCTGGCCCCTTTTAGCAAGGTTTGGGAAAATCCCCATTTTTGACTTTTTCGACACTACCGGCCCTGTCTTTTTTTTCAATTCATGCCCAGTTTGGTAAATCCTTCACAATTTTCCCAAAACGCCCCAACTGTGCTTGATTTTGCTCCTTTCTGACTCAGTCCGCACCCCTGGCCCCTTTTAGCAAGGTTTGGAAAAATCCCCATTTTTGACTTTTTCGACACTACCGGCCCTGTCTTTTTTTCAAATTTTGCCCGGTTTGGAAAATCCTTCACAATTTTCACAAAACGCCCCAACTGTGCTTGATTTTGCTCGTTTTTCAATCAGCCCGCCCCCTGGCCCCTTTTAGCAAAAATTTGGGAAAATCCCAATTTTTGACTTTTTCGACACTACCGGACCTGTCGTTTTTTTCAAATTTTGCCCACTTTGGAAAATCCTTCACAATTTTCTCAAAACGCCCCAACTGTGCTTGATTTTGCTCCTTTCTGACTCAGTCCACCCCCTGGCACCTTTTAGCAAGGTTTGTGAAAATCCCCATTTTTGACTTTTTCGACACTACCGCCCCTGTCGTTTTTTTCAATTTTTGCCCACTTTGGAAAATCCTTCACAATTTTCACAAAACGCCCCAACTGTGCTTGATTTTGCTCCTTTTTCACCCAGCCCCCCCCCTCTGGCCTCTTTAAGCAAAGTTTGGGATAATCCCCATTTTTGACTTTTTTGACACTACCGGCCCTGTCGTTTTTTTCAAATTTTGCCCGGTTTGGAAAATCCTTCACAATTTTCCCAAAACGCCCCAACTGTGCTTGATTTTGCTCCTTTCTGACTCAGTCCGCCCCCCTGGCCCCTTTTTGCAAGGTTTGGGAAAATCCGCATTTTTGACTTTTTCGACACTACCGGCCCTGTCGTTTTTTTCAATTTTTGCCCACTTTGGAAAATCCTTCACAATTTTCACACAACGCCCCAACTGTGCTTGATTTTGCTCGTTTTTCACTCAGCCCCCCCCTCTGGCCTCTTTAAGCAAATTTTGTGAAAATCCCCATTTTTGACTTTTTCGACACTACCGGCCCAGTCTTTTTTTCAAATTTTGCCCGGTTTGGAAAATCCTTCACAATTTTCCCAAAACGCCCCAACTGTGCTTGATTTTGCTCGTTTTTCACTCAGCCCCCCCCTCTGGCCTCTTTAAGCAAATTTTGTGAAAATCCCCATTTTTGACTTTTTCGACACTACCGGCCCTGTCGTTTTTTTCAAATTTTGCCCGGTTTGGAAAATCCTTCACAATTTTCACACAACGCCCCAACTGTGCTTGATTTTGCTCCTTTCTCACTCAGCCCGCCCCCCTGGCCCCTTTTAACAAGGATTTGGGAAAATCCCCATTTTTGACTTTTTCGACACTACCGGCCCTGTCGTTTTTTTCAAATTTTGCCCGGTTTGGAAAATCCTTCACAATTTTCCCAAAACGCCCCAACTGTGCTTGATTTTGCTCCTTTCTGACTCAGTCCGCCCCCCTGGCCCCTTTTAGCAAGGTTTGGGAAAATCCCCATTTTTGACTTTTTCGACACTACCGGCCCTGTCTTTTTTTCAAATTTTGCCCGGTTTGGAAAATCCTTCACAATTTTCCCAAAACGCCCCAACTGTGCTTGATTTTGCTCGTTTTTCAATAAGCCCGCCCCCTGGCCCCTTTTAGCAAAGATTTGGGAAAATCCCCATTTTTGACTTTTTCGACACTACCGGCCCTGTCGTTTTTTTCAAATTTTGCCCGGTTTGGAAAATCCTTCACAATTTTCCCAAAACGCCCCAACTGTGCTTGATTTTGCTCCTTTCTGACTCAGTCCGCCCCCCTGGCCCCTTTTAGCAAGGTTTGGGAAAATCCCCATTTTTGACTTTTTCGACACTACCGGCCCTGTCTTTTTTTTCAATTTATGCCCACTTTGGAAAATCCTTCACAATTTTCCCAAAACGCCCCAACTGTGCTTGATTTTGCTCCTTTCTGACTCAGTCCGCCCCCTGGCAACTTTTAGCAAGGTTTGGGAAAATCCCCATTTTTGACTTTTTCGACACTACCGGCCCTGTCGTTTTTTTCAAATTTTGCCCGGTTTGGAAAATCCTTCACAATTTTCCCAAAACGCCCCAACTGTGCTTGATTTTGCTCCTTTCTGACTCAGCCCGCCCCCCTGGCCCCTTTTAGCAAAGTTTGGGAAAATCCCCATTTTTGACTTTTTCGACACTACCGGCACTGTCGTTTTTTTCAAATGTTGCCCGGTTTGGAAAATCCTTCACAATTTTCCCAAAACGCCCCAACTGTGCTTGATTTTGCTCCTTTCTCACTCAGCCCGCCCCCTGGCCCCTTTTAGCAAAGATTTGGGAAAATCCCCATTTTTGACTTTTTCGACACTACCGGCCCTGTCGTTTTTTTCAAATTTTGCCCGGTTTGGAAAATCCTTCACAATTTTCCCAAAACGCCCCAACTGTGCTTGATTTTGCTCCTTTCTGACTCAGTCCGCCCCCCTGGCCCCTTTTAGCAAGGTTTGGGAAAATCCCCATTTTTGACTTTTTCGACACTACCGGCCCTGTCTTTTTTCTCAATTTATGCCCGGTTTGGAAAATCCTTCACAATTTTCCCAAAACGCCCCAACTGTGCTTGATTTTGCTCCTTTCTCACTCAGCCCGCCCCCTGGCCCCTTTTAGCAAAGATTTGGGAAAATCCCCATTTTTGACTTTTTCGACACTACCGGCCCTGTCGTTTTTTTCAATTTATGCCCGGTTTGGAAAATCCTTCACAATTTTCCCAAAACGCCCCAACTGTGCTTGATTTTGCTCCTTTCTGACTCAGTCCGCCCCCCTGGCCCCTTTTAGCAAGGTTTGGGAAAATCCGCATTTTTGACTTTTTCGACACTACCGGCCCTGTCGTTTTTTTCAATTTTTGCCCACTTTGGAAAATCCTTCACAATTTTCACAAAATGCCCCAACTGTGCTTGATTTTGCTCGTTTTTCAATAAGCCCGCCCCCTGGCCCCTTTTAGCAAAGATTTGGGAAAATCCCCATTTTTGACTTTTTCGACACTACCGGCCCTGTCTTTTTTTTCAATTCATGCCCGGTTTGGAAAATCCTTCACAATTTTCCCAAAACGCCCCAACTGTGCTTGATTTTGCTCCTTTCTGACTCAGCCCGCCCCCCTGGCCCCTTTTAGCAAGGTTTGGGAAAATCCCCATTTTTGACTTTTTCGACACTACCGGCACTGTCGTTTTTTTCAAATGTTGCCCGGTTTGGAAAATCCTTCACAATTTTCCCAAAACGCCCCAACTGTGCTTGATTTTGCTCGTTTTTCACTCAGCCCCCCCCTCTGGCCTCTTTAAGCAAATTTTGTGAAAATCCCCATTTTTGACTTTTTCGACACTACCGGCCCTGTCTTTTTTTTCAAATTTTGCCCGGTTTGGAAAATCCTTCACAATTTTCACACAACGCCCCAACTGTGCTTGATTTTGCTCCTTTCTCACTCAGCCCGCCCCCTGGCCCCTTTTAGCAAGGATTTGGGAAAAATCCCCATTTTTGACTTTTTCGACACTACCGGCCCTGTCGTTTTTTTCAAATTTTGCCCGGTTTGGAAAATCCTTCACAATTTTCCCAAAACGCCCCAACTGTGCTTAATTTTGCTCCTTTCTGACTCAGTCCGCCCCCCTGGCCCCTTTTAGCAAGGTTTGGGAAAATCCCCATTTTTGACTTTTTCGACACTACCGGACCTGTCGTTTTTTTCAAATTTTGCCCACTTTGGAAAATCCTTCACAATTTTCACAAAACGCCCCAACTGTGCTTGATTTTGCTCCTTTTTCACCCAGCCCCCCCCCTCTGGCCTCTTTAAGCAAAGTTTGGGATAATCCCCATTTTTGACTTTTTTGACACTACCGGCCCTGTCGTTTTTTTCAAATTTTGCCCGGTTTGGAAAATCCTTCACAATTTTCCCAAAACGCCCCAACTGTGCTTGATTTTGCTCCTTTCTGACTCAGTCCGCCCCCCTGGCCCCTTTTTGCAAGGTTTGGGAAAATCCGCATTTTTGACTTTTTCGACACTACCGGCCCTGTCGTTTTTTTCAATTTTTGCCCACTTTGGAAAATCCTTCACAATTTTCACACAACGCCCCAACTGTGCTTGATTTTGCTCGTTTTTCACTCAGCCCCCCCCTCTGGCCTCTTTAAGCAAATTTTGTGAAAATCCCCATTTTTGACTTTTTCGACACTACCGGCCCAGTCTTTTTTTCAAATTTTGCCCGGTTTGGAAAATCCTTCACAATTTTCCCAAAACGCCCCAACTGTGCTTGATTTTGCTCGTTTTTCACTCAGCCCCCCCCTCTGGCCTCTTTAAGCAAATTTTGTGAAAATCCCCATTTTTGACTTTTTCGACACTACCGGCCCTGTCGTTTTTTTCAAATTTTGCCCGGTTTGGAAAATCCTTCACAATTTTCACACAACGCCCCAACTGTGCTTGATTTTGCTCCTTTCTCACTCAGCCCGCCCCCCTGGCCCCTTTTAACAAGGATTTGGGAAAATCCCCATTTTTGACTTTTTCGACACTACCGGCCCTGTCGTTTTTTTCAAATTTTGCCCGGTTTGGAAAATCCTTCACAATTTTCCCAAAACGCCCCAACTGTGCTTGATTTTGCTCCTTTCTGACTCAGTCCGCCCCCCTGGCCCCTTTTAGCAAGGTTTGGGAAAATCCCCATTTTTGACTTTTTCGACACTACCGGCCCTGTCTTTTTTTCAAATTTTGCCCGGTTTGGAAAATCCTTCACAATTTTCCCAAAACGCCCCAACTGTGCTTGATTTTGCTCGTTTTTCAATAAGCCCGCCCCCTGGCCCCTTTTAGCAAAGATTTGGGAAAATCCCCATTTTTGACTTTTTCGACACTACCGGCCCTGTCGTTTTTTTCAAATTTTGCCCGGTTTGGAAAATCCTTCACAATTTTCCCAAAACGCCCCAACTGTGCTTGATTTTGCTCCTTTCTGACTCAGTCCGCCCCCCTGGCCCCTTTTAGCAAGGTTTGGGAAAATCCCCATTTTTGACATTTTCGACACTACCGGCCCTGTCTTTTTTTTCAATTTATGCCCACTTTGGAAAATCCTTCACAATTTTCCCAAAACGCCCCAACTGTGCTTGATTTTGCTCCTTTCTGACTCAGTCCGCCCCCTGGCAACTTTTAGCAAGGTTTGGGAAAATCCCCATTTTTGACTTTTTCGACACTACCGGCCCTGTCGTTTTTTTCAAATTTTGCCCGGTTTGGAAAATCCTTCACAATTTTCCCAAAACGCCCCAACTGTGCTTGATTTTGCTCCTTTCTGACTCAGCCCGCCCCCCTGGCCCCTTTTAGCAAAGTTTGGGAAAATCCCCATTTTTGACTTTTTCGACACTACCGGCACTGTCGTTTTTTTCAAATGTTGCCCGGTTTGGAAAATCCTTCACAATTTTCCCAAAACGCCCCAACTGTGCTTGATTTTGCTCCTTTCTCACTCAGCCCGCCCCCTGGCCCCTTTTAGCAAAGATTTGGGAAAATCCCCATTTTTGACTTTTTCGACACTACCGGCCCTGTCGTTTTTTTCAAATTTTGCCCGGTTTGGAAAATCCTTCACAATTTTCCCAAAACGCCCCAACTGTGCTTGATTTTGCTCCTTTCTGACTCAGTCCGCCCCCCTGGCCCCTTTTAGCAAGGTTTGGGAAAATCCCCATTTTTGACTTTTTCGACACTACCGGCCCTGTCTTTTTTCTCAATTTATGCCCGGTTTGGAAAATCCTTCACAATTTTCCCAAAACGCCCCAACTGTGCTTGATTTTGCTCCTTTCTCACTCAGCCCGCCCCCTGGCCCCTTTTAGCAAAGATTTGGGAAAATCCCCATTTTTGACTTTTTCGACACTACCGGCCCTGTCGTTTTTTTCAATTTATGCCCGGTTTGGAAAATCCTTCACAATTTTCCCAAAACGCCCCAACTGTGCTTGATTTTGCTCCTTTCTGACTCAGTCCGCCCCCCTGGCCCCTTTTAGCAAGGTTTGGGAAAATCCGCATTTTTGACTTTTTCGACACTACCGGCCCTGTCGTTTTTTTCAATTTTTGCCCACTTTGGAAAATCCTTCACAATTTTCACAAAATGCCCCAACTGTGCTTGATTTTGCTCGTTTTTCAATAAGCCCGCCCCCTGGCCCCTTTTAGCAAAGATTTGGGAAAATCCCCATTTTTGACTTTTTCGACACTACCGGCCCTGTCTTTTTTTTCAATTCATGCCCGGTTTGGAAAATCCTTCACAATTTTCCCAAAACGCCCCAACTGTGCTTGATTTTGCTCCTTTCTGACTCAGCCCGCCCCCCTGGCCCCTTTTAGCAAGGTTTGGGAAAATCCCCATTTTTGACTTTTTCGACACTACCGGCACTGTCGTTTTTTTCAAATGTTGCCCGGTTTGGAAAATCCTTCACAATTTTCCCAAAACGCCCCAACTGTGCTTGATTTTGCTCGTTTTTCACTCAGCCCCCCCCTCTGGCCTCTTTAAGCAAATTTTGTGAAAATCCCCATTTTTGACTTTTTCGACACTACCGGCCCTGTCTTTTTTTTCAAATTTTGCCCGGTTTGGAAAATCCTTCACAATTTTCACACAACGCCCCAACTGTGCTTGATTTTGCTCCTTTCTCACTCAGCCCGCCCCCTGGCCCCTTTTAGCAAGGATTTGGGAAAAATCCCCATTTTTGACTTTTTCGACACTACCCGGCCCTGTCGTTTTTTTCAAATTTTGCCCGGTTTGGAAAATCCTTCACAATTTTCCCAAAACGCCCCAACTGTGCTTAATTTTGCTCCTTTCTGACTCAGTCCGCCCCCCCTGGCCCCTTTTAGCAAGGTTTGGGAAAATCCCCATTTTTGACTTTTTCGACACTACCGGACCTGTCGTTTTTTTCAAATTTTGCCCACTTTGGAAAATCCTTCACAATTTTCTCAAAACGCCCCAACTGTGCTTGATTTTGCTCCTTTCTGACTCAGTCCACCCCCTGGCACCTTTTAGCAAGGTTTGTGAAAATCCCCATTTTTGACTTTTTCGACACTACCGCCCCTGTCGTTTTTTTAAATTTTTGCCCACTTTGGAAAATCCTTCACAATTTTCACAAAACGCCCCAACTGTGCTTGATTTTGCTCCTTTTTCACCCAGCCCCCCCCCTCTGGCCTCTTTAAGCAAAGTTTGGGAAAATCCCAATTTTTGACTTTTTTGACACTACCGGCCCTGTCGTTTTTTTCAAATTTTGCCCGGTTTGGAAAATCCTTCACAATTTTCCCAAAACGCCCCAACTGTGCTTGATTTTGCTCCTTTCTGACTCAGTCCGCCCCCCTGCCCCCTTTTTGCAAGGTTTGGGAAAATCCGCATTTTTGACTTTTTCGACACTACCGGCCCTGTCTTTTTTTCAAATTTTGCCCGGTTTGGAAAATCCTTCACAATTTTCACAAAACGCCCCAACTGTGCTTGATTTTGCTCCTTTTTCACCCAGCCCCCCCCCTCTGGCCTCTTTAAGCAAAGTTTGGGAAAATCCCCATTTTTGACTTTTTCGACACTACCGGCACTGTCGTTTTTTTCAAATTTTGCCCGGTTTGGAAAATCCTTCACAATTTTCCCAAAACGCCCCAACTGTGCTTGCTTTTGCTCCTTTCTGACTCAGTCCGCCCCCCTGGCCCCTTTTAGCAAGGTTTGGGAAAATCCCCATTTTTGACTTTTTCGACACTACCGGCCCTGTCTTTTTTTTCAAATTTTACCCGGTTTGGAAAATCCTTCACAATTTTCACTAAACGCCCAACTGTGCTTGATTTTGCTCGTTTTTCAATAAGCCCGCCCCCTGGCCCCTTTTAGCAAAGATTTGGGAAAATCCCCATTTTTGACTTTTTCGACACTACCGGCCCTTTCGTTTTTTTCAAATTTTGCCCGGTTTGGAAAATCCTTCACAATTTTCCCAAAACGCCCCAACTGTGCTTGATTTTGCTCCTTTCTTACTTAGTCCGCCCCCCTGGCCCCTTTTAGCAAGGTTTTGGAAAATCCCCATTTTTGACTTTTTCGACACTACCGGCCCTGTCGTTTTTTTCAAATTTTGCCCGGTTTGGAAAATCCTTCACAATTTTCTCAAAACGCCCCAACTGTGCTTGATTTTGCTCGTTTTTCAATCAGCCCGCCCCCTGGCCCCTTTTAGCAAAAATTTGGGATAATCCCAATTTTTGACTTTTTCGACACTACCGGACCTGTCGTTTTTTTCAAATTTTGCCCACTTTGGAAAATCCTTCACAATTTTCTCAAAACGCCCCAACTGTGCTTGATTTTGCTCCTTTCTGACTCAGTCCACCCCCTGGCAGCTTTTAGCAAGGTTTGTGAAAATCCCCATTTTTGACTTTTTCGACACTACCGGCCCTGTCGTTTTTTTCAATTTTTGCCCACTTTGGAAAATCCTTCACAATTTTCACAAAACGCCCCAACTGTGCTTGATTTTGCTCCTTTTTCACCCAGCCCCCCCCTCTGGCCTCTATAAGCAAAGTTTGGGAAAATCCCCATTTTTGACTTTTTCGACACTACCGGCACTGTCGTTTTTTTCAAATTTTGCCCGGTTTGGAAAATCCTTCACAATTTTCCCAAAACGCCCCAACTGTGCTTGATTGTGCTCCTTTCTTACTTAGTCCGCCCCCCTGACCCCTTTTAGCAAGGTTTGGGAAAATCCCCATTTTTGACTTTTTCGACACTACCGGCCCTGTCTTTTTTTTCAAATTTTACCCGGTTTGGAAAATCCTTCACAATTTTCCCAAAACGCCCCAACTGTGCTTGATTTTGCTCCTTTCTGACTCAGTCCGCCCCCTGGCACCTTTTAGCAAGGTTTGGGAAAATCCCCATTTTTGACTTTTTCGACACTACCGGCCCTGTCTTTTTTTCAAATTTTGCCCGGTTTGGAAAATCCTTCACAATTTTCACAAAACGCCCCAACTGTGCTTGATTTTGCTCGTTTTTCAATCAGCCCGCCCCCTGGCCCCTTTTAGCAAAAATTTGGGAAAATCCCCATTTTTGACTTTTTCGACACTACCGGACCTGTCGTTTTTTTCAAATTTTGCCCGGTTTGGAAAATCCTTCACAATTTTCTCAAAACGCCCCAACTGTGCTTGATTTTGCTCCTTTCTGACTCAGTCCACCCCCTGGCACCTTTTAGCAAGGTTTGTGAAAATCCCCATTTTTGACTTTTTCGACACTACCGCCCCTGTCGTTTTTTTCAATTTTTGCCCTCTTTGGAAAATCCTTCACAATTTTCACAAAACGCCCCAACTGTGCTTGATTTTGCTCCTTTTTCACCCAGCCCCCCCCTCTGGCCTCTTTAAGCAAAGTTTGGGAAAATCCCCATTTTTGACTTTTTCGACACTACCGGCACTGTCGTTTTTTTCAAATTTTGCCCGGTTTGGAAAATCCTTCACAATTTTCCCAAAACGCCCCAACTGTGCTTGATTTTGCTCCTTTCTGACTCAGTCCGCCCCCTGGCACCTTTTAGCAAGGTTTGGGAAAATGCCCATTTTTGACTTTTTCGACACTATCGGCCCTGTCTTTTTTTCAAATTTTGCCCGGTTTGGAAAATCCTTCACAATTTTCACAAAACGCCCCAACTGTGCTTGATTTTGCTCGTTTTTCAATCAGCCCGCCCCCTGGCCCCTTTTAGCAAAAATTTGGGAAAATCCCAATTTTTGACTTTTTCGACACTACCGGCCCTGTCGTTTTTTTCAAATTTTGCCCGGTTTGGAAAATCCTTCACAATTTTCCCAAAACGCCCCAACTGTGCTTGATTTTGCTCCTTTCTGACTCAGTCCGCCCCCCTGGCCCCTTTTAGCAAGGTTTGGGAAAATCCCCATTTTTGACTTTTTCGACACTACCGGCCCTGTCGTTTTTTAAAATTTTTGCCCACTTTGGAAAATCCTTCACAATTTTCACACAACGTCCCAACTGTGCTTGATTTTGCTCCTTTCTTACTTAGTCCGCCCCCCAGGCCCCTTTTAGCTAGGTTTTGGAAAATCCCCATTTTTGACTTTTTCGACACTACCGGACCTGTCGTTTTTTTCAAATTTTGCCCGGTTTGGAAAATCCTTCACAATTTTCTCAAAACGCCCCAACTGTGCTTGATTTTGCTCATTTCTGACTCAGTCCGCCCCCCTGGCCCCTTTTAGCAAGGTTTGGGAAAATCCGCATTTTTGACTTTTTCTACACTACCGGCCCTGTCTTTTTTTCAAATTTTGCCCGGTTTGGAAAATCCTTCACAATTTTCACAAAACGCCCCAACTGTGCTTGATTTTGCTCGTTTTTCAATCAGCCCGCCCCCTGGCCCCTTTTAGCAAGGTTTGGGAAAATCCGCATTTTTGACTTTTTCGACACTACCGGACCTGTCGTTTTTTTCAAATTTTGCCCGGTTTGGAAAATCCTTCACAATTTTCACAAAACGCCCCAACTGTGCTTGATTTTGCTCGTTTTTCAATCAGCCCGCCCCCTGGCCCCTTTTAGCAAAAATTTGGGAAAATCCCCATTTTTGACTTTTTCGACACTACCGGACCTGTCGTTTTTTTCAAATTTTGCCCACTTTGGAAAATCCTTCACAATTTTCTCAAAACGCCCCAACTGTGCTTGATTTTGCAACTTTCTGACTCAGTCCACCCCCTGGCACCTTTTAGCAAGGTTTGTGAAAATCCCCATTTTTGACTTTTTCGACACTACCGGCCCTGTCTTTTTTTCAAATTTTGCCCGGTTTGGAAAATCCTTCACAATTTTCACAAAACGCCCCAACTGTGCTTGATTTTGCTCCTTTTTCACCCAGCCCCCCCCTCTGGCCTCTTTAAGCAAAGTTTGGGAAAATCCCCATTTTTGACTTTTTCGACACTACCGGCCCTGTCTTTTTTTCAAATTTTGCCCGGTTTGGAAAATCCTTCACAATTTTCACAAAACGCCCCAACTGTGCTTGATTTTGCTCCTTTTTCACCCAGCCCCCCCCCTCTGGCCTCTTTAAGCAAAGTTTGGGAAAATCCCCATTTTTGACTTTTTCGACACTACCGGCACTGTCGTTTTTTTCAAATTTTGCCCGGTTTGGAAAATCCTTCACAATTTTCCCAAAACGCCCCAACTGTGCTTGCTTTTGCTCCTTTCTGACTCAGTCCGCCCCCCTGGCCCCTTTTAGCAAGGTTTGGGAAAATCCCCATTTTTGACTTTTTCGACACTACCGGCCCTGTCTTTTTTTTCAAATTTTACCCGGTTTGGAAAATCCTTCACAATTTTCACTAAACGCCCAACTGTGCTTGATTTTGCTCGTTTTTCAATAAGCCCGCCCCCTGGCCCCTTTTAGCAAAGATTTGGGAAAATCCCCATTTTTGACTTTTTCGACACTACCGGCCCTTTCGTTTTTTTCAAATTTTGCCCGGTTTGGAAAATCCTTCACAATTTTCCCAAAACGCCCCAACTGTGCTTGATTTTGCTCCTTTCTTACTTAGTCCGCCCCCCTGGCCCCTTTTAGCAAGGTTTTGGAAAATCCCCATTTTTGACTTTTTCGACACTACCGGCCCTGTCGTTTTTTTCAAATTTTGCCCGGTTTGGAAAATCCTTCACAATTTTCTCAAAACGCCCCAACTGTGCTTGATTTTGCTCGTTTTTCAATCAGCCCGCCCCCTGGCCCCTTTTAGCAAAAATTTGGGATAATCCCAATTTTTGACTTTTTCGACACTACCGGACCTGTCGTTTTTTTCAAATTTTGCCCACTTTGGAAAATCCTTCACAATTTTCTCAAAACGCCCCAACTGTGCTTGATTTTGCTCCTTTCTGACTCAGTCCACCCCCTGGCAGCTTTTAGCAAGGTTTGTGAAAATCCCCATTTTTGACTTTTTCGACACTACCGGCCCTGTCGTTTTTTTCAATTTTTGCCCACTTTGGAAAATCCTTCACAATTTTCACAAAACGCCCCAACTGTGCTTGATTTTGCTCCTTTTTCACCCAGCCCCCCCCTCTGGCCTCTATAAGCAAAGTTTGGGAAAATCCCCATTTTTGACTTTTTCGACACTACCGGCACTGTCGTTTTTTTCAAATTTTGCCCGGTTTGGAAAATCCTTCACAATTTTCCCAAAACGCCCCAACTGTGCTTGATTGTGCTCCTTTCTTACTTAGTCCGCCCCCCTGACCCCTTTTAGCAAGGTTTGGGAAAATCCCCATTTTTGACTTTTTCGACACTACCGGCCCTGTCTTTTTTTTCAAATTTTACCCGGTTTGGAAAATCCTTCACAATTTTCCCAAAACGCCCCAACTGTGCTTGATTTTGCTCCTTTCTGACTCAGTCCGCCCCCTGGCACCTTTTAGCAAGGTTTGGGAAAATCCCCATTTTTGACTTTTTCGACACTACCGGCCCTGTCTTTTTTTCAAATTTTGCCCGGTTTGGAAAATCCTTCACAATTTTCACAAAACGCCCCAACTGTGCTTGATTTTGCTCGTTTTTCAATCAGCCCGCCCCCTGGCCCCTTTTAGCAAAAATTTGGGAAAATCCCCATTTTTGACTTTTTCGACACTACCGGACCTGTCGTTTTTTTCAAATTTTGCCCGGTTTGGAAAATCCTTCACAATTTTCTCAAAACGCCCCAACTGTGCTTGATTTTGCTCCTTTCTGACTCAGTCCACCCCCTGGCACCTTTTAGCAAGGTTTGTGAAAATCCCCATTTTTGACTTTTTCGACACTACCGCCCCTGTCGTTTTTTTCAATTTTTGCCCTCTTTGGAAAATCCTTCACAATTTTCACAAAACGCCCCAACTGTGCTTGATTTTGCTCCTTTTTCACCCAGCCCCCCCCTCTGGCCTCTTTAAGCAAAGTTTGGGAAAATCCCCATTTTTGACTTTTTCGACACTACCGGCACTGTCGTTTTTTTCAAATTTTGCCCGGTTTGGAAAATCCTTCACAATTTTCCCAAAACGCCCCAACTGTGCTTGATTTTGCTCCTTTCTGACTCAGTCCGCCCCCTGGCACCTTTTAGCAAGGTTTGGGAAAATGCCCATTTTTGACTTTTTCGACACTATCGGCCCTGTCTTTTTTTCAAATTTTGCCCGGTTTGGAAAATCCTTCACAATTTTCACAAAACGCCCCAACTGTGCTTGATTTTGCTCGTTTTTCAATCAGCCCGCCCCCTGGCCCCTTTTAGCAAAAATTTGGGAAAATCCCAATTTTTGACTTTTTCGACTCTACCGGACCTGTCGTTTTTTTCAAATTTTGCCCACTTTGGAAAATCCTTCACAATTTTCTCAAAACGCCCCAACTGTGCTTGATTTTGCTCCTTTCTGACTCAGTCCACCCCCTGGCACCTTTTAGCAAGGTTTGTGAAAATCCCCATTTTTGACTTGTTCGACACTACCGGACCTGTCGTTTATTTCAAATTTTGCCCGGTTTGGAAAATCCTTCACAATTTTCCCAAAATGCCCCAACTGTGCTTGATTTTGCTCCTTTCTTACTTAGTCCGCCCCCCTGGCCCCTTTTAGCAAGGTTTTGGAAAATCCCCATTTTTGACTTTTTCGACACTACCGGCCCTGTCTTTTTTTTCAAATTTTGCCCGGTTTGGAAAATCCTTCACAATTTTCCCAAAACGCCCCAACTGTGCTTTATTTTGCTCCTTTCTGATTCAGCCCGCCCCTATGGCCCCTTTTAGCAAGGTTTGGGAAAATCCCCATTTTTGACTTTTTCGACACTACCGGCCCTGTCGTTTTTTTCAATTTTTGCCCACTATGGAAAATCCTTCACAATTTTCACAAAACGCCCCAACTGTGCTTGATTTTGCTCGTTTTTCACTCAGCCCCCCTCTCTGGCCTCTTTAAGCAAATTTTGTGAAAATCCCCATTTTTGACTTTTTCGACACTACCGGCCCTGTCTTTTTTTTCAAATTTTGCCCGGTTTGGAAAATCCTTCACAATTTTCACACAACGCCCCAACTGTGCTTGATTTTGCTCCTTTCTCACTCAGCCCGCCCCCCTGGCCCCTTTTAGCAAGGATTTGGGAAAATCCCCATTTTTGACTTTCCGACACTACCGGCCCTGTCGTTTTTTTCAAATTTTGCCCGTTTTGGAAAATCCTTCACAATTTTCCCAAAACGCCCCAACTGTGCTTGATTTTGCTCCTTTCTGACTCAGTCCGCCCCCTGGCACCTTTTAGCAAGGTTTGGGAAAATCCCCATTTTTGACTTTTTCGACACTACCGGCCGTGTCTTTTTTACAAATTTTGCCCGGTTTGGAAAATCCTTCACAATTTTCACAAAACGCCCCAACTGTGCTTGATTTTGCTCGTTTTTCACTCAGCCACCCCCTCTGGCCTCTTTAAGCAAATTTTGTGAAAATCCCCATTTTTGACTTTTTCGACACTACCGGCCCTGTCTTTTTTTTCAAATTTTGCCCGGTTTGGAAAATCCTTCACAATTTTCCCAAAACGCCCCAACTGTGCTTGATTTTGCTCCTTTCTGACTCAGCCCGCCCCCCTGGCCCCTTTTAGCAAGGTTTGGGAAAATCCCCATTCTAGACTTTTTCGACACTACCGGCCCTGTCGTTTTTTTCAATTTTTGCCCACTTTGGAAAATCCTTCACAATTTTCACACAACGCCCCAACTGTACTTGATTTTGCTCCTTTCTTACTTAGTCCGCCCCCTGGCCCCTTTTAGCAAGGTTTGGGAAAATCCGCATTTTTGACTTTTTCGACACTACCGGCCCTGTCGTTTTTTTCAATTTTTGCCCACGTTGGAAAATCCTTCACAATTTTCCCAAAACGCCCCAACTGTGCTTGATTTTGCTCCTTTCTGACTCAGTCCGCCCCCTGGCACCTTTTAGCAAGGTTTGGGAAAATGCCCATTTTTGACTTTTTCGACACTACCGGCCCTGTCTTTTTTTCAAATTTTGCCCGGTTTGGAAAATCCTTCACAATTTTCACAAAACGCCCCGACTGTGCTTGATTTTGCTCGTTTTTCAATCAGCCCGCCCCCTGGCCCCTTTTAGCAAAAATTTGGGAAAATCCCAATTTTTGACTTTTTCGACACTACCGGCCCTTTCGTTTTTTTCAAATTTTGCCCGGTTTGGAAAATCCTTCACAATTTTCCCAAAACGCCCCAACTGTGCTTGATTTTGCTCCTTTCTTACTTAGTCCGCCCCCCTGGCCCCTTTTAGCAAGGTTTTGGAAAATCCCCATTTTTGACTTTTTCGACACTACCGGCCCTGTCGTTTTTTAAAATTTTTGCCCACTTTGGAAAATCCTTCACAATTTTCACACAACGTCCCAACTGTGCTTGATTTTGCTCCTTTCTTACTTAGTCCGCCCCCCAGGCCCCTTTTAGCTAGGTTTTGGAAAATCCCCATTTTTGACTTTTTCGACACTACCGGACCTGTCGTTTTTTTCAAATTTTGCCCGGTTTGGAAAATCCTTCACAATTTTCTCAAAACGCCCCAACTGTGCTTGATTTTGCTCATTTCTGACTCAGTCCGCCCCCCTGGCCCCTTTTAGCAAGGTTTGGGAAAATCCGCATTTTTGACTTTTTCTACACTACCGGCCCTGTCTTTTTTTCAAATTTTGCCCGGTTTGGAAAATCCTTCACAATTTTCACAAAACGCCCCAACTGTGCTTGATTTTGCTCGTTTTTCAATCAGCCCGCCCCCTGGCCCCTTTTAGCAAGGTTTGGGAAAATCCGCATTTTTGACTTTTTCGACACTACCGGACCTGTCGTTTTTTTCAAATTTTGCCCGGTTTGGAAAATCCTTCACAATTTTCACAAAACGCCCCAACTGTGCTTGATTTTGCTCGTTTTTCAATCAGCCCGCCCCCTGGCCCCTTTTAGCAAAAATTTGGGAAAATCCCCATTTTTGACTTTTTCGACACTACCGGACCTGTCGTTTTTTTCAAATTTTGCCCACTTTGGAAAATCCTTCACAATTTTCTCAAAACGCCCCAACTGTGCTTGATTTTGCAACTTTCTGACTCAGTCCACCCCCTGGCACCTTTTAGCAAGGTTTGTGAAAATCCCCATTTTTGACTTTTTCGACACTACCGGCCCTGTCTTTTTTTCAAATTTTGCCCGGTTTGGAAAATCCTTCACAATTTTCACAAAACGCCCCAACTGTGCTTGATTTTGCTCCTTTTTCACCCAGCCCCCCCCTCTGGCCTCTTTAAGCAAAGTTTGGGAAAATCCCCATTTTTGACTTTTTCGACACTACCGGCCCTGTCTTTTTTTCAAATTTTGCCCGGTTTGGAAAATCCTTCACAATTTTCACAAAACGCCCCAACTGTGCTTGATTTTGCTCCTTTTTCACCCAGCCCCCCCCCTCTGGCCTCTTTAAGCAAAGTTTGGGAAAATCCCCATTTTTGACTTTTTCGACACTACCGGCACTGTCGTTTTTTTCAAATTTTGCCCGGTTTGGAAAATCCTTCACAATTTTCCCAAAACGCCCCAACTGTGCTTGCTTTTGCTCCTTTCTGACTCAGTCCGCCCCCCTGGCCCCTTTTAGCAAGGTTTGGGAAAATCCCCATTTTTGACTTTTTCGACACTACCGGCCCTGTCTTTTTTTTCAAATTTTACCCGGTTTGGAAAATCCTTCACAATTTTCACTAAACGCCCAACTGTGCTTGATTTTGCTCGTTTTTCAATAAGCCCGCCCCCTGGCCCCTTTTAGCAAAGATTTGGGAAAATCCCCATTTTTGACTTTTTCGACACTACCGGCCCTTTCGTTTTTTTCAAATTTTGCCCGGTTTGGAAAATCCTTCACAATTTTCCCAAAACGCCCCAACTGTGCTTGATTTTGCTCCTTTCTTACTTAGTCCGCCCCCCTGGCCCCTTTTAGCAAGGTTTTGGAAAATCCCCATTTTTGACTTTTTCGACACTACCGGCCCTGTCGTTTTTTTCAAATTTTGCCCGGTTTGGAAAATCCTTCACAATTTTCTCAAAACGCCCCAACTGTGCTTGATTTTGCTCGTTTTTCAATCAGCCCGCCCCCTGGCCCCTTTTAGCAAAAATTTGGGATAATCCCAATTTTTGACTTTTTCGACACTACCGGACCTGTCGTTTTTTTCAAATTTTGCCCACTTTGGAAAATCCTTCACAATTTTCTCAAAACGCCCCAACTGTGCTTGATTTTGCTCCTTTCTGACTCAGTCCACCACCTGGCAGCTTTTAGCAAGGTTTGTGAAAATCCCCATTTTTGACTTTTTCGACACTACCGGCCCTGTCGTTTTTTTCAATTTTTGCCCACTTTGGAAAATCCTTCACAATTTTCACAAAACGCCCCAACTGTGCTTGATTTTGCTCCTTTTTCACCCAGCCCCCCCCTCTGGCCTCTATAAGCAAAGTTTGGGAAAATCCCCATTTTTGACTTTTTCGACACTACCGGCACTGTCGTTTTTTTCAAATTTTGCCCGGTTTGGAAAATCCTTCACAATTTTCCCAAAACGCCCCAACTGTGCTTTATTGTGCTCCTTTCTTACTTAGTCCGCCCCCCTGACCCCTTTTAGCAAGGTTTGGGAAAATCCCCATTTTTGACTTTTTCGACACTACCGGCCCTGTCTTTTTTTTCAAATTTTACCCGGTTTGGAAAATCCTTCACAATTTTCCCAAAACGCCCCAACTGTGCTTGATTTTGCTCCTTTCTGACTCAGTCCGCCCCCTGGCACCTTTTAGCAAGGTTTGGGAAAATCCCCATTTTTGACTTTTTCGACACTACCGGCCCTGTCTTTTTTTCAAATTTTGCCCGGTTTGGAAAATCCTTCACAATTTTCCCAAAACGCCCCAACTGTGCTTGATTTTGCTCGTTTTTCAATCAGCCCGCCCCCTGGCCCCTTTTAGCAAAAATTTGGGAAAATCCCCATTTTTGACTTTTTCGACACTACCGGACCTGTCGTTTTTTTCAAATTTTGCCCGGTTTGGAAAATCCTTCACAATTTTCTCAAAACGCCCCAACTGTGCTTGATTTTGCTCCTTTCTGACTCAGTCCACCCCCTGGCAACTTTTAGCAAGGTTTGTGAAAATCCCCATTTTTGACTTTTTCGACACTACCGCCCGTGTCGTTTTTTTCAATTTTTGCCCTCTTTGGAAAATCCTTCACAATTTTCACAAAACGCCCCAACTGTGCTTGATTTTGCTCCTTTTTCACCCAGCCCCCCCCTCTGGCCTCTTTAAGCAAAGTTTGGGAAAATCCCCATTTTTGACTTTTTCGACACTACCGGCACTGTCGTTTTTTTCAAATTTTGCCCGGTTTGGAAAATCCTTCACAATTTTCCCAAAACGCCCCAACTGTGCTTGATTTTGCTCCTTTCTGACTCAGTCCGCCCCCTGGCACCTTTTAGCAAGGTTTGGGAAAATGCCCATTTTTGACTTTTTCGACACTATCGGCCCTGTCTTTTTTTCAAATTTTGCCCGGTTTGGAAAATCCTTCACAATTTTCACAAAACGCCCCAACTGTGCTTGATTTTGCTCGTTTTTCAATCAGCCCGCCCCCTGGCCCCTTTTAGCAAAAATTTGGGAAAATCCCAATTTTTGACTTTTTCGACTCTACCGGACCTGTCGTTTTTTTCAAATTTTGCCCACTTTGGAAAATCCTTCACAATTTTCTCAAAACGCCCCAACTGTGCTTGATTTTGCTCCTTTCTGACTCAGTCCACCCCCTGGCACCTTTTAGCAAGGTTTGTGAAAATCCCCATTTTTGACTTGTTCGACACTACCGGACCTGTCGTTTATTTCAAATTTTGCCCGGTTTGGAAAATCCTTCACAATTTTCCCAAAATGCCCCAACTGTGCTTGATTTTGCTCCTTTCTTACTTAGTCCGCCCCCCTGGCCCCTTTTAGCAAGGTTTTGGAAAATCCCCATTTTTGACTTTTTCGACACTACCGGCCCTGTCTTTTTTTTCAAATTTTGCCCGGTTTGGAAAATCCTTCACAATTTTCCCAAAACGCCCCAACTGTGCTTTATTTTGCTCCTTTCTGATTCAGCCCGCCCCTATGGCCCCTTTTAGCAAGGTTTGGGAAAATCCCCATTTTTGACTTTTTCGACACTACCGGCCCTGTCGTTTTTTTCAATTTTTGCCCACTATGGAAAATCCTTCACAATTTTCACAAAACGCCCCAACTGTGCTTGATTTTGCTCGTTTTTCACTCAGCCCCCCTCTCTGGCCTCTTTAAGCAAATTTTGTGAAAATCCCCATTTTTGACTTTTTCGACACTACCGGCCCTGTCTTTTTTTTCAAATTTTGCCCGGTTTGGAAAATCCTTCACAATTTTCACACAACGCCCCAACTGTGCTTGATTTTGCTCCTTTCTCACTCAGCCCGCCCCCCTGGCCCCTTTTAGCAAGGATTTGGGAAAATCCCCATTTTTGACTTTCCGACACTACCGGCCCTGTCGTTTTTTTCAAATTTTGCCCGTTTTGGAAAATCCTTCACAATTTTCCCAAAACGCCCCAACTGTGCTTGATTTTGCTCCTTTCTGACTCAGTCCGCCCCCTGGCACCTTTTAGCAAGGTTTGGGAAAATCCCCATTTTTGACTTTTTCGACACTACCGGCCGTGTCTTTTTTACAAATTTTGCCCGGTTTGGAAAATCCTTCACAATTTTCACAAAACGCCCCAACTGTGCTTGATTTTGCTCGTTTTTCACTCAGCCACCCCCTCTGGCCTCTTTAAGCAAATTTTGTGAAAATCCCCATTTTTGACTTTTTCGACACTACCGGCCCTGTCTTTTTTTTCAAATTTTGCCCGGTTTGGAAAATCCTTCACAATTTTCCCAAAACGCCCCAACTGTGCTTGATTTTGCTCCTTTCTGACTCAGCCCGCCCCCCTGGCCCCTTTTAGCAAGGTTTGGGAAAATCCCCATTCTAGACTTTTTCGACACTACCGGCCCTGTCGTTTTTTTCAATTTTTGCCCACTTTGGAAAATCCTTCACAATTTTCACACAACGCCCCAACTGTGCTTGATTTTGCTCCTTTCTTACTTAGTCCGCCCCCCTGGCCCCTTTTAGCAAGGTTTGGGAAAATCCGCATTTTTGACTTTTTCGACACTACCGGCCCTGTCGTTTTTTCAAATTTTGCCCGGTTTGGAAAATCCTTCACAATTTTCACAAAACGCCCCAACTGTGCTTGATTTTGCTAGTTTTTCAATCAGCCCGCCCCCTGGCCCCTTTTAGCAAAAATTTGGGAAAATCCCAATTTTTGACTTTTTCGACACTACCGGCCCTGTCGTTTTTTTCAATTTTTGCCCGGTTTGGAAAATCCTTCACAATTTTCACAAAACGCCCCAACTGTGCTTGATTTTGCTCATTTCTGACTCAGTCCGCCCCCCTGGCCCCTTTTAGCAAGGTTTGGGAAAATCCGCATTTTTGACTTTTTCGACACTACCGGCCCTGTCGTTTTTTTCAATTTTTGCCCACGTTGGAAAATCCTTCACAATTTTCCCAAAACGCCCCAACTGTGCTTGATTTTGCTCGTTTTTCAATCAGCCCACCCCCTGGCCCCTTTTAGCAAGGATTTGGGAAAATCCCCATTTTTGACTTTTTCGACACTACCGGCCCTGTCGTTTTTTTCAAATTTTGCCCGGTTTGGAAAATCCTTCACAATTTTCCCAAAACGCCCCAACTGTGCTTGATTTTGCTCCTTTCTGACTCAGTCCGCCCCCCTGGCCCCTTTTAGCAAGGTTTGGGAAAATCCCCATTTTTGACTTTTTCGACACTACCGGCCCTGTCGTTTTTTAAAATTTTTGCCCACTTTGGAAAATCCTTCACAATTTTCACACAACGTCCCAACTGTGCTTGATTTTGCTCCTTTCTTACTTAGTCCGCCCCCCAGGCCCCTTTTAGCTAGGTTTTGGAAAATTCCCATTTTTGACTTTTTCGACACTACCGGACCTGTCATTTTTTTCAAATTTTGCCCGGTTTGGAAAATCCTTCACAATTTTCTCAAAACGCCCCAACTGTGCTTGATTTTGCTCATTTCTGACTCAGTCCACCCCCTGGCAGCTTTTAGCAAGGTTTGTGAAAATCCCCATTTTTGACTTTTTCGACACTACCGGCCCTGTCGTTTTTTTCAATTTTTGCCCACTTTGGAAAATCCTTCACAATTTTCACAAAACGCCCCAACTGTGCTTGATTTTGCTCCTTTTTCACCCAGCCCCCCCCTCTGGCCTCTATAAGCAAAGTTTGGGAAAATCCCCATTTTTGACTTTTTCGACACTACCGGCACTGTCGTTTTTTTCAAATTTTGCCCGGTTTGGAAAATCCTTCACAATTTTCCCAAAACGCCCCAACTGTGCTTGATTGTGCTCCTTTCTTACTTAGTCCGCCCCCCTGACCCCTTTTAGCAAGGTTTGGGAAAATCCCAATTTTTGACTTTTTCGACACTACCGGCCCTGTCTTTTTTTTCAAATTTTACCCGGTTTGGAAAATCCTTCACAATTTTCCCAAAACGCCCCAACTGTGCTTGATTTTGCTCCTTTCTGACTCAGTCCGCCCCCTGGCACCTTTTAGCAAGGTTTGGGAAAATCCCCATTTTTGACTTTTTCGACACTACCGGCCCTGTCTTTTTTTCAAATTTTGCCCGGTTTGGAAAATCCTTCACAATTTTCACAAAACGCCCCAACTGTGCTTGATTTTGCTCGTTTTTCAATCAGCCCGCCCCCTGGCCCCTTTTAGCAAAAATTTGGGAAAATCCCCATTTTTGACTTTTTCGACACTACCGGACCTGTCGTTTTTTTCAAATTTTGCCCGGTTTGGAAAATCCTTCACAATTTTCTCAAAACGCCCCAACTGTGCTTGATTTTGCTCCTTTCTGACTCAGTCCACCCCCTGGCACCTTTTAGCAAGGTTTGTGAAAATCCCCATTTTTGACTTTTTCGACACTACCGCCCCTGTCGTTTTTTCAATTTTTGCCCTCTTTGGAAAATCCTTCACAATTTTCACAAAACGCCCCAACTGTGCTTTATTTTGCTAGTTTTTCACTCAGCCCCCCCCTCTGGCCTCTTTAAGCAAATTTTGTGAAAATCCCCATTTTTGACTTTTTCGACACTACCGGCCCTGTCTTTTTTTTCAAATTTTGCCCGGTTTGGAAAATCCTTCACAATTTTCACACAACGCCCCAACTGTGCTTGATTTTGCTCCTTTCTGACTCAGCCCGCCCCCCTGGCCCCTTTTAGCAAGGTTTGGGAAAATCCCCATTCTAGACTTTTTCGACACTACCGGCCCTGTCGTTTTTTTCAATTTTTGCCCACTTTGGAAAATCCTTCACAATTTTCACACAACGCCCCAACTGTGCTTGATTTTGCTCCTTTCTGACTCAGTCCGCCCCCTGGCACCTTTTAGCAAGGTTTTGGAAAATCCCCATTTTTGACTTTTTCGACACTACCGGCCCTGTCTTTTTTTCAAATTTTACCCGGTTTGGAAAATCCTTCACAATTTTCACAAAACGCCCCAACTGTGCTTGATTTTGCTCGTTTTTCAATCAGCCCGCCCCCTGGCCCCTTTTAGCAAAAATTTGGGAAAATCCCAATTTTTGACTTTTTCGACTCTACCGGACCTGTCGTTTTTTTCAAATTTTGCCCACTTTGGAAAATCCTTCACAATTTTCCCAAAACGCCCCAACTGTGCTTGATTTTGCTCCTTTCTGACTCAGTCCGCCCCCCTGGCCCCTTTTAGCAAGGTTTGGGAAAATCCACATTTTTGACTTTTTCGACACTACCGGCCCTGTCGTTTTTTTCAATTTTTGCCCACGTTGGAAAATCCTTCACAATTTTCCCAAAACGCCCCAACTGTGCTTGATTTTGCTCCTTTCTGATTCAGTCCGCCCCCTGGCACCTTTTAGCAAGGTTTGGGAAAATCCCCATTTTTGACTTTTTCGACACTACCGGCCCTGTCTTTTTTTCAAATTTTGCCCGGTTTGGAAAATCCTTCACAATTTTCACAAAACGCCCCAACTGTGCTTGATTTTGCTCGTTTTTCAATCAGCCCGCCCCCTGGCCCCTCTTAGCAAAAATTTGGGAAAATCCCAATTTTTGACTTTTTCGACACTACCGGCACTGTCGTTTTTTTCAATTTATGCCCGGTTTGGAAAATCCTTCACAATTTTCTAAAAACGCCCCAACTGTGCTTGATTTTGCTCCTTTGTGACTCAGTCCGCCCCCTGGCAACTTTTAGCAAGGTTTGGGAAAATCCCCATTTTTGACTTTTTCGACACTACTGGCCCTGTCTTTTTTTCAAATTTTGCCCGGTTTGGAAAATCCTTCACAATTTTTACAAAACGCCCCAACTGTGCTTGATTTTGCTCGTTTTTCAATCAGCCCGCCCCCTGGCCCCTTTTAGCAAAAATTTGGGAAAATCCCAATTTTTGACTTTTTCGACACTACCGGCCCTGTCGTTTTTTTCAATTTTTGCCCACTTTGGAAAATCCTTCACAATTTTCACAAAACGCCCCAACTGTGCTTGATTTTGCTCCTTTTTCACCCAGCCCCCCCCCCTCTGGCCTCTTTAAGCAAAGTTTGGGAAAATCCCCATTTTTGACTTTTTTGACACTACCGGCACTGTCGTTTTTTTCAAATTTTGCCCGGTTTGGAAAATCCTTCACAATATTCCCAAAACGCCCCAACTGTGCTTGATTTTGCTCCTTTCTGACTCAGTCCGCCCCCCTGGCCCCTTTTAGCAAGGTTTGGGAAAATCCCCATTTTTGACTTTTTCGACACTACCGGTCCTGTCTTTTTTTTCAAATTTTACCCGGTTTGGAAAATCCTTCACAATTTTCACAAAACGCCCCAACTGTGCTTGATTTTGCTCGTTTTTCAATAAGCCCGCCCCCTGGCCCCTTTTAGCAAAGATTTGGGAAAATCCGCATTTTTGACTTTTTCGACACTACCGGCCCTGTCGTTTTTTTCAAATTTTGCCCGGTTTGGAAAATCCTTCACAATTTTCCCAAAACGCCCCAACTGTGCTTGATTTTGCTCCTTTCTTACTTAGTCCGCCCCCCTGGCCCCTTTTAGCAAGGTTTTGGAAAATCCCCATTTTTGACTTTTTCGACACTACCGGCCCTGTCTTTTTTTTCAAATTTTGCCCGGTTTGGAAAATCCTTCACAATTTTCCCAAAACGCCCCAACTGTGCTTGATTTTGCTCCTTTCTGATTCAGCCAGCCCCCCTGGCCCCTTTTAGCAAGGTTTGGGAAAATCCCCATTTTTGACTTTTTCGACACTACCGGCCCTGTCGTTTTTTTCAATTTTTGCCCACTATGGAAAATCCTTCACAATTTTCACAAAACGCCCCAACTGTGCTTGATTTTGCTAGTTTTTCACTCAGCCCCCCCCTCTGGCCTCTTTAAGCAAATTTTGTGAAAATCCCCATTTTTGACTTTTTCGACACTACCGGCCCTGTCTTTTTTTTCAAATTTTGCCCGGTTTGGAAAATCCTTCACAATTTTCACACAACGCCCCAACTGTGCTTGATTTTGCTCCTTTCTGACTCAGCCCGCCCCCCTGGCCCCTTTTAGCAAGGTTTGGGAAAATCCCCATTCTAGACTTTTTCGACACTACCGGCCCTGTCGTTTTTTTCAATTTTTGCCCACTTTGGAAAATCCTTCACAATTTTCACACAACGCCCCAACTGTGCTTGATTTTGCTCCTTTCTGACTCAGTCCGCCCCCTGGCACCTTTTAGCAAGGTTTTGGAAAATCCCCATTTTTGACTTTTTCGACACTACCGGACCTGTCGTTTTTTTCAAATTTTGCCCGGTTTGGAAAATCCTTCACAATTTTCTCAAAACGCCCCAACTGTGCTTGATTTTGCTCATTTCTGACTCAGTCCGCCCCCCTGGCCCCTTTTAGCAAGGTTTGGGAAAATCCGCATTTTTGACTTTTTCGACACTACCGGCCCTGTCGTTTTTTTCAATTTTTGCCCACGTTGGAAAATCCTTCACAATTTTCACAAAACGCCCCAACTGTGCTTGATTTTGCTCCTTTCTGACTCAGTCCGCCCCCTGGCACCTTTTAGCAAGGTTTGGGAAAATGCCCATTTTTGACTTTTTCGACACTACCGGCCCTGTCTTTTTTTCAAATTTTGCCCGGTTTGGAAAATCCTTCACAATTTTCACAAAACGCCCCAACTGTGCTTGATTTTGCTCGTTTTTCAATCAGCCCGCCCCCTGGCCCCTTTTAGCAAAAATTTGGGAAAATCCCAATTTTTGACTTTTTCGACTCTACCGGACCTGTCGTTTTTTTCAAATTTTGCCCACTTTGGAAAATCCTTCACAATTTTCTCAAAACGCCCCAACTGTGCTTGATTTTGCTCCTTTCTGACTCAGTCCACCCCCTGGCACCTTTTAGCAAGGTTTGTGAAAATCCCCATTTTTGACTTTTTCGACACTACCGGCCCTGTCTTTTTTTTCAAATTTTGCCCGGTTTAGAAAATCCTTCACAATTTTCCCAAAACGCCCCAACTGTGCTTTATTTTGCTAGTTTTTCACTCAGCCCCCCCCTCTGGCCTCTTTAAGCAAATTTTGTGAAAATCCCCATTTTTGACTTTTTCGACACTACCGGCCCTGTCTTTTTTTTCAAATTTTGCCCGGTTTGGAAAATCCTTCACAATTTTCACACAACGCCCCAACTGTGCTTGATTTTGCTCCTTTCTGACTCAGCCCGCCCCCCTGGCCCCTTTTAGCAAGGTTTGGGAAAATCCCCATTCTAGACTTTTTCGACACTACCGGCCCTGTCGTTTTTTTCAATTTTTGCCCACTTTGGAAAATCCTTCACAATTTTCACACAACGCCCCAACTGTGCTTGATTTTGCTCCTTTCTGACTCAGTCCGCCCCCTGGCACCTTTTAGCAAGGTTTTGGAAAATCCCCATTTTTGACTTTTTCGACACTACCGGCCCTGTCATTTTTTCAAATTTTACCCGGTTTGGAAAATCCTTCACAATTTTCCCAAAACGCCCCAACTGTGCTTGATTTTGCTCGTTTTTCAATCAGCCCGCCCCCTGGCCCCTTTTAGCAAAAATTTGGGAAAATCCCAATTTTTGACTTTTTCGACTCTACCGGACCTGTCGTTTTTTTCAAATTTTGCCCACTTTGGAAAATCCTTCACAATTTTCTCAAAACGCCCCAACTGTGCTTGATTTTGCTCCTTTCTGACTCAGTCCACCCCCTGGCACCTTTTAGCAAGGTTTGTGAAAATCCCCATTTTTGACTTGTTCGACACTACCGGACCTGTCGTTTATTTCAAATTTTGCCCGGTTTGGAAAATCCTTCACAATTTTCCCAAAACGCCCCAACTGTGCTTTATTTTGCTCCTTTCTGACTCAGTCCGCCCCCTGGCACCTTTTAGCAAGGTTTGGGAAAATCCCCATTTTTGACTTTTTCGACACTACCGGCCGTGTCTTTTTTTCAAATTTTGCCCGGTTTGGAAAATCCTTCACAATTTTCACAAAACGCCCCAACTGTGCTTGATTTTGCTCGTTTTTCACTCAGCCACCCCCTCTGGCCTCTTTAAGCAAATTTTGTGAAAATCCCCATTTTTGACTTTTTCGACACTACCGGCCCTGTCTTTTTTTTCAAATTTTGCCCGGTTTGGAAAATCCTTCACAATTTTCCCAAAACGCCCCAACTGTGCTTGATTTTGCTCCTTTCTGACTCAGCCCGCCCCCCTGGCCCCTTTTAGCAAGGTTTGGGAAAATCCCCATTCTAGACTTTTTCGACACTACCGGCCCTGTCGTTTTTTTCAATTTTTGCCCACTTTGTAAAATCCTTCACAATTTTCACACAACGCCCCAACTGTGCTTGATTTTGCTCCTTTCTTACTTAGTCCGCCCCCTGGCCCCTTTTAGCAAGGTTTGGGAAAATCCGCATTTTTGACTTTTTCGACACTACCGGCCCTGTCGTTTTTTTCAATTTTTGCCCACGTTGGAAAATCCTTCACAATTTTCCCAAAACGCCCCAACTGTGCTTGATTTTGCTCCTTTCTGACTCAGTCCGCCCCCTGGCACCTTTTAGCAAGGTTTGGGAAAATGCCCATTTTTGACTTTTTCGACACTACCGGCCCTGTCTTTTTTTCAAATTTTGCCCGGTTTGGAAAATCCTTCACAATTTTCACAAAACGCCCCGACTGTGCTTGATTTTGCTCGTTTTTCAATCAGCCCGCCCCCTGGCCCCTTTTAGCAAAAATTTGGGAAAATCCCAATTTTTGACTTTTTCGACACTACCGGCCCTTTCGTTTTTTTCAAATTTTGCCCGGTTTGGAAAATCCTTCACAATTTTCCCAAAACGCCCCAACTGTGCTTGATTTTGCTCCTTTCTTACTTAGTCCGCCCCCCTGGCCCCTTTTAGCAAGGTTTTGGAAAATCCCCATTTTTGACTTTTTCGACACTACCGGCCCTGTCTTTTTTTTCAATTTATGCCCGGTTTGGAAAATCCTTCACAATTTTCCCAAAACGCCCCAACTGTGCTTGATTTTGCTCCTTTCTGACTCAGTCCGCACCCCTGGCCCCTTTTAGCAAGGTTTGGGAAATTCCCCATTTTTGACTTTTTCGACACTACCGGCCCTGTCGTTTTTTCAAATTTTGCCCGGTTTGGAAAATCCTTCACAATTTTCACAAAACGCCCCAACTGTGCTTGATTTTGCTCGTTTTTCAATCAGCCCGCCCCCTGGCCCCTTTTAGCAAAAATTTGGGAAAATCCCAATTTTTGACTTTTTCGACACTACCAGCCCTGTCGTTTTTTTCAATTTTTGCCCGGTTTGGAAAATCCTTCACAATTTTCACAAAACGCCCCAACTGTGCTTGATTTTGCTCATTTCTGACTCAGTCTGCCCCCCTGGCCCCTTTTAGCAAGGTTTGGGAAAATCCGCATTTTTGACTTTTTCGACACTACCGGCCCTGTCGTTTTTTTCAATTTTTGCCCACGTTGGAAAATCCTTCACAATTTTCCCAAAACGCCCCAACTGTGCTTGATTTTGCTCGTTTTTCAATCAGCCCACCCCCTGGCCCCTTTTAGCAAGGATTTGGGAAAATCCCCATTTTTGACTTTTTCGACACTACCGGCCCTGTCGTTTTTTTCAAATTTTGCCCGGTTTGGAAAATCCTTCACAATTTTCCCAAAACGCCCCAACTGTGCTTGATTTTGCTCCTTTCTGACTCAGTCCGCCCCCCTGGCCCCTTTTAGCAAGGTTTGGGAAAATCCCCATTTTTGACTTTTTCGACACTACCGGCCCTGTCGTTTTTTAAAATTTTTGCCCACTTTGGAAAATCCTTCACAATTTTCACACAACGTCCCAACTGTGCTTGATTTTGCTCCTTTCTTACTTAGTCCGCCCCCCAGGCCCCTTTTAGCTAGGTTTTGGAAAATCCCCATTTTTGACTTTTTCGACACTACCGGACCTGTCGTTTTTTTCAAATTTTGCCCGGTTTGGAAAATCCTTCACAATTTTCTCAAAACGCCCCAACTGTGCTTGATTTTGCTCATTTCTGACTCAGTCCGCCCCCCTGGCCCCTTTTAGCAAGGTTTGGGAAAATCCGCATTTTTGACTTTTTCTACACTACCGGCCCTGTCTTTTTTTCAAATTTTGCCCGGTTTGGAAAATCCTTCACAATTTTCACAAAACGCCCCAACTGTGCTTGATTTTGCTCGTTTTTCAATCAGCCCGCCCCCTGGCCCCTTTTAGCAAGGTTTGGGAAAATCCGCATTTTTGACTTTTTCGACACTACCGGACCTGTCGTTTTTTTCAAATTTTGCCCGGTTTGGAAAATCCTTCACAATTTTCACAAAACGCCCCAACTGTGCTTGATTTTGCTCGTTTTTCAATCAGCCCGCCCCCTGGCCCCTTTTAGCAAAAATTTGGGAAAATCCCCATTTTTGACTTTTTCGACACTACCGGACCTGTCGTTTTTTTCAAATTTTGCCCACTTTGGAAAATCCTTCACAATTTTCTCAAAACGCCCCAACTGTGCTTGATTTTGCAACTTTCTGACTCAGTCCACCCCCTGGCACCTTTTAGCAAGGTTTGTGAAAATCCCCATTTTTGACTTTTTCGACACTACCGGCCCTGTCTTTTTTTCAAATTTTGCCCGGTTTGGAAAATCCTTCACAATTTTCACAAAACGCCCCAACTGTGCTTGATTTTGCTCCTTTTTCACCCAGCCCCCCCCTCTGGCCTCTTTAAGCAAAGTTTGGGAAAATCCCCATTTTTGACTTTTTCGACACTACCGGCCCTGTCTTTTTTTCAAATTTTGCCCGGTTTGGAAAATCCTTCACAATTTTCACAAAACGCCCCAACTGTGCTTGATTTTGCTCCTTTTTCACCCAGCCCCCCCCCTCTGGCCTCTTTAAGCAAAGTTTGGGAAAATCCCCATTTTTGACTTTTTCGACACTACCGGCACTGTCGTTTTTTTCAAATTTTGCCCGGTTTGGAAAATCCTTCACAATTTTCCCAAAACGCCCCAACTGTGCTTGCTTTTGCTCCTTTCTGACTCAGTCCGCCCCCCTGGCCCCTTTTAGCAAGGTTTGGGAAAATCCCCATTTTTGACTTTTTCGACACTACCGGCCCTGTCTTTTTTTTCAAATTTTACCCGGTTTGGAAAATCCTTCACAATTTTCACTAAACGCCCAACTGTGCTTGATTTTGCTCGTTTTTCAATAAGCCCGCCCCCTGGCCCCTTTTAGCAAAGATTTGGGAAAATCCCCATTTTTGACTTTTTCGACACTACCGGCCCTTTCGTTTTTTTCAAATTTTGCCCGGTTTGGAAAATCCTTCACAATTTTCCCAAAACGCCCCAACTGTGCTTGATTTTGCTCCTTTCTTACTTAGTCCGCCCCCCTGGCCCCTTTTAGCAAGGTTTTGGAAAATCCCCATTTTTGACTTTTTCGACACTACCGGCCCTGTCGTTTTTTTCAAATTTTGCCCGGTTTGGAAAATCCTTCACAATTTTCTCAAAACGCCCCAACTGTGCTTGATTTTGCTCGTTTTTCAATCAGCCCGCCCCCTGGCCCCTTTTAGCAAAAATTTGGGATAATCCCAATTTTTGACTTTTTCGACACTACCGGACCTGTCGTTTTTTTCAAATTTTGCCCACTTTGGAAAATCCTTCACAATTTTCTCAAAACGCCCCAACTGTGCTTGATTTTGCTCCTTTCTGACTCAGTCCACCCCCTGGCAGCTTTTAGCAAGGTTTGTGAAAATCCCCATTTTTGACTTTTTCGACACTACCGGCCCTGTCGTTTTTTTCAATTTTTGCCCACTTTGGAAAATCCTTCACAATTTTCACAAAACGCCCCAACTGTGCTTGATTTTGCTCCTTTTTCACCCAGCCCCCCCCTCTGGCCTCTATAAGCAAAGTTTGGGAAAATCCCCATTTTTGACTTTTTCGACACTACCGGCACTGTCGTTTTTTTCAAATTTTGCCCGGTTTGGAAAATCCTTCACAATTTTCCCAAAACGCCCCAACTGTGCTTGATTGTGCTCCTTTCTTACTTAGTCCGCCCCCCTGACCCCTTTTAGCAAGGTTTGGGAAAATCCCCATTTTTGACTTTTTCGACACTACCGGCCCTGTCTTTTTTTTCAAATTTTACCCGGTTTGGAAAATCCTTCACAATTTTCCCAAAACGCCCCAACTGTGCTTGATTTTGCTCCTTTCTGACTCAGTCCGCCCCCTGGCACCTTTTAGCAAGGTTTGGGAAAATCCCCATTTTTGACTTTTTCGACACTACCGGCCCTGTCTTTTTTTCAAATTTTGCCCGGTTTGGAAAATCCTTCACAATTTTCACAAAACGCCCCAACTGTGCTTGATTTTGCTCGTTTTTCAATCAGCCCGCCCCCTGGCCCCTTTTAGCAAAAATTTGGGAAAATCCCCATTTTTGACTTTTTCGACACTACCGGACCTGTCGTTTTTTTCAAATTTTGCCCGGTTTGGAAAATCCTTCACAATTTTCTCAAAACGCCCCAACTGTGCTTGATTTTGCTCCTTTCTGACTCAGTCCACCCCCTGGCACCTTTTAGCAAGGTTTGTGAAAATCCCCATTTTTGACTTTTTCGACACTACCGCCCCTGTCGTTTTTTTCAATTTTTGCCCTCTTTGGAAAATCCTTCACAATTTTCACAAAACGCCCCAACTGTGCTTGATTTTGCTCCTTTTTCACCCAGCCCCCCCCTCTGGCCTCTTTAAGCAAAGTTTGGGAAAATCCCCATTTTTGACTTTTTCGACACTACCGGCACTGTCGTTTTTTTCAAATTTTGCCCGGTTTGGAAAATCCTTCACAATTTTCCCAAAACGCCCCAACTGTGCTTGATTTTGCTCCTTTCTGACTCAGTCCGCCCCCTGGCACCTTTTAGCAAGGTTTGGGAAAATGCCCATTTTTGACTTTTTCGACACTATCGGCCCTGTCTTTTTTTCAAATTTTGCCCGGTTTGGAAAATCCTTCACAATTTTCACAAAACGCCCCAACTGTGCTTGATTTTGCTCGTTTTTCAATCAGCCCGCCCCCTGGCCCCTTTTAGCAAAAATTTGGGAAAATCCCAATTTTTGACTTTTTCGACTCTACCGGACCTGTCGTTTTTTTCAAATTTTGCCCACTTTGGAAAATCCTTCACAATTTTCTCAAAACGCCCCAACTGTGCTTGATTTTGCTCCTTTCTGACTCAGTCCACCCCCTGGCACCTTTTAGCAAGGTTTGTGAAAATCCCCATTTTTGACTTGTTCGACACTACCGGACCTGTCGTTTATTTCAAATTTTGCCCGGTTTGGAAAATCCTTCACAATTTTCCCAAAATGCCCCAACTGTGCTTGATTTTGCTCCTTTCTTACTTAGTCCGCCCCCCTGGCCCCTTTTAGCAAGGTTTTGGAAAATCCCCATTTTTGACTTTTTCGACACTACCGGCCCTGTCTTTTTTTTCAAATTTTGCCCGGTTTGGAAAATCCTTCACAATTTTCCCAAAACGCCCCAACTGTGCTTTATTTTGCTCCTTTCTGATTCAGCCCGCCCCTATGGCCCCTTTTAGCAAGGTTTGGGAAAATCCCCATTTTTGACTTTTTCGACACTACCGGCCCTGTCGTTTTTTTCAATTTTTGCCCACTATGGAAAATCCTTCACAATTTTCACAAAACGCCCCAACTGTGCTTGATTTTGCTCGTTTTTCACTCAGCCCCCCTCTCTGGCCTCTTTAAGCAAATTTTGTGAAAATCCCCATTTTTGACTTTTTCGACACTACCGGCCCTGTCTTTTTTTTCAAATTTTGCCCGGTTTGGAAAATCCTTCACAATTTTCACACAACGCCCCAACTGTGCTTGATTTTGCTCCTTTCTCACTCAGCCCGCCCCCCTGGCCCCTTTTAGCAAGGATTTGGGAAAATCCCCATTTTTGACTTTCCGACACTACCGGCCCTGTCGTTTTTTTCAAATTTTGCCCGTTTTGGAAAATCCTTCACAATTTTCCCAAAACGCCCCAACTGTGCTTGATTTTGCTCCTTTCTGACTCAGTCCGCCCCCTGGCACCTTTTAGCAAGGTTTGGGAAAATCCCCATTTTTGACTTTTTCGACACTACCGGCCGTGTCTTTTTTACAAATTTTGCCCGGTTTGGAAAATCCTTCACAATTTTCACAAAACGCCCCAACTGTGCTTGATTTTGCTCGTTTTTCACTCAGCCACCCCCTCTGGCCTCTTTAAGCAAATTTTGTGAAAATCCCCATTTTTGACTTTTTCGACACTACCGGCCCTGTCTTTTTTTTCAAATTTTGCCCGGTTTGGAAAATCCTTCACAATTTTCCCAAAACGCCCCAACTGTGCTTGATTTTGCTCCTTTCTGACTCAGCCCGCCCCCCTGGCCCCTTTTAGCAAGGTTTGGGAAAATCCCCATTCTAGACTTTTTCGACACTACCGGCCCTGTCGTTTTTTTCAATTTTTGCCCACTTTGGAAAATCCTTCACAATTTTCACACAACGCCCCAACTGTGCTTGATTTTGCTCCTTTCTTACTTAGTCCGCCCCCTGGCCCCTTTTAGCAAGGTTTGGGAAAATCCGCATTTTTGACTTTTTCGACACTACCGGCCCTGTCGTTTTTTTCAATTTTTGCCCACGTTGGAAAATCCTTCACAATTTTCCCAAAACGCCCCAACTGTGCTTGATTTTGCTCCTTTCTGACTCAGTCCGCCCCCTGGCACCTTTTAGCAAGGTTTGGGAAAATGCCCATTTTTGACTTTTTCGACACTACCGGCCCTGTCTTTTTTTCAAATTTTGCCCGGTTTGGAAAATCCTTCACAATTTTCACAAAACGCCCCGACTGTGCTTGATTTTGCTCGTTTTTCAATCAGCCCGCCCCCTGGCCCCTTTTAGCAAAAATTTGGGAAAATCCCAATTTTTGACTTTTTCGACACTACCGGCCCTTTCGTTTTTTTCAAATTTTGCCCGGTTTGGAAAATCCTTCACAATTTTCCCAAAACGCCCCAACTGTGCTTGATTTTGCTCCTTTCTTACTTAGTCCGCCCCCCTGGCCCCTTTTAGCAAGGTTTTGGAAAATCCCCATTTTTGACTTTTTCGACACTACCGGCCCTGTCTTTTTTTTCAATTTATGCCCGGTTTGGAAAATCCTTCACAATTTTCCCAAAACGCCCCAACTGTGCTTGATTTTGCTCCTTTCTGACTCAGTCCGCACCCCTGGCCCCTTTTAGCAAGGTTTGGGAAATTCCCCATTTTTGACTTTTTCGACACTACCGGCCCTGTCGTTTTTTCAAATTTTGCCCGGTTTGGAAAATCCTTCACAATTTTCACAAAACGCCCCAACTGTGCTTGATTTTGCTCGTTTTTCAATCAGCCCGCCCCCTGGCCCCTTTTAGCAAAAATTTGGGAAAATCCCAATTTTTGACTTTTTCGACACTACCAGCCCTGTCGTTTTTTTCAATTTTTGCCCGGTTTGGAAAATCCTTCACAATTTTCACAAAACGCCCCAACTGTGCTTGATTTTGCTCATTTCTGACTCAGTCCGCCCCCCTGGCCCCTTTTAGCAAGGTTTGGGAAAATCCGCATTTTTGACTTTTTCGACACTACCGGCCCTGTCGTTTTTTTCAATTTTTGCCCACGTTGGAAAATCCTTCACAATTTTCCCAAAACGCCCCAACTGTGCTTGATTTTGCTCGTTTTTCAATCAGCCCACCCCCTGGCCCCTTTTAGCAAGGATTTGGGAAAATCCCCATTTTTGACTTTTTCGACACTACCGGCCCTGTCGTTTTTTTCAAATTTTGCCCGGTTTGGAAAATCCTTCACAATTTTCCCAAAACGCCCCAACTGTGCTTGATTTTGCTCCTTTCTGACTCAGTCCGCCCCCCTGGCCCCTTTTAGCAAGGTTTGGGAAAATCCCCATTTTTGACTTTTTCGACACTACCGGCCCTGTCGTTTTTTAAAATTTTTGCCCACTTTGGAAAATCCTTCACAATTTTCACACAACGTCCCAACTGTGCTTGATTTTGCTCCTTTCTTACTTAGTCCGCCCCCCAGGCCCCTTTTAGCTAGGTTTTGGAAAATCCCCATTTTTGACTTTTTCGACACTACCGGACCTGTCGTTTTTTTCAAATTTTGCCCGGTTTGGAAAATCCTTCACAATTTTCTCAAAACGCCCCAACTGTGCTTGATTTTGCTCATTTCTGACTCAGTCCGCCCCCCTGGCCCCTTTTAGCAAGGTTTGGGAAAATCCGCATTTTTGACTTTTTCTACACTACCGGCCCTGTCTTTTTTTCAAATTTTGCCCGGTTTGGAAAATCCTTCACAATTTTCACAAAACGCCCCAACTGTGCTTGATTTTGCTCGTTTTTCAATCAGCCCGCCCCCTGGCCCCTTTTAGCAAGGTTTGGGAAAATCCGCATTTTTGACTTTTTCGACACTACCGGACCTGTCGTTTTTTTCAAATTTTGCCCGGTTTGGAAAATCCTTCACAATTTTCACAAAACGCCCCAACTGTGCTTGATTTTGCTCGTTTTTCAATCAGCCCGCCCCCTGGCCCCTTTTAGCAAAAATTTGGGAAAATCCCCATTTTTGACTTTTTCGACACTACCGGACCTGTCGTTTTTTTCAAATTTTGCCCACTTTGGAAAATCCTTCACAATTTTCTCAAAACGCCCCAACTGTGCTTGATTTTGCAACTTTCTGACTCAGTCCACCCCCTGGCACCTTTTAGCAAGGTTTGGGAAAATCCCCATTTTTGACTTTTTCGACACTACCGGCCCTGTCTTTTTTTCAAATTTTGCCCGGTTTGGAAAATCCTTCACAATTTTCACAAAACGCCCCAACTGTGCTTGATTTTGCTCCTTTTTCACCCAGCCCCCCCCTCTGGCCTCTTTAAGCAAAGTTTGGGAAAATCCCCATTTTTGACTTTTTCGACACTACCGGCCCTGTCTTTTTTTCAAATTTTGCCCGGTTTGGAAAATCCTTCACAATTTTCACAAAACGCCCCAACTGTGCTTGATTTTGCTCCTTTTTCACCCAGCCCCCCCCCTCTGGCCTCTTTAAGCAAAGTTTGGGAAAATCCCCATTTTTGACTTTTTCGACACTACCGGCACTGTCGTTTTTTTCAAATTTTGCCCGGTTTGGAAAATCCTTCACAATTTTCCCAAAACGCCCCAACTGTGCTTGCTTTTGCTCCTTTCTGACTCAGTCCGCCCCCCTGGCCCCTTTTAGCAAGGTTTGGGAAAATCCCCATTTTTGACTTTTTCGACACTACCGGCCCTGTCTTTTTTTTCAAATTTTACCCGGTTTGGAAAATCCTTCACAATTTTCACTAAACGCCCAACTGTGCTTGATTTTGCTCGTTTTTCAATAAGCCCGCCCCCTGGCCCCTTTTAGCAAAGATTTGGGAAAATCCCCATTTTTGACTTTTTCGACACTACCGGCCCTTTCGTTTTTTTCAAATTTTGCCCGGTTTGGAAAATCCTTCACAATTTTCCCAAAACGCCCCAACTGTGCTTGATTTTGCTCCTTTCTTACTTAGTCCGCCCCCCTGGCCCCTTTTAGCAAGGTTTTGGAAAATCCCCATTTTTGACTTTTTCGACACTACCGGCCCTGTCGTTTTTTTCAAATTTTGCCCGGTTTGGAAAATCCTTCACAATTTTCTCAAAACGCCCCAACTGTGCTTGATTTTGCTCGTTTTTCAATCAGCCCGCCCCCTGGCCCCTTTTAGCAAAAATTTGGGATAATCCCAATTTTTGACTTTTTCGACACTACCGGACCTGTCGTTTTTTTCAAATTTTGCCCACTTTGGAAAATCCTTCACAATTTTCTCAAAACGCCCCAACTGTGCTTGATTTTGCTCCTTTCTGACTCAGTCCACCCCCTGGCAGCTTTTAGCAAGGTTTGTGAAAATCCCCATTTTTGACTTTTTCGACACTACCGGCCCTGTCGTTTTTTTCAATTTTTGCCCACTTTGGAAAATCCTTCACAATTTTCACAAAACGCCCCAACTGTGCTTGATTTTGCTCCTTTTTCACCCAGCCCCCCCCTCTGGCCTCTATAAGCAAAGTTTGGGAAAATCCCCATTTTTGACTTTTTCGACACTACCGGCACTGTCGTTTTTTTCAAATTTTGCCCGGTTTGGAAAATCCTTCACAATTTTCCCAAAACGCCCCAACTGTGCTTGATTGTGCTCCTTTCTTACTTAGTCCGCCCCCCTGACCCCTTTTAGCAAGGTTTGGGAAAATCCCCATTTTTGACTTTTTCGACACTACCGGCCCTGTCTTTTTTTTCAAATTTTACCCGGTTTGGAAAATCCTTCACAATTTTCCCAAAACGCCCCAACTGTGCTTGATTTTGCTCCTTTCTGACTCAGTCCGCCCCCTGGCACCTTTTAGCAAGGTTTGGGAAAATCCCCATTTTTGACTTTTTCGACACTACCGGCCCTGTCTTTTTTTCAAATTTTGCCCGGTTTGGAAAATCCTTCACAATTTTCACAAAACGCCCCAACTGTGCTTGATTTTGCTCGTTTTTCAATCAGCCCGCCCCCTGGCCCCTTTTAGCAAAAATTTGGGAAAATCCCCATTTTTGACTTTTTCGACACTACCGGACCTGTCGTTTTTTTCAAATTTTGCCCGGTTTGGAAAATCCTTCACAATTTTCTCAAAACGCCCCAACTGTGCTTGATTTTGCTCCTTTCTGACTCAGTCCACCCCCTGGCACCTTTTAGCAAGGTTTGTGAAAATCCCCATTTTTGACTTTTTCGACACTACCGCCCGTGTCGTTTTTTTCAATTTTTGCCCTCTTTGGAAAATCCTTCACAATTTTCACAAAACGCCCCAACTGTGCTTGATTTTGCTCCTTTTTCACCCAGCCCCCCCCTCTGGCCTCTTTAAGCAAAGTTTGGGAAAATCCCCATTTTTGACTTTTTCGACACTACCGGCACTGTCGTTTTTTTCAAATTTTGCCCGGTTTGGAAAATCCTTCACAATTTTCCCAAAACGCCCCAACTGTGCTTGATTTTGCTCCTTTCTGACTCAGTCCGCCCCCTGGCACCTTTTAGCAAGGTTTGGGAAAATGCCCATTTTTGACTTTTTCGACACTATCGGCCCTGTCTTTTTTTCAAATTTTGCCCGGTTTGGAAAATCCTTCACAATTTTCACAAAACGCCCCAACTGTGCTTGATTTTGCTCGTTTTTCAATCAGCCCGCCCCCTGGCCCCTTTTAGCAAAAATTTGGGAAAATCCCAATTTTTGACTTTTTCGACTCTACCGGACCTGTCGTTTTTTTCAAATTTTGCCCACTTTGGAAAATCCTTCACAATTTTCTCAAAACGCCCCAACTGTGCTTGATTTTGCTCCTTTCTGACTCAGTCCACCCCCTGGCACCTTTTAGCAAGGTTTGTGAAAATCCCCATTTTTGACTTGTTCGACACTACCGGACCTGTCGTTTATTTCAAATTTTGCCCGGTTTGGAAAATCCTTCACAATTTTCCCAAAACGCCCCAACTGTGCTTGATTTTGCTCCTTTCTTACTTAGTCCGCCCCCCTGGCCCCTTTTAGCAAGGTTTTGGAAAATCCCCATTTTTGACTTTTTCGACACTACCGGCCCTGTCTTTTTTTTCAAATTTTGCCCGGTTTGGAAAATCCTTCACAATTTTCCCAAAACGCCCCAACTGTGCTTTATTTTGCTCCTTTCTGATTCAGCCCGCCCCTATGGCCCCTTTTAGCAAGGTTTGGGAAAATCCCCATTTTTGACTTTTTCGACACTACCGGCCCTGTCGTTTTTTTCAATTTTTGCCCACTATGGAAAATCCTTCACAATTTTCACAAAACGCCCCAACTGTGCTTGATTTTGCTCGTTTTTCACTCAGCCCCCCTCTCTGGCCTCTTTAAGCAAATTTTGTGAAAATCCCCATTTTTGACTTTTTCGACACTACCGGCCCTGTCTTTTTTTTCAAATTTTGCCCGGTTTGGAAAATCCTTCACAATTTTCACACAACGCCCCAACTGTGCTTGATTTTGCTCCTTTCTCACTCAGCCCGCCCCCCTGGCCCCTTTTAGCAAGGATTTGGGAAAATCCCCATTTTTGACTTTCCGACACTACCGGCCCTGTCGTTTTTTTCAAATTTTGCCCGTTTTGGAAAATCCTTCACAATTTTCCCAAAACGCCCCAACTGTGCTTGATTTTGCTCCTTTCTGACTCAGTCCGCCCCCTGGCACCTTTTAGCAAGGTTTGGGAAAATCCCCATTTTTGACTTTTTCGACACTACCGGCCGTGTCTTTTTTACAAATTTTGCCCGGTTTGGAAAATCCTTCACAATTTTCACAAAACGCCCCAACTGTGCTTGATTTTGCTCGTTTTTCACTCAGCCACCCCCTCTGGCCTCTTTAAGCAAATTTTGTGAAAATCCCCATTTTTGACTTTTTCGACACTACCGGCCCTGTCTTTTTTTTCAAATTTTGCCCGGTTTGGAAAATCCTTCACAATTTTCCCAAAACGCCCCAACTGTGCTTGATTTTGCTCCTTTCTGACTCAGCCCGCCCCCCTGGCCCCTTTTAGCAAGGTTTGGGAAAATCCCCATTCTAGACTTTTTCGACACTACCGGCCCTGTCGTTTTTTTCAATTTTTGCCCACTTTGGAAAATCCTTCACAATTTTCACACAACGCCCCAACTGTGCTTGATTTTGCTCCTTTCTTACTTAGTCCGCCCCCCTGGCCCCTTTTAGCAAGGTTTGGGAAAATCCGCATTTTTGACTTTTTCGACACTACCGGCCCTGTCGTTTTTTCAAATTTTGCCCGGTTTGGAAAATCCTTCACAATTTTCACAAAACGCCCCAACTGTGCTTGATTTTGCTAGTTTTTCAATCAGCCCGCCCCCTGGCCCCTTTTAGCAAAAATTTGGGAAAATCCCAATTTTTGACTTTTTCGACACTACCGGCCCTGTCGTTTTTTTCAATTTTTGCCCGGTTTGGAAAATCCTTCACAATTTTCACAAAACGCCCCAACTGTGCTTGATTTTGCTCATTTCTGACTCAGTCCGCCCCCCTGGCCCCTTTTAGCAAGGTTTGGGAAAATCCGCATTTTTGACTTTTTCGACACTACCGGCCCTGTCGTTTTTTTCAATTTTTGCCCACGTTGGAAAATCCTTCACAATTTTCCCAAAACGCCCCAACTGTGCTTGATTTTGCTCGTTTTTCAATCAGCCCACCCCCTGGCCCCTTTTAGCAAGGATTTGGGAAAATCCCCATTTTTGACTTTTTCGACACTACCGGCCCTGTCGTTTTTTTCAAATTTTGCCCGGTTTGGAAAATCCTTCACAATTTTCCCAAAACGCCCCAACTGTGCTTGATTTTGCTCCTTTCTGACTCAGTCCGCCCCCCTGGCCCCTTTTAGCAAGGTTTGGGAAAATCCCCATTTTTGACTTTTTCGACACTACCGGCCCTGTCGTTTTTTAAAATTTTTGCCCACTTTGGAAAATCCTTCACAATTTTCACACAACGTCCCAACTGTGCTTGATTTTGCTCCTTTCTTACTTAGTCCGCCCCCCAGGCCCCTTTTAGCTAGGTTTTGGAAAATTCCCATTTTTGACTTTTTCGACACTACCGGACCTGTCATTTTTTTCAAATTTTGCCCGGTTTGGAAAATCCTTCACAATTTTCTCAAAACGCCCCAACTGTGCTTGATTTTGCTCATTTCTGACTCAGTCCACCCCCTGGCAGCTTTTAGCAAGGTTTGTGAAAATCCCCATTTTTGACTTTTTCGACACTACCGGCCCTGTCGTTTTTTTCAATTTTTGCCCACTTTGGAAAATCCTTCACAATTTTCACAAAACGCCCCAACTGTGCTTGATTTTGCTCCTTTTTCACCCAGCCCCCCCCTCTGGCCTCTATAAGCAAAGTTTGGGAAAATCCCCATTTTTGACTTTTTCGACACTACCGGCACTGTCGTTTTTTTCAAATTTTGCCCGGTTTGGAAAATCCTTCACAATTTTCCCAAAACGCCCCAACTGTGCTTGATTGTGCTCCTTTCTTACTTAGTCCGCCCCCCTGACCCCTTTTAGCAAGGTTTGGGAAAATCCCAATTTTTGACTTTTTCGACACTACCGGCCCTGTCTTTTTTTTCAAATTTTACCCGGTTTGGAAAATCCTTCACAATTTTCCCAAAACGCCCCAACTGTGCTTGATTTTGCTCCTTTCTGACTCAGTCCGCCCCCTGGCACCTTTTAGCAAGGTTTGGGAAAATCCCCATTTTTGACTTTTTCGACACTACCGGCCCTGTCTTTTTTTCAAATTTTGCCCGGTTTGGAAAATCCTTCACAATTTTCACAAAACGCCCCAACTGTGCTTGATTTTGCTCGTTTTTCAATCAGCCCGCCCCCTGGCCCCTTTTAGCAAAAATTTGGGAAAATCCCCATTTTTGACTTTTTCGACACTACCGGACCTGTCGTTTTTTTCAAATTTTGCCCGGTTTGGAAAATCCTTCACAATTTTCTCAAAACGCCCCAACTGTGCTTGATTTTGCTCCTTTCTGACTCAGTCCACCCCCTGGCACCTTTTAGCAAGGTTTGTGAAAATCCCCATTTTTGACTTTTTCGACACTACCGCCCCTGTCGTTTTTTCAATTTTTGCCCTCTTTGGAAAATCCTTCACAATTTTCACAAAACGCCCCAACTGTGCTTGATTTTGCTCCTTTTTCACCCAGCCCCCCCCTCTGGCCTCTTTAAGCAAAGTTTGGGAAAATCCCCATTTTTGACTTTTTCGACACTACCGGCACTGTCGTTTTTTTCAAATTTTGCCCGGTTTGGAAAATCCTTCACAATTTTCCCAAAACGCCCCAACTGTGCTTGATTTTGCTCCTTTCTGACTCAGTCCGCCCCCTGGCACCTTTTAGCAAGGTTTGGGAAAATGCCCATTTTTGACTTTTTCGACACTACCGGCCCTGTCTTTTTTTCAAATTTTGCCCGGTTTGGAAAATCCTTCACAATTTTCACAAAACGCCCCAACTGTGCTTGATTTTGCTCGTTTTTCAATCAGCCCGCCCCCTGGCCCCTTTTAGCAAAAATTTGGGAAAATCCCAATTTTTGACTTTTTCGACACTACCGGACCTGTCGTTTTTTTCAAATTTTGCCCACTTTGGAAAATCCTTCACAATTTTCTCAAAACGCCCCAACTGTGCTTGATTTTGCTCCTTTCTGACTCAGTCCACCCCCTGGCACCTTTTAGCAAGGTTTGTGAAAATCCCCATTTTTGACTTGTTCGACACTACCGGACCTGTCGTTTATTTCAAATTTTGCCCGGTTTGGAAAATCCTTCACAATTTTCCCAAAACGCCCCAACTGTGCTTGATTTTGCTCCTTTCTTACTTAGTCCGCCCCCCTGGCCCCTTTTAGCAAGGTTTGGGAAAATCCCCATTTTTGACATTTTCGACACTACCGGCCCTGTCTTTTTTTTCAAATTTTGCCCGGTTTGGAAAATCCTTCACAATTTTCCCAAAACGCCCCAACTGTGCTTTATTTTGCTCCTTTCTGATTCAGCCCGCCCCTATGGCCCCTTTTAGCAAGGTTTGGGAAAATCCCCATTTTTGACTTTTTCGACACTACCGGCCCTGTCGTTTTTTTCAATTTTTGCCCACTATGGAAAATCCTTCACAATTTTCACAAAACGCCCCAACTGTGCTTGATTTTGCTCGTTTTTCACTCAGCCCCCCTCTCTGGCCTCTTTAAGCAAATTTTGTGAAAATCCCCATTTTTGACTTTTTCGACACTACCGGCCCTGTCTTTTTTTTCAAATTTTGCCCGGATTGGAAAATCCTTCACAATTTTCACACAACGCCCCAACTGTGCTTGATTTTGCTCCTTTCTGACTCAGTCCGCCCCCTGGCACCTTTTAGCAAGGTTTGGGAAAATCCCCATTTTTGACTTTTTCGACACTACCGGCCGTGTCTTTTTTTCAAATTTTGCCCGGTTTGGAAAATCCTTCACAATTTTCACAAAACGCCCCAACTGTGCTTGATTTTGCTCCTTTCTGACTCAGCCCGCCCCCCTGGCCCCTTTTAGCAAGGTTTGGGAAAATCCCCATTCTAGACGTTTTCGACACTACCGGCCCTGTCGTTTTTTTCAATTTTTGCCCACTTTGGAAAATCCTTCACAATTTTCACACAACGCCCCAACTGTGCTTGATTTTGCTCCTTTCTTACTTAGTCCGCCCCCCTGGCCCCTTTTAGCAAGGTTTGGGAAAATCCGCATTTTTGACTTTTTCGACACTACCGGCCCTGTCGTTTTTTTCAATTTTTGCCCACGTTGGAAAATCCTTCACAATTTTCCCAAAACGCCCCAACTGTGCTTGATTTTGCTCGTTTTTCAATCAGCCCGCCCCCTGGCCCCTTTTAGCAAAAATTTGGGAAAATCCCCATTTTTGACTTTTTCGACACTACCGGACCTGTCGTTTTTTTCAAATTTTGCCCGGTTTGGAAAATCCTTCACAATTTTCTCAAAACGCCCCAACTGTGCTTGATTTTGCTCCTTTCTGACTCAGTCCACCCCCTGGCACCTTTTAGCAAGGTTTGTGAAAATCCCCATTTTTGACTTTTTCGACACTACCGCCCCTGTCGTTTTTTCAATTTTTGCCCTCTTTGGAAAATCCTTCACAATTTTCACAAAACGCCCCAACTGTGCTTGATTTTGCTCTTTTTTCACCCAGCCCCCCCCTCTGGCCTCTTTAAGCAAAGTTTGGGAAAATCCCCATTTTTGACTTTTTCGACACTACCGGCACTGTCGTTTTTTTCAAATTTTGCCCGGTTTGGAAAATCCTTCACAATTTTCCCAAAACGCCCCAACTGTGCTTGATTTTGCTCCTTTCTGACTCAGTCCGCCCCCTGGCACCTTTTAGCAAGGTTTGGGAAAATGCCCATTTTTGACTTTTTCGACACTACCGGCCCTGTCTTTTTTTCAAATTTTGCCCGGTTTGGAAAATCCTTCACAATTTTCACAAAACGCCCCAACTGTGCTTGATTTTGCTCGTTTTTCAATCAGCCCGCCCCCTGGCCCCTTTTAGCAAAAATTTGGGAAAATCCCAATTTTTGACTTTTTCGACACTACCGGACCTGTCGTTTTTTTCAAATTTTGCCCACTTTGGAAAATCCTTCACAATTTTCTCAAAACGCCCCAACTGTGCTTGATTTTGCTCCTTTCTGACTCAGTCCACCCCCTGGCACCTTTTAGCAAGGTTTGTGAAAATCCCCATTTTTGACTTGTTCGACACTACCGGACCTGTCGTTTATTTCAAATTTTGCCCGGTTTGGAAAATCCTTCACAATTTTCCCAAAACGCCCCAACTGTGCTTGATTTTGCTCCTTTCTTACTTAGTCCGCCCCCCTGGCCCCTTTTAGCAAGGTTTGGGAAAATCCCCATTTTTGACATTTTCGACACTACCGGCCCTGTCTTTTTTTTCAAATTTTGCCCGGTTTGGAAAATCCTTCACAATTTTCCCAAAACGCCCCAACTGTGCTTTATTTTGCTCCTTTCTGATTCAGCCCGCCCCTATGGCCCCTTTTAGCAAGGTTTGGGAAAATCCCCATTTTTGACTTTTTCGACACTACCGGCCCTGTCGTTTTTTTCAATTTTTGCCCACTATGGAAAATCCTTCACAATTTTCACAAAACGCCCCAACTGTGCTTGATTTTGCTCGTTTTTCACTCAGCCCCCCTCTCTGGCCTCTTTAAGCAAATTTTGTGAAAATCCCCATTTTTGACTTTTTCGACACTACCGGCCCTGTCTTTTTTTTCAAATTTTGCCCGGATTGGAAAATCCTTCACAATTTTCACACAACGCCCCAACTGTGCTTGATTTTGCTCCTTTCTGACTCAGTCCGCCCCCTGGCACCTTTTAGCAAGGTTTGGGAAAATCCCCATTTTTGACTTTTTCGACACTACCGGCCGTGTCTTTTTTTCAAATTTTGCCCGGTTTGGAAAATCCTTCACAATTTTCACAAAACGCCCCAACTGTGCTTGATTTTGCTCCTTTCTGACTCAGCCCGCCCCCCTGGCCCCTTTTAGCAAGGTTTGGGAAAATCCCCATTCTAGACGTTTTCGACACTACCGGCCCTGTCGTTTTTTTCAATTTTTGCCCACTTTGGAAAATCCTTCACAATTTTCACACAACGCCCCAACTGTGCTTGATTTTGCTCCTTTCTTACTTAGTCCGCCCCCCTGGCCCCTTTTAGCAAGGTTTGGGAAAATCCGCATTTTTGACTTTTTCGACACTACCGGCCCTGTCGTTTTTTTCAATTTTTGCCCACGTTGGAAAATCCTTCACAATTTTCCCAAAACGCCCCAACTGTGCTTGATTTTGCTCGTTTTTCAATCAGCCCGCCCCCTGGCCCCTTTTAGCAAAAATTTGGGAAAATCCCCATTTTTGACTTTTTCGACACTACCGGACCTGTCGTTTTTTTCAAATTTTGCCCGGTTTGGAAAATCCTTCACAATTTTCTCAAAACGCCCCAACTGTGCTTGATTTTGCTCCTTTCTGACTCAGTCCACCCCCTGGCACCTTTTAGCAAGGTTTGTGAAAATCCCCATTTTTGACTTTTTCGACACTACCGCCCCTGTCGTTTTTTCAATTTTTGCCCTCTTTGGAAAATCCTTCACAATTTTCACAAAACGCCCCAACTGTGCTTGATTTTGCTCTTTTTTCACCCAGCCCCCCCCTCTGGCCTCTTTAAGCAAAGTTTGGGAAAATCCCCATTTTTGACTTTTTCGACACTACCGGCACTGTCGTTTTTTTCAAATTTTGCCCGGTTTGGAAAATCCTTCACAATTTTCCCAAAACGCCCCAACTGTGCTTGATTTTGCTCCTTTCTGACTCAGTCCGCCCCCTGGCACCTTTTAGCAAGGTTTGGGAAAATGCCCATTTTTGACTTTTTCGACACTACCGGCCCTGTCTTTTTTTCAAATTTTGCCCGGTTTGGAAAATCCTTCACAATTTTCACAAAACGCCCCAACTGTGCTTGATTTTGCTCGTTTTTCAATCAGCCCGCCCCCTGGCCCCTTTTAGCAAAAATTTGGGAAAATCCCAATTTTTGACTTTTTCGACACTACCGGACCTGTCGTTTTTTTCAAATTTTGCCCACTTTGGAAAATCCTTCACAATTTTCTCAAAACGCCCCAACTGTGCTTGATTTTGCTCCTTTCTGACTCAGTCCACCCCCTGGCACCTTTTAGCAAGGTTTGTGAAAATCCCCATTTTTGACTTGTTCGACACTACCGGACCTGTCGTTTATTTCAAATTTTGCCCGGTTTGGAAAATCCTTCACAATTTTCCCAAAACGCCCCAACTGTGCTTGATTTTGCTCCTTTCTTACTTAGTCCGCCCCCCTGGCCCCTTTTAGCAAGGTTTGGGAAAATCCCCATTTTTGACATTTTCGACACTACCGGCCCTGTCTTTTTTTTCAAATTTTGCCCGGTTTGGAAAATCCTTCACAATTTTCCCAAAACGCCCCAACTGTGCTTTATTTTGCTCCTTTCTGATTCAGCCCGCCCCTATGGCCCCTTTTAGCAAGGTTTGGGAAAATCCCCATTTTTGACTTTTTCGACACTACCGGCCCTGTCGTTTTTTTCAATTTTTGCCCACTATGGAAAATCCTTCACAATTTTCACAAAACGCCCCAACTGTGCTTGATTTTGCTCGTTTTTCACTCAGCCCCCCTCTCTGGCCTCTTTAAGCAAATTTTGTGAAAATCCCCATTTTTGACTTTTTCGACACTACCGGCCCTGTCTTTTTTTTCAAATTTTGCCCGGATTGGAAAATCCTTCACAATTTTCACACAACGCCCCAACTGTGCTTGATTTTGCTCCTTTCTGACTCAGTCCGCCCCCTGGCACCTTTTAGCAAGGTTTGGGAAAATCCCCATTTTTGACTTTTTCGACACTACCGGCCGTGTCTTTTTTTCAAATTTTGCCCGGTTTGGAAAATCCTTCACAATTTTCACAAAACGCCCCAACTGTGCTTGATTTTGCTCCTTTCTGACTCAGCCCGCCCCCCTGGCCCCTTTTAGCAAGGTTTGGGAAAATCCCCATTCTAGACGTTTTCGACACTACCGGCCCTGTCGTTTTTTTCAATTTTTGCCCACTTTGGAAAATCCTTCACAATTTTCACACAACGCCCCAACTGTGCTTGATTTTGCTCCTTTCTTACTTAGTCCGCCCCCCTGGCCCCTTTTAGCAAGGTTTGGGAAAATCCGCATTTTTGACTTTTTCGACACTACCGGCCCTGTCGTTTTTTTCAATTTTTGCCCACGTTGGAAAATCCTTCACAATTTTCCCAAAACGCCCCAACTGTGCTTGATTTTGCTCGTTTTTCAATCAGCCCACCCCCTGGCCCCTTTTAGCAAGGATTTGGGAAAATCCCCATTTTTGACTTTTTCGACACTACCGGCCCTGTCGTTTTTTTCAAATTTTGCCCGGTTTGGAAAATCCTTCACAATTTTCCCAAAACGCCCCAACTGTGCTTGATTTTGCTCCTTTCTGACTCAGTCCGCCCCCCTGGCCCCTTTTAGCAAGGTTTGGGAAAATCCCCATTTTTGACTTTTTCGACACTACCGGCCCTGTCGTTTTTTAAAATTTTTGCCCACTTTGGAAAATCCTTCACAATTTTCACACAACGTCCCAACTGTGCTTGATTTTGCTCCTTTCTTACTTAGTCCGTCCCCCAGGCCCCTTTTAGCTAGGTTTTGGAAAATTCCCATTTTTGACTTTTTCGACACTACCGGCCCTGTCTTTTTTTTCAAATTTTGCCCGGTTTGGAAAATCCTTCACAATTTTCACACAACGCCCCAACTGTGCTTGATTTTGCTCCTTTCTCACTCAGCCCGCCCCCCTGGCCCCTTTTAGCAAGGATTTGGGAAAATCCCCATTTTTGACTTTCCGACACTACCGGCCCTGTCGTTTTTTCAAATTTTGCCCGTTTTGGAAAATCCTTCACAATTTTCCCAAAACGCCCCAACTGTGCTTGATTTTGCTCCTTTCTGACTCAGTCCGCCCCCTGGCACCTTTTAGCAAGGTTTGGGAAAATCCCCATTTTTGACTTTTTCGACACTACCGGCCGTGTCTTTTTTTCAAATTTTGCCCGGTTTGGAAAATCCTTCACAATTTTCACAAAACGCCCCAACTGTGCTTGATTTTGCTCGTTTTTCACTCAGCCACCCCCTCTGGCCTCTTTAAGCAAATTTTGTGAAAATCCCCATTTTTGACTTTTTCGACACTACCGGCCCTGTCTTTTTTTTCAAATTTTGCCCGGTTTGGAAAATCCTTCACAATTTTCCCAAAACGCCCCAACTGTGCTTGATTTTGCTCCTTTCTGACTCAGCCCGCCCCCCTGGCCCCTTTTAGCAAGGTTTGGGAAAATCCCCATTCTAGACTTTTTCGACACTACCGGCCCTGTCGTTTTTTTCAATTTTTGCCCACTTTGGAAAATCCTTCACAATTTTCACACAACGCCCCAACTGTGCTTGATTTTGCTCCTTTCTTACTTAGTCCGCCCCCCTGGCCCCTTTTAGCAAGGTTTGGGAAAATCCGCATTTTTGACTTTTTCGACACTACCGGCCCTGTCGTTTTTTTCAATTTTTGCCCACGTTGGAAAATCCTTCACAATTTTCCCAAAACGCCCCAACTGTGCTTGATTTTGCTCCTTTCTGACTCAGTCCGCCCCCTGGCACCTTTTAGCAAGGTTTGGGAAAATGCCCATTTTTGACTTTTTCGACATTACCGGCCCTGTCTTTTTTTCAAATTGTGCCCGGTTTGGAAAATCCTTCACAATTTTCACAAAACGCCCCAACTGTGCTTGATTTTGCTCGTTTTTCAATCAGCCTGCCCCCTGGCCCCTTTTAGCAAAAATTTGGGAAAATCCCAATTTTTGACTTTTTCGACACTACCGGCCCTGTCGTTTTTTTCAATTTTTGCCCGGTTTGGAAAATCCTTCACAATTTTCACAAAACGCCCCTACTGTGCTTGATTTTGCTCATTTCTGACTCAGTCCGCCCCCCTGGCCCCTTTTAGCAAGGTTTGGGAAAATCCGCATTTTTGACTTTTTCGACACTACCGGCCCTGTCGTTTTTTTCAATTTTTGCCCACGTTGGAAAATCCTTCACAATTTTCCCAAAACGCCCCAACTGTGCTTGATTTTGCTCGTTTTTCAATCAGCCCACCCCCTGGCCCCTTTTAGCAAGGATTTGGGAAAATCCCCATTTTTGACTTTTTCGACACTACCGGCCCTGTCGTTTTTTTCAAATTTTGCCCGGTTTGGAAAATCCTTCACAATTTTCCCAAAACGCCCCAACTGTGCTTGATTTTGCTCCTTTCTGACTCAGTCCGCCCCCCTGGCCCCTTTTAGCAAGGTTTGGGAAAATCCCCATTTTTGACTTTTTCGACACTACCGGCACTGTCGTTTTTTTCAAATTTTGCCCGGTTTGGAAAATCCTTCACAATTTTCCCAAAACGCCCCAACTGTGCTTGATTGTGCTCCTTTCTTACTTAGTCCGCCCCCCTGACCCCTTTTAGCAAGGTTTGGGAAAATCCCCATTTTTGACTTTTTCGACACTACCGGCCCTTTCTTTTTTTTCAAATTTTACCCGGTTTGGAAAATCCTTCACAATTTTCCCAAAACGCCCCAACTGTGCTTGATTTTGCTCCTTTCTGACTCAGTCCGCCCCCTGGCACCTTTTAGCAAGGTTTGGGAAAATCCCCATTTTTGACTTTTTCGACACTACCGGCCCTGTCGTTTTTTTCAAATTTTGCCCGGTTTGGAAAATCCTTCACAATTTTCACAAAACGCCCCAACTGTGCTTGATTTTGCTCGTTTTTCAATCAGCCCGCCCCCTGGCCCCTTTTAGCAAAAATTTGGGAAAATCCCCATTTTTGACTTTTTCGACACTACCGGACCTGTCGTTTTTTTCAAATTTTGCCCGGTTTGGAAAATCCTTCACAATTTTCTCAAAACGCCCCAACTGTGCTTGATTTTGCTCCTTTCTGACTCAGTCCACCCCCTGGCACCTTTTAGCAAGGTTTGTGAAAATCCCCATTTTTGACTTTTTCGACACTACCGCCCCTGTCGTTTTTTTCAATTTTTGCCCTCTTTGGAAAATCCTTCACAATTTTCACAAAACGCCCCAACTGTGCTTGATTTTGCTCCTTTTTCACCCAGCCCCCCCCTCTGGCCTCTTTAAGCAAAGTTTGGGAAAATCCCCATTTTTGACTTTTTCGACACTACCGGCACTGTCGTTTTTTTCAAATTTTGCCCGGTTTGGAAAATCCTTCACAATTTTCCCAAAACGCCCCAACTGTGCTTGATTTTGCTCCTTTCTGACTCAGTCCGCCCCCTGGCACCTTTTAGCAAGGTTTGGGAAAATGCCCATTTTTGACTTTTTCGACACTACCGGCCCTGTCTTTTTTTCAAATTTTGCCCGGTTTGGAAAATCCTTCACAATTTTCACAAAACGCCCCAACTGTGCTTGATTTTGCTCGTTTTTCAATCAGCCCGCCCCCTGGCCCCTTTTAGCAAAAATTTGGAAAAATCCCAATTTTTGACTTTTTCGACACTACCGGACCTGTCGTTTTTTTCAAATTTTGCCCACTTTGGAAAATCCTTCACAATTTTCTCAAAACGCCCCAACTGTGCTTGATTTTGCTCCTTTCTGACTCAGTCCACCCCCTGGCACCTTTTAGCAAGGTTTGTGAAAATCCCCATTTTTGACTTGTTCGACACTACCGGACCTGTCGTTTATTTCAAATTTTGCCCGGTTTGGAAAATCCTTCACAATTTTCCCAAAACGCCCCAACTGTGCTTGATTTTGCTCCTTTCTTACTTAGTCCGCCCCCCTGGCCCCTTTTAGCAAGGTTTTGGAAAATCCCCATTTTTGACTTTTTCGACACTACCGGCCCTGTCTTTTTTTTCAAATTTTGCCCGGTTTGGAAAATCCTTCACAATTTTCCCAAAACGCCCCAACTGTGCTTTATTTTGCTCCTTTCTGATTCAGCCCGCCCCTATGGCCCCTTTTAGCAAGGTTTGGGAAAATCCGCATTTTTGACTTTTTCGACACTACCGGCCCTGTCGTTTTTTTCAATTTTTGCCCACTATGGAAAATCCTTCACAATTTTCACAAAACGCCCCAACTGTGCTTGATTTTGCTCGTTTTTCACTCAGCCCCCCTCTCTGGCCTCTTTAAGCAAATTTTGTGAAAATCCCCATTTTTGACTTTTTCGACACTACCGGCCCTGTCTTTTTTTTCAAATTTTGCCCGGTTTGGAAAATCCTTCACAATTTTCCCAAAACGCCCCAACTGTGCTTGATTTTGCTCCTTTCTGACTCAGTCCGCCCCCTGGCACCTTTTAGCAAGGTTTGGGAAAATGCCCATTTTTGACTTTTTCGACACTACCGGCCCTGTCTTTTTTTCAAATTTTGCCCGGTTTGGAAAATCCTTCACAATTTTCACAAAACGCCCCAACTGTGCTTGATTTTGCTCGTTTTTCAATCAGCCCGCCCCCTGGCCCCTTTTAGCAAAAATTTGGGAAAATCCCAATTTTTGACTTTTTCGACACTACCGGCCCTGTCGTTTTTTTCAATTTTTGCCCGGTTTGGAAAATCCTTCACAATTTTCCCAAAACGCCCCAACTGTGCTTGATTTTGCTCGTTTTTCAATCAGCCCACCCCCTGGCCCCTTTTAGCAAGGATTTGGGAAAATCCCCATTTTTGACTTTTTCGACACTACCGGCCCTGTCGTTTTTTTCAAATTTTGCCCGGTTTGGAAAATCCTTCACAATTTTCCCAAAACGCCCCAACTGTGCTTGATTTTGCTCCTTTCTGACTCAGTCCGCCCCCCTGGCCCCTTTTAGCAAGGTTTGGGAAAATCCCCATTTTTGACTTTTTCGACACTACCGGCCCTGTCGTTTTTTAAAATTTTTGCCCACTTTGGAAAATCCTTCACAATTTTCACACAACGTCCCAACTGTGCTTGATTTTGCTCCTTTCTTACTTAGTCCGCCCCCCAGGCCCCTTTTAGCTAGGTTTTGGAAAATTCCCATTTTTGACTTTTTCGACACTACCGGACCTGTCATTTTTTTCAAATTTTGCCCGGTTTGGAAAATCCTTCACAATTTTCTCAAAACGCCCCAACTGTGCTTGATTTTGCTCATTTCTGACTCAGTCCACCCCCTGGCAGCTTTTAGCAAGGTTTGTGAAAATCCCCATTTTTGACTTTTTCGACACTACCGGCCCTGTCGTTTTTTTCAATTTTTGCCCACTTTGGAAAATCCTTCACAATTTTCACAAAACGCCCCAACTGTGCTTGATTTTGCTCCTTTTTCACCCAGCCCCCCCCTCTGGCCTCTATAAGCAAAGTTTGGGAAAATCCCCATTTTTGACTTTTTCGACACTACCGGCACTGTCGTTTTTTTCAAATTTTGCCCGGTTTGGAAAATCCTTCACAATTTTCCCAAAACGCCCCAACTGTGCTTGATTGTGCTCCTTTCTTACTTAGTCCGCCCCCCTGACCCCTTTTAGCAAGGTTTGGGAAAATCCCCATTTTTGACTTTTTCGACACTACCGGCCCTGTCTTTTTTTTCAAATTTTACCCGGTTTGGAAAATCCTTCACAATTTTCCCAAAACGCCCCAACTGTGCTTGATTTTGCTCCTTTCTGACTCAGTCCGCCCCCATGGCCCCTTTTAGCAAGGTTTGGGAAAATCCCCATTTTTGACTTTTTCGACACTACCGGCCCTGTCTTTTTTTTCAAATTTTGCCCGGTTTGGAAAATCCTTCACAATTTTCTAAAAACGCCCCAACTGTGCTTGATTTTGCTCGTTTTTCAATCAGCCCGCCCCCTGGCCCCTTTTAGCAAAAATTTGGGAAAATCCCAATTTTTGACTTTTTCGACACTACCGGACCTGTCGTTTTTTTCAAATTTTGCCCACTTTGGAAAATCCTTCACAATTTTCTCAAAACGCCCCAACTGTGCTTGATTTTGCTCCTTTCTGACTCAGTCCACCCCCTGGCACCTTTTAGCAAGGTTTGTGAAAATCCCCATTTTTGACTTTTTCGACACTACCGGCCCTGTCGTTTTTTTCAAATTTTGCCCGGTTTGGAAAATCCTTCACAATATTCACACAACGCCCCAACTGTGCTTGATTTTGCTCCTTTCTCACTCAGCCCGCCCCCCTGGCCCCTTTTAACAAGGATTTGGGAAAATCCCAATTTTTGACTTTTTCGACACTACCGGCCCTGTCGTTTTTTTCAAATTTTGCCCGGTTTGGAAAATCCTTCACAATTTTCCCAAAACGCCCCAACTGTGCTTGATTTTGCTCCTTTCTGACTCAGTCCGCCCCCCTGGCCCCTTTTAGCAAGGTTTGGGAAAATCCCCATTTTTGACTTTTTCGACACTACCGGCCCTGTCTTTTTTTTCAATTTATGCCCGGTTTGGAAAATCCTTCACAATTTTCTAAAAACGCCCCAACTGTGCTTGATTTTGCTCATTTCTGACTCAGTCCGCCCCCCTGGCCCCTTTTAGCAAGGTTTGGGAAAATCCCCATTTTTGACTTTTTCGACACTACCGGCCCTGTCGTTTTTTTCAATTTTTGCCCACTCTGGAAAATCCTTCACAATTTTCACAAAACGCCCCAACTGTGCTTGATTTTGCTCGTTTTTCACCCAGCCCCCCCTCTGGCCTCTTTAAGCAAATTTTGTGAAAATCCCCATTTTTGACTTTTTCGACACTACCGGCCCTGTCTTTTTTTCAAATTTTGCCCGGTTTGGAAAATCCTTCACAATTTTCACAAAACGCCCCAACTGTGCTTGATTTTGCTCGTTTTTCAATCAGCCCGCCCCCTGGCCCCTTTTAGCAAAAATTTGGGAAAATCCCAATTTTTGACTTTTTCGACACTACCGGACCTGTCGTTTTTTTCAAATTTTGCCCACTTTGGAAAATCCTTCACAATTTTCTCAAAACGCCCCAACTGTGCTTGATTTTGCTCCTTTCTGACTCAGTCCACCCCCTGGCACCTTTTAGCAAGGTTTGTGAAAATCCCCATTTTTGACTTTTTCGATACTACCGCCCCTGTCGTTTTTTTCAATTTTTGCCCTCTTTGGAAAATCCTTCACAATTTTCACAAAACGCCCCAATTGTGCTTGATTTTGCTCCTTTTTCACCCAGCCCCCCCCCTCTGGCCTCTTTAAGCAAAGTTTGGGTAAATCCCCATTTTTGACCTTTTCGACACTACTGGCACTGTCGTTTTTTTCAAATTTTGCCCGGTTTGGAAAAATCCTTCACAATTTTCCCAAAACGCCCCAACTGTGCTTGATTTTGCTCCTTTCTTACTTAGTCCACCCCCCTGGCCCCTTTTAGCAAGGTTTGGGAAAATCCCCATTTTTGACTTTTTCGACACTACCGGCCCTGTCTTTTTTTCAAATTTTACCCGGTTTGGAAATCCTTCACAATTTTCACAAAACGCCCCAACTGTGCTTGATTTTGCTCGTTTTTCACCCAGCCCCCCCCTCTGGCCTCTTTAAGCAAATTTTGTAAAAATCCCCATTTTTGACTTTTTCGACACTACCGGCCCTGTCTTTTTTTCAAATTTTGCCCGGTTTGGAAAATCCTTCACAATTTTCACAAAACGCCCCAACTGTGCTTGATTTTGCTCGTTTTTCAATCAGCCCGCCCCCTGGCCCCTTTTAGCAAAAATTTGGGAAAATCCCCATTTTTGACTTTTTCGACACTACCGGCCCTGTCGTTTTTTTCAAATTTTGCCCGGTTTGGAAAATCCTTCACAATTTTCTAAAAACGCCCCAACTGTGCTTGATTTTGCTCATTTCTGACTCAGTCCGCCCCCCTGGCACCTTTTAGCAAGGTTTGTGAAAATCCCCATTTTTGACTTTTTCGACACTTTTCCGCCCCTGTCGTTTTTTTCAATTTTTGCCCTCTTTGGAAAATCCTTCACAATTTAACAAAACGCCCCAACTGTGCTTGATTTTGCTCCTTTTTCACCCAGCCCCCCCCTCTGGCCTCTTTAAGCAAAGTCTGGGAAAATCCCCATTTTTGACTTTTTCGACACTACCGGCCCTGTCGTTTTTTTCAATTTTTGCCCACTATGGAAAATCCTTCACAATTTTCACAAAACGCCCCAACTGTGCTTGATTTTGCTCGTTTTTCACCCAGCCCCCCCCTCTGGCCTCTTTAAGCAAATTTTGTGAAAATCCCCATTTTTGACTTTTTCGACACTACCGGCCCTGTCTTTTTTCAAATTTTGCCCGGTTTGGAAAATCCTTCACAATTTTCACAAAACGCCCCAACTGTGCTTGATTTTGCTCGTTTTTCAATCAGCCCGCCCCTGGCCCCTTTAGCAAAAATTTGGGAAAATCCCCATTTTTGACTTTTTCGACACTACCGGCCCTGTCGTTTTTTTCAAATTTTGCCCGGTTTGGAAAATCCTTCACAATTTTCTAAAAACGCCCCAACTGTGCTTGATTTTGCTCATTTCTGACTCAGTCCGCCCCCCTGGCACCTTTTAGCAAGGTTTGTGAAAATCCCCATTTTTGACTTTTTCGACACTTTTCCGCCCCTGTCGTTTTTTTCAATTTTTGCCCTCTTTGGAAAATCCTTCACAATTTAACAAAACGCCCCAACTGTGCTTGATTTTGCTCCTTTTTCACCCAGCCCCCCCCTCTGGCCTCTTTAAGCAAAGTCTGGGAAAATCCCCATTTTTGACTTTTTCGACACTACCGGCCCTGTCGTTTTTTTCAATTTTTGCCCACTATGGAAAATCCTTCACAATTTTCACAAACGCCCCAACTGTGCTTGATTTTGCTCGTTTTTCACCCAGCCCCCCCCTCTGGCCTCTTTAAGCAAATTTGTGAAAATCCCCATTTTTGACTTTTTCGACACTACCGGCCCTGTCTTTTTTTCAAATTTTGCCCGGTTTGGAAAATCCTTCACAATTTTCACAAAACGCCCCAACTGTGCTTGATTTTGCTCGTTTTTCAATCAGCCCGCCCCCTGGCCCCTTTTAGCAAAAATTTGGGAAAATCCCAATTTTGACTTTTTCGACACTACCGGACCTGTCGTTTTTTTCAAATTTTGCCGGTTTGGAAAATCCTTCACAATTTTCCCAAAACGCCCCAACTGTGCTTGATTTTGCTCCTTTCTGACTCAGTCCGCCCCCCTGGCCCGTTTTAGCAAGGTTTGGGAAAATCCCAATTTTTGACTTTTTCGACACTACCGGAACTGTCGTTTTTTTTAAAATTTTGCCCACTTTGGAAAATCCTTCACAATTTTCACAAAACGCCCCAACTGTGCTTGATTTTGCTCCTTTTTCACCCAGCCCCCCCCCCTCTGGCCTATTTAAGCAGAGTTTGGGAAAATCCCCATTTTTGACTTTTTCGACACTACCGGCACTGTCGTTTTTTTCAAATTTTGCCCGGTTTGGAAAATCCTTCACAATTTTCCCAAAACGCCCCAACTGTGCTTGATTTTGCTCCTTTCTGACTCAGTCCGCCCCCCTGGCCCCTTTTAGCAAGGTTTGGGAAAATCCCCATTTTTGACTTTTTCGACACTACCGGCCCTGTCTTTTTTTTCAAATTTTGCCCGGTTTGGAAAATCCTTCACAATTTTCTCAAAACGCCCCAACTGTGTTTGATTTTTCTCATTTCTGACTCAGCCCGCCCCCCTGGCCCCTTTTAGCAAGGTTTGGGAAAATCCCCATTTTTGACTTTTTCGACACTACCGGCCCTGTCGTTTTTTTCAATTTTTGCCCACTATGGAAAATCCTCACAATTTTCACAAAACGCCCCAACTGTGCTTGATTTTGCTCGTTTTTCACCCAGCCCCCCCCTCTGGCCTCTTTAAGCAAATTTTGTGAAAATCCCCATTTTTGACTTTTTCGACACTACCGGCCCTGTCTTTTTTTCAAATTTTGCCCGGTTGGAAAATCCTTCACAATTTTCACAAAACGCCCCAACTGTGCTTGATTTTGCTCGTTTTTCAATCAGCCCGCCCCCTGGCCCCTTTTAGCAAAAATTTGGGAAAATCCAATTTTTGACTTTTTCGACACTACCGGACCTGTCGTTTTTTTCAAATTTTGCCCACTTTGGAAAATCCTTCACAATTTCTCAAAACGCCCCAACTGTGCTTGATTTTGCTCCTTTCTGACTCAGTCCACCCCCTGGCACCTTTTAGCAAGGTTTGTGAAATTCCCCATTTTTGACTTTTTCGATACTACCGCCCCTGTCGTTTTTTTCAATTTTTGCCCTCTTTGGAAAATCCTTCACAATTTTCACAAAACGCCCCAACTGTGCTTGATTTTGCTCCTTTTTCACCCAGCCCCCCCCCCTCTGGCCTCTTTAAGCAAAGTTTGGGAAAATCCCCATTTTTGACTTTTTCGACACTACCGGCACTGTCGTTTTTTTCAAATTTTGCCCGGTTTGGAAAATCCTTCACAATTTTCCCAAAACGCCCCAACTGTGCTTGATTTTGCTCCTTTCTGACTCAGTCCGCCCCCCTGGCCCCTTTTAGCAAGGTTTGGGAAAATCCCCATTTTTGACTTTTTCGACACTACCGGCCCTGTCTTTTTTTTCAAATTTTGCCCGGTTTGGAAAATCCTTCACAATTTTCCCAAAACGCCCCAACTGTGCTTGATTTTGCTCGTTTTTCACTCAGTCCCCCCCTCTGGCCTCTTTAAGCAAATTTTGTGAAAATCCCCATTTTTGACTTTTTCGACACTACCGGCCCTGTCGTTTTTTTCAAATTTTGCCCGGTTTGGAAAATCCTTCACAATTTTCACAAAACGCCCCAACTGTGCTTGATTTTGCTCCTTTCTCACTCAGCCCGCCCCCCTGGCCCCTTTTAACAAGGATTTGGGAAAATCCCCATTTTTGACTTTTTCGACACTACCGGCCCTGTCGTTTTTTTCAAATTTTGCCCGGTTTGGAAAATCCTTCACAATTTTCCCAAAACGCCCCAACTGTGCTTGATTTTGCTCCTTTCTGACTCAGTCCGCCCCCCTGGCCCCTTTTAGCAAGGTTTGGGAAAATCCCCATTTTTGACTTTTTCGACACTACCGGCCCTGTCTTTTTTTTCAATTTATACCCGGTTTGGAAAATCCTTCACAATTTTCTCAAAACGCCCCAACTGTGCTTGATTTTGCTCCTTTCTGACTCAGTCCACCCCCTGGCCCCTTTTAGCAAGGTTTGGGAAAATCCCCATTTTTGACTTTTTCGACACTACCGGCCCTGTCGTTTTTTTCAATTTTTGCCCACTTTGGAAAATCCTTCACAATTTTCACAAAACGCCCCAACTGTGCTTGATTTTGCTCCTTTTTCACCCAGCCCCCCCCCTCTGGCCTCTTTAAGCAAAGTTTGGGAAAATCCCCATTTTTGACTTTTTCGACACTACCGGCCCTGTCTTTTTTTTTCAAATTTTACCCGGTTTGGAAAATCCTTCACAATTTTCACACAACGCCCCAACTGTGCTTGATTTTGCTCCTTTCTGACTCAGTCCGCCCCCTGGCACCTTTTAGCAAGGTTTGGTTAAATCCCCATTTTTGACTTTTTCGACACTACCGGCCCTGTCTTTTTTTCAAATTTTGCCCGGTTTGGAAAATCCTTCACAATTTTCACAAAACGCCCCAACTGTGCTTGATTTTGCTCGTTTTTCTATCAGCCCGCCCCCTGGCCCCTTTTAGTAAAAATTTGGGAAAATCCCCATTTTTGACTTTTTCGACACTACCGGCCCTGTCGTTTTTTTCAAATTTTGCCCGGTTTGGAAAATCCTTCACAATTTTACCAAAACGCCCCAACTGTGCTTGATTTTGCTCCTTTCTGACTCAGTCCGCCCCCCTGGCCCGTTTTAGCAAGGTTTGGGAAAATCCCAATTTTTGACTTTTTCGACACTACCGGAACTGTCATTTTTTTTAAAATTTTGCCCACTTTGGAAAATCCTTCACAATTTTCTCAAAACGCCCCAACTGTGCTTGATTTTGCTCCTTTCTGACTCAGTCCACCCCCTGGCACCTTTTAGCAAGGTTTGTGAAAATCCCCATTTTTGACTTTTTCGACACTACCGCCCCTGTCGTTTTTTTCAATTTTTGCCCTCTTTGGAAAATCCTTCACAATTTCACAAAACGCCCCAACTGTGCTTGATTTTGCTCCTTTTTCACCCAGCCCCCCCCTCTGGCCTCTTTAAGCAAAGTTTGGGAAAATCCCCATTTTTGACTTTTTCGACACTACCGGCACTGTCGTTTTTTTCAAATTTTGCCCGGTTTGGAAAATCCTTCACAATTTTCCCAAAACGCCCCAACTGTGCTTGATTTTGCTCCTTTCTGACTCAGTCCGCCCCCCTGGCCCCTTTTAGCAAGGTTTGGGAAAATCCCCATTTTTGACTTTTTCGACACTACCGGCCCTGTCTTTTTTTTCAAATTTTGCCCGGTTTGGAAAATCCTTCACAATTTTCTCAAAACGCCCCAACTGTGCTTGATTTTGCTCATTTCTGACTCAGCCCGCCCCCCTGGCCCCTTTTAGCAAGGTTTGGGAAAATCCCCATTTTTGACTTTTTCGACATTACCGGCCCTGTCGTTTTTTTCAATTTTTGCCCACTATGGAAAATCCTTCACAATTTTCACAAAACGCCCCAACTGTGCTTGATTTTGCTCGTTTTTCACTCAGCCCCCCCCTCTGGCCTCTTTAAGCAAATTTTGTGAAAATCCCCATTTTTGACTTTTTCGACACTACCGGCCCTGTCGTTTTTTTCAAATTTTGCCCGGTTTGGAAAATCCTTCACAATTTTCACACAACGCCCCAACTGTGCTTGATTTTGCTCCTTTCTCACTCAGCCCGCCCCCCTGGCCCCTTTTAACAAGGATTTGGGAAAATCCCCATTTTTGACTTTTTCGACACTACCGGCCCTGTCGTTTTTTTCAAATTTTGCCCGGTTTGGAAAATCCTTCACAATTTTCCCAAAACGCCCCAACTGTGCTTGATTTTGCTCCTTTCTGACTCAGTCCGCCCCCCTGGCCCCTTTTCGCAAGGTTTGGGAAAATCCCCATTTTTGACTTTTTCGACACTACCGGCCCTGTCTTTTTTTTCAATTTATGCCCGGTTTGGAAAATCCTTCACAATTTTCTAAAAACGCCCCAACTGTGCTTGATTTTGCTCATTTCTGACTCAGTCCGCCCCCCTGGCCCCTTTTAGCAAGGTTTGGGAAAATCCGCATTTTTGACTTTTTCGACACTACCGGCCCTGTCGTTTTTTTCAATTTTTGCCCACTTTGGAAAATCCTTCACAATTTTCCCAAAACGCCCCAACTGTGCTTGATTTTGCTCCTTTCTGACTCAGTCCGCCCCTGGCAACTTTTAGCAAGGTTTGGGAAAATCCCCATTTTTGACTTTTTCGACACTACCGGCCCTGTCTTTTTTTCAAATTTTGACCGGTTTGGAAAATCCTTCACAATTTTCCCAAAACGCCCCAACTGTGCTTGATTTTGCTCCTTTCTGACTCAGTCCGCCCCCCTGGCCCCTTTTAGCAAGGTTTGGGAAAATCCCCATTTTTGACTTTTTCGACACTACCGGCCCTGTCTTTTTTTTCAAATTTTGCCCGGTTTGGAAAATCTTTCACAATTTTCTCAAAACGCCCCAACTGTGCTTGATTTTGCTCCTTTCTGACTCAGCCCGCCCCCCTGGCCCCTTTTAGCAAGGTTTGGGAAAATCCCCATTTTTGACTTTTTCGACACTACCGGCCCTGTCGTTTATTTCTATATTTGCCCACTATGGAAAATCCTTCACAATTTTCACAAAACGCCCCAACTGTGCTTGATTTTGCTCGTTTTTCACTCAGCCCCCCCCTCTGGCCTCTTTAAGCAAATTTTGTGAAAATCCCCATTTTTGACTTTTTCGACACTACCGGCCCTGTCTTTTTTTTCAAATTTTGCCCGGTTTGGAAAATCCTTCACAATTTTCACACAACGCCCCAACTGTGCTTGATTTTGCTCCTTTCTCACTCAGCCCGCCCCCCTGGCCCCTTTTAACAAGGATTTGGGAAAATCCCCATTTTTGACTTTTTCGACACTACCGGCCCTGTCGTTTTTTTCAAATTTTGCCCGGTTTGGAAAATCCTTCACAATTTTCCCAAAACGCCCCAACTGTGCTTGATTTTGCTCCTTTCTGACTCAGTCCGCCCCCCTGGCCCCTTTTAGCAAGGTTTGGGAAAATCCCCATTTTTGACTTTTTCGACACTACCGGCCCTGTCGTTTTTTTCAATTTTTGCCCACTATGGAAAATCCTTCACAATTTTCACAAAACGCCCCAACTGTGCTTGATTTTGCTCGTTTTTCACTCAGCCCCCCCCTCTGGCCTCTTTAAGCAAATTTTGTGAAAATCCCCATTTTTGACTTTTTCGACACTACCGGCCCTGTCGTTTTTTTCAAATTTTGCCCGGTTTGGAAAATCCTTCACAATTTTCACACAACGCCCCAACTGTGCTTGATTTTGCTCCTTTCTCACTCAGCCCGCCCCCCTGGCCCCTTTTAACAAGGATTTGGGAAAATCCCCATTTTTGACTTTTTCGACACTACCGGCCCTGTCGTTTTTTTCAAATTTTGCCCGGTTTGGAAAATCCTTCACAATTTTCCCAAAACGCCCCAACTGTGCTTGATTTTGCTCCTTTCTGACTCAGTCCGCCCCCCTGGCCCCTTTTCGCAAGGTTTGGGAAAATCCCCATTTTTGACTTTTTCGACACTACCGGCCCTGTCTTTTTTTTCAATTTATGCCCGGTTTGGAAAATCCTTCACAATTTTCTAAAAACGCCCCAACTGTGCTTGATTTTGCTCATTTCTGACTCAGTCCGCCCCCCTGGCCCCTTTTAGCAAGGTTTGGGAAAATCCGCATTTTTGACTTTTTCGACACTACCGGCACTGTCGTTTTTTTCAAATTTTGCCCGGTTTGGAAAATCCTTCACAATTTTCCCAAAACGCCCCAACTGTGCTTGATTTTGCTCCTTTCTGACTCAGTCCGCCCCCCTGGCCCCTTTTAGCAAGGTTTGGGAAAATCCCCATTTTTGACTTTTTCGACACTACCGGCCCTGTCTTTTTTTTCAAATTTTGCCCGGTTTGGAAAATCCTTCACAATTTTCCCAAAACGCCCCAACTGTGCTTGATTTTGCTCGTTTTTCACTCAGTCCCCCCCCTCTGGCCTCTTTAAGCAAATTTTGTGAAAATCCCCATTTTTGACTTTTTCGACACTACCGGCCCTGTCGTTTTTTTCAAATTTTGCCCGGTTTGGAAAATCCTTCACAATTTTCACAAAACGCCCCAACTGTGCTTGATTTTGCTCCTTTCTCACTCAGCCCGCCCCCCTGGCCCCTTTTAACAAGGATTTGGGAAAATCCCCATTTTTGACTTTTTCGACACTACCGGCCCTGTCGTTTTTTTCAAATTTTGCCCGGTTTGGAAAATCCTTCACAATTTTCCCAAAACGCCCCAACTGTGCTTGATTTTGCTCCTTTCTGACTCAGTCCGCCCCCCTGGCCCCTTTTAGCAAGGTTTGGGAAAATCCCCATTTTTGACTTTTTCGACACTACCGGCCCTGTCTTTTTTTTCAATTTATACCCGGTTTGGAAAATCCTTCACAATTTTCCCAAAACGCCCCAACTGTGCTTGATTTTGCTCCTTTCTGACTCAGTCCACCCCCTGGCCCCTTTTAGCAAGGTTTGGGAAAATCCCCATTTTTGACTTTTTCGACACTACCGGCCCTGTCGTTTTTTTCAATTTTTGCCCACTTTGGAAAATCCTTCACAATTTTCACAAAACGCCCCAACTGTGCTTGATTTTGCTCCTTTTTCACCCAGCCCCCCCCCTCTGGCCTCTTTAAGCAAAGTTTGGGAAAATCCCCATTTTTGACTTTTTCGACACTACCGGCCCTGTCTTTTTTTTTCAAATTTTACCCGGTTTGGAAAATCCTTCACAATTTTCACACAACGCCCCAACTGTGCTTGATTTTGCTCCTTTCTGACTCAGTCCGCCCCCTGGCACCTTTTAGCAAGGTTTGGTTAAATCCCCATTTTTGACTTTTTCGACACTACCGGCCCTGTCTTTTTTTCAAATTTTGCCCGGTTTGGAAAATCCTTCACAATTTTCACAAAACGCCCCAACTGTGCTTGATTTTGCTCGTTTTTCTATCAGCCCGCCCCCTGGCCCCTTTTAGTAAAAATTTGGGAAAATCCCCATTTTTGACTTTTTCGACACTACCGGCCCTGTCGTTTTTTTCAAATTTTGCCCGGTTTGGAAAATCCTTCACAATTTTACCAAAACGCCCCAACTGTGCTTGATTTTGCTCCTTTCTGACTCAGTCCGCCCCCCTGGCCCGTTTTAGCAAGGTTTGGGAAAATCCCAATTTTTGACTTTTTCGACACTACCGGAACTGTCATTTTTTTTAAAATTTTGCCCACTTTGGAAAATCCTTCACAATTTTCTCAAAACGCCCCAACTGTGCTTGATTTTGCTCCTTTCTGACTCAGTCCACCCCCTGGCACCTTTTAGCAAGGTTTGTGAAAATCCCCATTTTTGACTTTTTCGACACTACCGCCCCTGTCGTTTTTTTCAATTTTTGCCCTCTTTGGAAAATCCTTCACAATTTCACAAAACGCCCCAACTGTGCTTGATTTTGCTCCTTTTTCACCCAGCCCCCCCCTCTGGCCTCTTTAAGCAAAGTTTGGGAAAATCCCCATTTTTGACTTTTTCGACACTACCGGCCCTGTCTTTTTTTTCAATTTATGCCCGGTTTGGAAAATCCTTCACAATTTTCTAAAAACGCCCCAACTGTGCTTGATTTTGCTCATTTCTGACTCAGTCCGCCCCCCTGGCCCCTTTTAGCAAGGTTTGGGAAAATCCGCATTTTTGACTTTTTCGACACTACCGGCCCTGTCGTTTTTTTCAATTTTTGCCCACTTTGGAAAATCCTTCACAATTTTCCCAAAACGCCCCAACTGTGCTTGATTTTGCTCCTTTCTGACTCAGTCCGCCCCTGGCAACTTTTAGCAAGGTTTGGGAAAATCCCCATTTTTGACTTTTTCGACACTACCGGCCCTGTCTTTTTTTCAAATTTTGCCCGGTTTGGAAAATCCTTCACAATTTTCCCAAAACGCCCCAACTGTGCTTGATTTTGCTCCTTTCTGACTCAGTCCGCCCCCCTGGCCCCTTTTAGCAAGGTTTGGGAAAATCCCCATTTTTGACTTTTTCGACACTACCGGCCCTGTCTTTTTTTTCAAATTTTGCCCGGTTTGGAAAATCTTTCACAATTTTCTCAAAACGCCCCAACTGTGCTTGATTTTGCTCCTTTCTGACTCAGCCCGCCCCCCTGGCCCCTTTTAGCAAGGTTTGGGAAAATCCCCATTTTTGACTTTTTCGACACTACCGGCCCTGTCGTTTATTTCTATATTTGCCCACTATGGAAAATCCTTCACAATTTTCACAAAACGCCCCAACTGTGCTTGATTTTGCTCGTTTTTCACTCAGCCCCCCCCTCTGGCCTCTTTAAGCAAATTTTGTGAAAATCCCCATTTTTGACTTTTTCGACACTACCGGCCCTGTCTTTTTTTTCAAATTTTGCCCGGTTTGGAAAATCCTTCACAATTTTCACACAACGCCCCAACTGTGCTTGATTTTGCTCCTTTCTCACTCAGCCCGCCCCCCTGGCCCCTTTTAACAAGGATTTGGGAAAATCCCCATTTTTGACTTTTTCGACACTACCGGCCCTGTCGTTTTTTTCAAATTTTGCCCGGTTTGGAAAATCCTTCACAATTTTCCCAAAACGCCCCAACTGTGCTTGATTTTGCTCCTTTCTGACTCAGTCCGCCCCCCTGGCCCCTTTTAGCAAGGTTTGGGAAAATCCCCATTTTTGACTTTTTCGACACTACCGGCCCTGTCGTTTTTTTCAATTTTTGCCCACTATGGAAAATCCTTCACAATTTTCACAAAACGCCCCAACTGTGCTTGATTTTGCTCGTTTTTCACTCAGCCCCCCCCTCTGGCCTCTTTAAGCAAATTTTGTGAAAATCCCCATTTTTGACTTTTTCGACACTACCGGCCCTGTCGTTTTTTTCAAATTTTGCCCGGTTTGGAAAATCCTTCACAATTTTCACACAACGCCCCAACTGTGCTTGATTTTGCTCCTTTCTCACTCAGCCCGCCCCCCTGGCCCCTTTTAACAAGGATTTGGGAAAATCCCCATTTTTGACTTTTTCGACACTACCGGCCCTGTCGTTTTTTTCAAATTTTGCCCGGTTTGGAAAATCCTTCACAATTTTCCCAAAACGCCCCAACTGTGCTTGATTTTGCTCCTTTCTGACTCAGTCCGCCCCCCTGGCCCCTTTTCGCAAGGTTTGGGAAAATCCCCATTTTTGACTTTTTCGACACTACCGGCCCTGTCTTTTTTTTCAATTTATGCCCGGTTTGGAAAATCCTTCACAATTTTCTAAAAACGCCCCAACTGTGCTTGATTTTGCTCATTTCTGACTCAGTCCGCCCCCCTGGCCCCTTTTAGCAAGGTTTGGGAAAATCCGCATTTTTGACTTTTTCGACACTACCGGCCCTGTCGTTTTTTTCAATTTTTGCCCACGTTGGAAAATCCTTCACAATTTTCCCAAAACGCCCCAACTGTGCTTGATTTTGCTCCTTTCTGACTCAGTCCGCCCCTGGCAACTTTTAGCAAGGTTTGGGAAAATCCCCATTTTTGACTTTTTCGACACTACCGGCCCTGTCTTTTTTTCAAATTTTGCCCGGTTTGGAAAATCCTTCACAATTTTCCCAAAACGCCCCAACTGTGCTTGATTTTGCTCCTTTCTGACTCAGTCCGCCCCCCTGGCCCCTTTTAGCAAGGTTTGGGAAAATCCCCATTTTTGACTTTTTCGACACTACCGGCCCTGTCTTTTTTTTCAAATTTTGCCCGGTTTGGAAAATCTTTCACAATTTTCTCAAAACGCCCCAACTGTGCTTGATTTTGCTCATTTCTGACTCAGCCCGCCCCCCTGGCCCCTTTTAGCAAGGTTTGGGAAAATCCCCATTTTTGACTTTTTCGACACTACCGGCCCTGTCGTTTATTTCTATATTTGCCCACTATGGAAAATCCTTCACAATTTTCACAAAACGCCCCAACTGTGCTTGATTTTGCTCGTTTTTCACTCAGCCCCCCCCTCTGGCCTCTTTAAGCAAATTTTGTGAAAATCCCCATTTTTGACTTTTTCGACACTACCGGCCCTGTCTTTTTTTTCAATTTTTGCCCACTTTGGAAAATCCTTCACAATTTTCCCAAAACGCCCCAACTGTGCTTGATTTTGCTCCTTTCTGACTCAGTCCGCCCCCTGGCAACTTTTAGCAAGGTTTGGGAAAATCCCCATTTTTGACTTTTTCGACACTACCGGCCCTGTCTTTTTTTCAAATTTTGCCCGGTTTGGAAAATCCTTCACAATTTTCACAAAACGCCCCAACTGTGCTTGATTTTGCTCGTTTTTCAATCAGCCCGCCCCCTGGCCCCTTTTAGCAAATATTTGGGGAAATCCCAATTTTTGACTTTTTCGACACTACCGGCACTGTCTTTTTTTTCAATTTATGCCCGGTTTGGAAAATCCTTCACAATTTTCTAAAAACGCCCCAACTGTGCTTGATTTTGCTCCTTTCTCACTCAGCCCGCCCCCCTGGCCCATTTTAACAAGGATTTGGGAAAATCCCCATTTTTGACTTTTTCGACACTACCGGCCCTGTCGTTTTTTTCAAATTTTGCCCGGTTTGGAAAATCCTTCACAATTTTCCCAAAACGCCCCAACTGTGCTTGATTTTGCTCCTTTCTGACTCAGTCCGCCCCCCTGGCCCCTTTTAGCAAGGTTTGGGAAAATCCCCATTTTTGACTTTTTCGACACTACCGGCCCTGTCTTTTTTCTCAATTTATGCCCGGTTTGGAAAATCCTTCACAATTTTCTAAAAACGCCCCAACTGTGCTTGATTTTGCTCCTTTCTCACTCAGCCCGCCCCCCTGGCCCATTTTAACAAGGATATGGGAAAATCCCCATTTTTGACTTTTTCGACACTACCGGCCCTGTCGTTTTTTTCAATTTTTGCCCTCTCTGGAAAATCCTTCACAATTTTCACAAAACGCCCCAACTGTGCTTGATTTTGCTCCTTTTTCACCCAGCCCCCCCCTCTGGCCTCTTTAAGCAAAGTTTGGGAAAATCCCCATTTTTGACTTTTTCGACACTACCGGCACTGTCGTTTTTTTCAAATTTTGCCCGGTTTGGAAAATCCTTCACAATTTTCCCAAAACGCCCCAACTGTGCTTGATTTTGCTCCTTTCTGACTCAGTCCGCCCCCCTGGCCCCTTTTAGCAAGGTTTGGGAAAATCCCCATTTTTGACTTTTTCGACACTACCGGCCCTGTCTTTTTTTTCAAATTTTGCCCGGTTTGGAAAATCCTTCACAATTTTCCCAAAACGCCCCAACTGTGCTTGATTTTGCTCGTTTTTCACTCAGCCCCCCCCTCTGGCCTCTTTAAGCAAATTTTGTGAAAATCCCCATTTTTGACTTTTTCGACACTACCGGCCCTGTCGTTTTTTTCAAATTTTGCCCGGTTTGGAAAATCCTTCACAATTTTCACACAACGCCCCAACTGTGCTTGATTTTGCTCCTTTCTCACTCAGCCCGCCCCCCTGGCCCCTTTTAACAAGGATTTGGGAAAATCCCCATTTTTGACTTTTTCGACACTACCGGCCCTGTCGTTTTTTTCAAATTTTGCCCGGTTTGGAAAATCCTTCACAATTTTCCCAAAACGCCCCAACTGTGCTTGATTTGCTCCTTTCTGACTCAGTCCGCCCCCCTGGCCCCTTTTAGCAAGGTTTGGGAAAATCCCCATTTTTGACTTTTTCGACACTACCGGCCCTGTCTTTTTTTCAAATTTTGCCCGGTTTGGAAAATCCTTCACAATTTTCCCAAAACGCCCCAACTGTGCTTGATTTTGCTCGTTTTTCAATAAGCCCGCCCCCTGGCCCCTTTTAGCAAAGATTTGGGAAAATCCCCATTTTTGACTTTTTCGACACTACCGGACCTGTCGTTTTTTTCAAATTTTGCCCGGTTTGGAAAATCCTTCACAATTTTCCCAAAACGCCCCAACTGTGCTTGATTTTGCTCCTTTCTGACTCAGTCCGCCCCCCTGGCCCCTTTTAGCAAGGTTTGGGAAAATCCCCATTTTTGACTTTTTCGACACTACCGGCCCTGTCTTTTTTTTCAATTTATGCCCACTTTGGAAAATCCTTCACAATTTTCCCAAAACGCCCCAACTGTGCTTGATTTTGCTCCTTTCTGACTCAGTCCGCCCCCTGGCAACTTTTAGCAAGGTTTGGGAAAATCCCCATTTTTGACTTTTTCGACACTACCGGCCCTGTCTTTTTTTCAAATTTTGCCCGGTTTGGAAAATCCTTCACAATTTTCACAAAACGCCCCAACTGTGCTTGATTTTGCTCGTTTTTCAATCAGCCCGCCCCCTGGCCCCTTTTAGCAAAAATTTGGGAAAATCCCAATTTTTGACTTTTTCGACACTACCGGACCTGTCGTTTTTTTCAAATTTTGCCCACTTTGGAAAATCCTTCACAATTTTCTCAAAACGCCCCAACTGTGCTTGATTTTGCTCCTTTCTGACTCAGTCCGCCCCCCTGGCCCCTTTTAGCAAGGTTTGGGAAAATCCCCATTTTTGACTTTTTCGACACTACCGGCACTGTCGTTTTTTTCAAATGTTGCCCGGTTTGGAAAATCCTTCACAATTTTCCCAAAACGCCCCAACTGTGCTTGATTTTGCTCGTTTTTCACTCAGCCCCCCCCTCTGGCCTCTTTAAGCAAATTTTGTGAAAATCCCCATTTTTGACTTTTTCGACACTACCGGCACTGTCTTTTTTTTCAAATTTTGCCCGGTTTGGAAAATCCTTCACAATTTTCACACAACGCCCCAACTGTGCTTGATTTTGCTCCTTTCTCACTCAGCCCGCCCCCTGGCCCCTTTTAGCAAGGATTTGGGAAAAATCCCCATTTTTGACTTTTTCGACACTACCGGCCCTGTCGTTTTTTTCAAATTTTGCCCGGTTTGGAAAATCCTTCACAATTTTCTCAAAACGCCCCAACTGTGCTTAATTTTGCTCCTTTCTGACTCAGTCCGCCCCCCTGGCCCCTTTTAGCAAGGTTTGGGAAAATCCCCATTTTTGACTTTTTCGACACTACCGGCCCTGTCTTTTTTTTCAATTCATGCCCACTTTGGAAAATCCTTCACAATTTTCCCAAAACGCCCCAACTGTGCTTGATTTTGCTCCTTTCTGACTCAGTCCGCACCCCTGGCCCCTTTTAGCAAGGTTTGGGAAAATCCCCATTTTTGACTTTTTCGACACTACCGGCCCTGTCTTTTTTTCAAATTTTGCCCGGTTTGGAAAATCCTTCACAATTTTCACAAAACGCCCCAACTGTGCTTGATTTTGCTCGTTTTTCAATCAGCCCGCCCCCTGGCCCCTTTTAGCAAAAATTTGGGAAAATCCCAATTTTTGACTTTTTCGACACTACCGGACCTGTCGTTTTTTTCAAATTTTGCCCACTTTGGAAAATCCTTCACAATTTTCTCAAAACGCCCCAACTGTGCTTGATTTTGCTCCTTTCTGACTCAGTCCACCCCCTGGCACCTTTTAGCAAGGTTTGTGAAAATCCCCATTTTTGACTTTTTCGACACTACCCGCCCCTGTCGTTTTTTTCAATTTTTGCCCACGTTGGAAAATCCTTCACAATTTTCACAAAACGCCCCAACTGTGCTTGATTTTGCTCCTTTTTCACCCAGCCCCCCCCCTCTGGCCTCTTTAAGCAAAGTTTGGGAAAATCCCAATTTTTGACTTTTTTGACACTACCGGCCCTGTCGTTTTTTTCAAATTTTGCCCGGTTTGGAAAATCCTTCACAATTTTCCCAAAACGCCCCAACTGTGCTTGATTTTGCTCCTTTCTGACTCAGTCCGCCCCCCTGCCCCCTTTTTGCAAGGTTTGGGAAAATCCGCATTTTTGACTTTTTCGACACTACCGGCCCTGTCGTTTTTTTCAATTTTTGCCCACTTCGGAAAATCCTTCACAATTTTCACACAACGCCCCAACTGTGCTTGATTTTGCTCGTTTTTCACTAAGCCCCCCCCTCTGGCCTCTTTAAGCAAATTTTGTGAAAATCCCCATTTTTGACTTTTTCGACACTACCGGCCCTGTCTTTTTTTTCAAATTTTGCTCGGTTTGGAAAATCCTTCACAATTTTCACACAACGCCCCAACTGTGCTTGATTTTGCTCCTTTCTCACTCAGCCCGCCCCCTGGCCCCTTTTAGCAAGGTTTGGGAAAATCCCCATTTTTGACTTTTTCGACACTACCGGCCCTGTCTTTTTTTCAAATTTTGCCCGGTTTGGAAAATCCTTCACAATTTTCACAAAACGCCCCAACTGTGCTTGATTTTGCTCGTTTTTCAATCAGCCCGCCCCCTGGCCCCTTTTAGCAAAAATTTGGGAAAATCCCAATTTTTGACTTTTTCGACACTACCGGACCTGTCGTTTTTTTCAATTTTTGCCCACGTTGGAAAATCCTTCACAATTTTCACAAAACGCCCCAACTGTGCTTGATTTTGCTCCTTTTTCACCCAGCCCCCCCCCTCTGGCCTCTTTAAGCAAAGTTTGGGAAAATCCCCATTTTTGACTTTTTTGACACTACCGGCACTGTCGTTTTTTTCAAATTTTGCCCGGTTTGGAAAATCCTTCACAATTTTCCCAAAACGCCCCAACTGTGCTTGATTTTGCTCCTTTCTGACTCAGTCCGCCCCCCTGGCCCCTTTTTGCAAGGTTTGGGAAAATCCGCATTTTTGACTTTTTCGACACTACCGGCCCTGTCGTTTTTTTCAATTTTTGCCCACTTTGGAAAATCCTTCACAATTTTCACACAACGCCCCAACTGTGCTTGATTTTGCTCCTTTCTGACTCAGTCCGCCCCCTGGCAACTTTTAGCAAGGTTTGGGAAAATCCCCATTTTTGACTTTTTCGACACTACCGGCCCTGTCTTTTTTTCAAATTTTGTCCGGTTTGGAAAATCCTTCACAATTTTCACAAAACGCCCCAACTGTGCTTGATTTTGCTCGTTTTTCAATCAGCCCGCCCCCTGGCCCCTTTTAGCAAAAATTTGGGAAAATCCCAATTTTTGACTTTTTCGACACTACCGGACCTGTCATTTTTTTCAAATTTTGCCCACTTTGGAAAATCCTTCAAAATTTTCTCAAAACGCCCCAACTGTGCTTGATTTTGCTCCTTTCTGACTCAGTCCGCCCCCCTGGCCCCTTTTAGCAAGGTTTGGGAAAATCCCCATTTTTGACTTTTTCGACACTACCGGCCCAGTCTTTTTTTCAAATTTTGCCCGGTTTGGAAAATCCTTCACAATTTTCCCAAAACGCCCCAACTGTGCTTGATTTTGCTCGTTTTTCACTCAGCCCCCCCCTCTGGCCTCTTTAAGCAAATTTTGTGAAAATCCCCATTTTTGACTTTTTCGACACTACCGGCCCTGTCGTTTTTTTCAAATTTTGCCAGGTTTGGAAAATCCTTCACAATTTTCACACAACGCCCCAACTGTGCTTGATTTTGCTCCTTTCTCACTCAGCCCGCCCCCCTGGCCCCTTTTAACAAGGATTTGGGAAAATCCCCATTTTTGACTTTTTCGACACTACCGGCCCTGTCGTTTTTTTCAAATTTTGCCCGGTTTGGAAAATCCTTCACAATTTTCCCAAAACGCCCCAACTGTGCTTGATTTTGCTCCTTTCTGACTCAGTCCGCCCCCCTGGCCCCTTTTAGCAAGGTTTGGGAAAATCCCCATTTTTGACTTTTTCGACACTACCGGCCCTGTCTTTTTTTCAAATTTTGCCCGGTTTGGAAAATCCTTCACAATTTTCCCAAAACGCCCCAACTGTGCTTGATTTTGCTCGTTTTTCAATAAGCCCGCCCCCTGGCCCCTTTTAGCAAAGATTTGGGAAAATCCCCATTTTTGACTTTTTCGACACTACCGGCCCTGTCGTTTTTTTCAAATTTTGCCCGGTTTGGAAAATCCTTCACAATTTTCCCAAAACGCCCCAACTGTGCTTGATTTTGCTCCTTTCTGACTCAGTCCGCCCCCCTGGCCCCTTTTAGCAAGGTTTGGGAAAATCCCCATTTTTGACTTTTTCGACACTACCGGCCCTGTCTTTTTTTTCAATTTATGCCCACTTTGGAAAATCCTTCACAATTTTCCCAAAACGCCCCAACTGTGCTTGATTTTGCTCCTTTCTGACTCAGTCCGCCCCCTGGCAACTTTTAGCAAGGTTTGGGAAAATCCCCATTTTTGACTTTTTCGACACTACCCGGCCCTGTCGTTTTTTTCAAATTTTGCCCGGTTTGGAAAATCCTTCACAATTTTCCCAAAACGCCCCAACTGTGCTTGATTTTGCTCCTTTCTGACTCAGCCCGCCCCCCTGGCCCCTTTTAGCAAAGTTTGGGAAAATCCCCATTTTTGACTTTTTCGACACTACCGGCACTGGCGTTTTTTTCAAATGTTGCCCGGTTTGGAAAATCCTTCACAATTTTCCCAAAACGCCCCAACTGTGCTTGATTTTGCTCCTTTCTCACTCAGCCCGCCCCCTGGCCTCTTTTAGCAAAGATTTGGGAAAATCCCCAATTTTGACTTTTTCGACACTACCGGCCCTGTCGTTTTTTTCAAATTTTGCCCGGTTTGGAAAATCCTTCACAATTTTCCCAAAACGCCCCAACTGTGCTTGATTTTGCTCCTTTCTGACTCAGTCCGCCCCCCTGGCCCCTTTTAGCAAGGTTTGGGAAAATCCCCATTTTTGACTTTTTCGACACTACCGGCCCTGTCTTTTTTCTCAATTTATGCCCGGTTTGGAAAATCCTTCACAATTTTCCCAAAACGCCCCAACTGTGCTTGATTTTGCTCCTTTCTCACTCAGCCCGCCCCCTGGCCCCTTTTAGCAAAGATTTGGGAAAATCCCCATTTTTGACTTTTTCGACACTACCGGCCCTGTCGTTTTTTTCAATTTATGCCCGGTTTGGAAAATCCTTCACAATTTTCCCAAAACGCCCCAACTGTGCTTGATTTTGCTCCTTTCTGACTCAGTCCGCCCCCCTGGCCCCTTTTAGCAAGGTTTGGGAAAATCCGCATTTTTGACTTTTTCGACACTACCGGCCCTGTCGTTTTTTTCAATTTTTGCCCACTTTGGAAAATCCTTCACAATTTTCACAAAATGCCCCAACTGTGCTTGATTTTGCTCGTTTTTCAATAAGCCCGCCCCCTGGCCCCTTTTAGCAAAGATTTGGGAAAATCCCCATTTTTGACTTTTTCGACACTACCGGCCCTGTCTTTTTTTTCAATTCATGCCCGGTTTGGAAAATCCTTCACAATTTTCCCAAAACGCCCCAACTGTGCTTGATTTTGCTCCTTTCTGACTCAGCCCGCCCCCCTGGCCCCTTTTAGCAAGGTTTGGGAAAATCCCCATTTTTGACTTTTTCGACACTACCGGCACTGTCGTTTTTTTCAAATGTTGCCCGGTTTGGAAAATCCTTCACAATTTTCCCAAAACGCCCCAACTGTGCTTGATTTTGCTCGTTTTTCACTCAGCCCCCCCCTCTGGCCTCTTTAAGCAAATTTTGTGAAAATCCCCATTTTTGACTTTTTCGACACTACCGGCCCTGTCTTTTTTTTCAAATTTTGCCCGGTTTGGAAAATCCTTCACAATTTTCACACAACGCCCCAACTGTGCTTGATTTTGCTCCTTTCTCACTCAGCCCGCCCCCTGGCCCCTTTTAGCAAGGATTTGGGAAAAATCCCCATTTTTGACTTTTTCGACACTACCGGCCCTGTCGTTTTTTTCAAATTTTGCCCGGTTTGGAAAATCCTTCACAATTTTCCCAAAACGCCCCAACTGTGCTTAATTTTGCTCCTTTCTGACTCAGTCCGCCCCCTGGCCCCTTTTAGCAAGGTTTGGGAAAATCCCCATTTTTGACTTTTTCGACACTACCGGACCTGTCGTTTTTTTCAAATTTTGCCCACTTTGGAAAATCCTTCACAATTTTCACAAAACGCCCCAACTGTGCTTGATTTTGCTCCTTTTTCACCCAGCCCCCCCCCTCTGGCCTCTTTAAGCAAAGTTTGGGATAATCCCCATTTTTGACTTTTTTGACACTACCGGCCCTGTCGTTTTTTTCAAATTTTGCCCGGTTTGGAAAATCCTTCACAATTTTCCCAAAACGCCCCAACTGTGCTTGATTTTGCTCCTTTCTGACTCAGTCCGCCCCCCTGGCCCCTTTTTGCAAGGTTTGGGAAAATCCGCATTTTTGACTTTTTCGACACTACCGGCCCTGTCGTTTTTTTCAATTTTTGCCCACTTTGGAAAATCCTTCACAATTTTCACACAACGCCCCAACTGTGCTTGATTTTGCTCGTTTTTCACTCAGCCCCCCCCTCTGGCCTCTTTAAGCAAATTTTGTGAAAATCCCCATTTTTGACTTTTTCGACACTACCGGCCCAGTCTTTTTTTCAAATTTTGCCCGGTTTGGAAAATCCTTCACAATTTTCCCAAAACGCCCCAACTGTGCTTGATTTTGCTCGTTTTTCACTCAGCCCCCCCCTCTGGCCTCTTTAAGCAAATTTTGTGAAAATCCCCATTTTTGACTTTTTCGACACTACCGGCCCTGTCGTTTTTTTCAAATTTTGCCCGGTTTGGAAAATCCTTCACAATTTTCACACAACGCCCCAACTGTGCTTGATTTTGCTCCTTTCTCACTCAGCCCGCCCCCCTGGCCCCTTTTAACAAGGATTTGGGAAAATCCCCATTTTTGACTTTTTCGACACTACCGGCCCTGTCGTTTTTTTCAAATTTTGCCCGGTTTGGAAAATCCTTCACAATTTTCCCAAAACGCCCCAACTGTGCTTGATTTTGCTCCTTTCTGACTCAGTCCGCCCCCCTGGCCCCTTTTAGCAAGGTTTGGGAAAATCCCCATTTTTGACTTTTTCGACACTACCGGCCCTGTCTTTTTTTCAAATTTTGCCCGGTTTGGAAAATCCTTCACAATTTTCCCAAAACGCCCCAACTGTGCTTGATTTTGCTCGTTTTTCAATAAGCCCGCCCCCTGGCCCCTTTTAGCAAAGATTTGGGAAAATCCCCATTTTTGACTTTTTCGACACTACCGGCCCTGTCGTTTTTTTCAAATTTTGCCCGGTTTGGAAAATCCTTCACAATTTTCCCAAAACGCCCCAACTGTGCTTGATTTTGCTCCTTTCTGACTCAGTCCGCCCCCCTGGCCCCTTTTAGCAAGGTTTGGGAAAATCCCCATTTTTGACTTTTTCGACACTACCGGCCCTGTCTTTTTTTTCAATTTATGCCCACTTTGGAAAATCCTTCACAATTTTCCCAAAACGCCCCAACTGTGCTTGATTTTGCTCCTTTCTGACTCAGTCCGCCCCCTGGCAACTTTTAGCAAGGTTTGGGAAAATCCCCATTTTTGACTTTTTCGACACTACCGGCCCTGTCGTTTTTTTCAAATTTTGCCCGGTTTGGAAAATCCTTCACAATTTTCCCAAAACGCCCCAACTGTGCTTGATTTTGCTCCTTTCTGACTCAGCCCGCCCCCCTGGCCCCTTTTAGCAAAGTTTGGGAAAATCCCCATTTTTGACTTTTTCGACACTACCGGCACTGTCGTTTTTTTCAAATGTTGCCCGGTTTGGAAAATCCTTCACAATTTTCCCAAAACGCCCCAACTGTGCTTGATTTTGCTCCTTTCTCACTCAGCCCGCCCCCTGGCCCCTTTTAGCAAAGATTTGGGAAAATCCCCATTTTTGACTTTTTCGACACTACCGGCCCTGTCGTTTTTTTCAAATTTTGCCCGGTTTGGAAAATCCTTCACAATTTTCCCAAAACGCCCCAACTGTGCTTTATTTTGCTCCTTTCTGACTCAGTCCGCCCCCCTGGCCCCTTTTAGCAAGGTTTGGGAAAATCCCCATTTTTGACTTTTTCGACACTACCGGCCCTGTCTTTTTTCTCAATTTATGCCCGGTTTGGAAAATCCTTCACAATTTTCCCAAAACGCCCCAACTGTGCTTGATTTTGCTCCTTTCTCACTCAGCCCGCCCCCCTGGCCCCTTTTAGCAAAGATTTGGGAAAATCCCCATTTTTGACTTTTTCGACACTACCGGCCCTGTCGTTTTTTTCAATTTATGCCCGGTTTGGAAAATCCTTCACAATTTTCCCAAAACGCCCCAACTGTGCTTGATTTTGCTCCTTTCTGACTCAGTCCGCCCCCCTGACCCCTTTTAGCAAGGTTTGGGAAAATCCGCACTTTTGACTTTTTCGACACTACCGGCCCTGTCGTTTTTTTCAATTTTTGCCCACTTTGGAAAATCCTTCACAATTTTCACAAAATGCCCCAACTGTGCTTGATTTTGCTCGTTTTTCAATAAGCCCGCCCCCTGGCCCCTTTTAGCAAAGATTTGGGAAAATCCCCATTTTTGACTTTTTCGACACTACCGGCCCTGTCTTTTTTTTCAATTCATGCCCGGTTTGGAAAATCCTTCACAATTTTCCCAAAACGCCCCAACTGTGCTTGATTTTGCTCCTTTCTGACTCAGCCCGCCCCCCTGGCCCCTTTTAGCAAGGTTTGGGAAAATCCCCATTTTTGACTTTTTCGACACTACCGGCACTGTCGTTTTTTTCAAATGTTGCCCGGTTTGGAAAATCCTTCACAATTTTCCCAAAACGCCCCAACTGTGCTTGATTTTGCTCGTTTTTCACTCAGCCCCCCCCTCTGGCCTCTTTAAGCAAATTTTGTGAAAATCCCCATTTTTGACTTTTTCGACACTACCGGCCCTGTCTTTTTTTTCAAATTTTGCCCGGTTTGGAAAATCCTTCACAATTTTCACACAACGCCCCAACTGTGCTTGATTTTGCTCCTTTCTCACTCAGCCCGCCCCCTGGCCCCTTTTAGCAAGGATTTGGGAAAAATCCCCATTTTTGACTTTTTCGACACTACCGGCCCTGTCGTTTTTTTCAAATTTTGCCCGGTTTGGAAAATCCTTCACAATTTTCCCAAAACGCCCCAACTGTGCTTAATTTTGCTCCTTTCTGACTCAGTCCGCCCCCCTGGCCCCTTTTAGCAAGGTTTGGGAAAATCCCCATTTTTGACTTTTTCGACACTACCGGACCTGTCGTTTTTTTCAAATTTTGCCCACTTTGGAAAATCCTTCACAATTTTCTCAAAACGCCCCAACTGTGCTTGATTTTGCTCCTTTCTGACTCAGTCCACCCCCTGGCACCTTTTAGCAAGGTTTGTGAAAATCCCCATTTTTGACTTTTTCGACACTACCGCCCCTGTCGTTTTTTTAAATTTTTGCCCACTTTGGAAAATCCTTCACAATTTTCACAAAACGCCCCAACTGTGCTTGATTTTGCTCCTTTTTCACCCAGCCCCCCCCCTCTGGCCTCTTTAAGCAAAGTTTGGGAAAATCCCCATTTTTGACTTTTTTGACACTACCGGCCCTGTCGTTTTTTTCAAATTTTGCCCGGTTTGGAAAATCCTTCACAATTTTCCCAAAACGCCCCAACTGTGCTTGATTTTGCTCCTTTCTGACTCAGTCCGCCCCCCTGGCCCCTTTTTGCAAGGTTTGGGAAAATCCGCATTTTTGACTTTTTCGACACTACCGGCCCTGTCGTTTTTTTCAATTTTTGCCCACTTTGGAAAATCCTTCACAATTTTCACACAACGCCCCAACTGTGCTTGATTTTGCTCGTTTTTCACTAAGCCCCCCCCTCTGGCCTCTTTAAGCAAATTTTGTGAAAATCCCCATTTTTGACTTTTTCGACACTACCCGGCCCTGTCTTTTTTTTCAAATTTTGCCCGGTTTGGAAAATCCTTCACAATTTTCACACAACGCCCCAACTGTGCTTGATTTTGCTCCTTTCTCACTCAGCCCGCCCCCTGGCCCCTTTTAGCAAGGTTTGGGAAAATCCCCATTTTTGACTTTTTCGACACTACCGGCCCTGTCTTTTTTTCAAATTTTGCCCGGTTTGGAAAATCCTTCACAATTTTCACAAAACGCCCCAACTGTGCTTGATTTTGCTCGTTTTTCAATCAGCCCGCCCCCTGGCCCCTTTTAGCAAAAATTTGGGAAAATCCCAATTTTTGACTTTTTCGACACTACCGGACCTGTCGTTTTTTTCAAATTTTGCCCACTTTGGAAAATCCTTCACAATTTTCTCAAAACGCCCCAACTGTGCTTGATTTTGCTCCTTTTTGACTCAGTCCACCCCCTGGCACCTTTTAGCAAGGTTTGTGAAAATCCCCATTTTTGACTTTTTCGACACTACCGCCCCTGTCGTTTTTTTCAATTTTTGCCCACTTTGGAAAATCCTTCACAATTTTCACAAAACGCCCCAACTGTGCTTGATTTTGCTCCTTTTTCACCCAGCCCCCCCCCCTCTGGCCTCTTTAAGCAAAGTTTGGGAAAATCCCCATTTTTGACTTTTTTGACACTACCGGCACTGTCGTTTTTTTCAAATTTTGCCCGGTTTGGAAAATCCTTCACAATTTTCCCAAAACGCCCCAACTGTGCTTGATTTTGCTCCTTTCTGACTCAGTCCGCCCCCCTGGCCCCTTTTTGCAAGGTTTGGGAAAATCCGCATTTTTGACTTTTTCGACACTACCGGCCCTGTCGTTTTTTTCAATTTTTGCCCACTTTGGAAAATCCTTCACAATTTTCACACAACGCCCCAACTGTGCTTGATTTTGCTCCTTTCTGACTCAGTCCGCCCCCTGGCAACTTTTAGCAAGGTTTGGGAAAATCCCCATTTTTGACTTTTTCGACACTACCGGCCCTGTCTTTTTTTCAAATTTTGTCCGGTTTGGAAAATCCTTCACAATTTTCACAAAACGCCCCAACTGTGCTTGATTTTGCTCCTTTCTCACTCAGCCCGCCCCCCTGGCCCCTTTTAACAAGGATTTGGGAAAATCCCCATTTTTGACTTTTTCGACACTACCGGCCCTGTCGTTTTTTTCAAATTTTGCCCGGTTTGGAAAATCCTTCACAATTTTCCCAAAACGCCCCAACTGTGCTTGATTTTGCTCCTTTCTGACTCAGTCCGCCCCCCTGGCCCCTTTTAGCAAGGTTTGGGAAAATCCCCATTTTTGACTTTTTCGACACTACCGGCCCTGTCTTTTTTTCAAATTTTGCCCGGTTTGGAAAATCCTTCACAATTTTCCCAAAACGCCCCAACTGTGCTTGATTTTGCTCGTTTTTCAATAAGCCCGCCCCCTGGCCCCTTTTAGCAAAGATTTGGGAAAATCCCCATTTTTGACTTTTTCGACACTACCCGGCCCTGTCGTTTTTTTCAAATTTTGCCCGGTTTGGAAAATCCTTCACAATTTTCCCAAAACGCCCCAACTGTGCTTGATTTTGCTCCTTTCTGACTCAGTCCGCCCCCCTGGCCCCTTTTAGCAAGGTTTGGGAAAATCCCCATTTTTGACTTTTTCGACACTACCGGCCCTGTCTTTTTTTTCAATTTATGCCCACTTTGGAAAATCCTTCACAATTTTCCCAAAACGCCCCAACTGTGCTTGATTTTGCTCCTTTCTGACTCAGTCCGCCCCCTGGCAACTTTTAGCAAGGTTTGGGAAAATCCCCATTTTTGACTTTTTCGACACTACCGGCCCTGTCGTTTTTTTCAAATTTTGCCCGGTTTGGAAAATCCTTCACAATTTTCCCAAAACGCCCCAACTGTGCTTGATTTTGCTCCTTTCTGACTCAGCCCGCCCCCCTGGCCCCTTTTAGCAAAGTTTGGGAAAATCCCCATTTTTGACTTTTTCGACACTACCGGCACTGTCGTTTTTTTCAAATGTTGCCCGGTTTGGAAAATCCTTCACAATTTTCCCAAAACGCCCCAACTGTGCTTGATTTTGCTCCTTTCTCACTCAGCCCGCCCCCTGGCCCCTTTTAGCAAAGATTTGGGAAAATCCCCATTTTTGACTTTTTCGACACTACCGGCCCTGTCGTTTTTTTCAAATTTTGCCCGGTTTGGAAAATCCTTCACAATTTTCCCAAAACGCCCCAACTGTGCTTTATTTTGCTCCTTTCTGACTCAGTCCGCCCCCCTGGCCCCTTTTAGCAAGGTTTGGGAAAATCCCCATTTTTGACTTTTTCGACACTACCGGCCCTGTCTTTTTTCTCAATTTATGCCCGGTTTGGAAAATCCTTCACAATTTTCCCAAAACGCCCCAACTGTGCTTGATTTTGCTCCTTTCTCACTCAGCCCGCCCCCCTGGCCCCTTTTAGCAAAGATTTGGGAAAATCCCCATTTTTGACTTTTTCGACACTACCCGGCCCTGTCGTTTTTTTCAATTTATGCCCGGTTTGGAAAATCCTTCACAATTTTCCCAAAACGCCCCAACTGTGCTTGATTTTGCTCCTTTCTGACTCAGTCCGCCCCCCTGGCCCCTTTTAGCAAGGTTTGGGAAAATCCGCACTTTTGACTTTTTCGACACTACCGGCCCTGTCGTTTTTTTCAATTTTTGCCCACTTTGGAAAATCCTTCACAATTTTCACAAAATGCCCCAACTGTGCTTGATTTTGCTCGTTTTTCAATAAGCCCGCCCCCTGGCCCCTTTTAGCAAAGATTTGGGAAAATCCCCATTTTTGACTTTTTCGACACTACCGGCCCTGTCTTTTTTTTCAATTCATGCCCGGTTTGGAAAATCCTTCACAATTTTCCCAAAACGCCCCAACTGTGCTTGATTTTGCTCCTTTCTGACTCAGCCCGCCCCCCTGGCCCCTTTTAGCAAGGTTTGGGAAAATCCCCATTTTTGACTTTTTCGACACTACCGGCACTGTCGTTTTTTTCAAATGTTGCCCGGTTTGGAAAATCCTTCACAATTTTCCCAAAACGCCCCAACTGTGCTTGATTTTGCTCCTTTCTGACTCAGTCCGCCCCCCTGGCCCCTTTTAGCAAGGTTTGGGAAAATCCCCATTTTTGACTTTTTCGACACTACCGGACCTGTCGTTTTTTTCAAATTTTGCCCACTTTGGAAAATCCTTCACAATTTTCTCAAAACGCCCCAACTGTGCTTGATTTTGCTCCTTTCTGACTCAGTCCACCCCCTGGCACCTTTTAGCAAGGTTTGTGAAAATCCCCATTTTTGACTTTTTCGACACTACCGCCCCTGTCGTTTTTTTAAATTTTTGCCCACTTTGGAAAATCCTTCACAATTTTCACAAAACGCCCCAACTGTGCTTGATTTTGCTCCTTTTTCACCCAGCCCCCCCCCTCTGGCCTCTTTAAGCAAAGTTTGGGAAAATCCCCATTTTTGACTTTTTTGACACTACCGGCCCTGTCGTTTTTTTCAAATTTTGCCCGGTTTGGAAAATCCTTCACAATTTTCCCAAAACGCCCCAACTGTGCTTGATTTTGCTCCTTTCTGACTCAGTCCGCCCCCCTGGCCCCTTTTTGCAAGGTTTGGGAAAATCCGCATTTTTGACTTTTTCGACACTACCGGCCCTGTCGTTTTTTTCAATTTTTGCCCACTTTGGAAAATCCTTCACAATTTTCACACAACGCCCCAACTGTGCTTGATTTTGCTCGTTTTTCACTAAGCCCCCCCCTCTGGCCTCTTTAAGCAAATTTTGTGAAAATCCCCATTTTTGACTTTTTCGACACTACCGGCCCTGTCTTTTTTTTCAAATTTTGCCCGGTTTGGAAAATCCTTCACAATTTTCACACAACGCCCCAACTGTGCTTGATTTTGCTCCTTTCTCACTCAGCCCGCCCCCTGGCCCCTTTTAGCAAGGTTTGGGAAAATCCCCATTTTTGACTTTTTCGACACTACCGGCCCTGTCTTTTTTTCAAATTTTGCCCGGTTTGGAAAATCCTTCACAATTTTCACAAAACGCCCCAACTGTGCTTGATTTTGCTCGTTTTTCAATCAGCCCGCCCCCTGGCCCCTTTTAGCAAAAATTTGGGAAAATCCCAATTTTTGACTTTTTCGACACTACCGGACCTGTCGTTTTTTTCAAATTTTGCCCACTTTGGAAAATCCTTCACAATTTTCTCAAAACGCCCCAACTGTGCTTGATTTTGCTCCTTTTTGACTCAGTCCACCCCCTGGCACCTTTTAGCAAGGTTTGTGAAAATCCCCATTTTTGACTTTTTCGACACTACCGCCCCTGTCGTTTTTTTCAATTTTTGCCCACTTTGGAAAATCCTTCACAATTTTCACAAAACGCCCCAACTGTGCTTGATTTTGCTCCTTTTTCACCCAGCCCCCCCCCCTCTGGCCTCTTTAAGCAAAGTTTGGGAAAATCCCCATTTTTGACTTTTTTGACACTACCGGCACTGTCGTTTTTTTCAAATTTTGCCCGGTTTGGAAAATCCTTCACAATTTTCCCAAAACGCCCCAACTGTGCTTGATTTTGCTCCTTTCTGACTCAGTCCGCCCCCTGGCCCCTTTTTGCAAGGTTTGGGAAAATCCGCATTTTTGACTTTTTCGACACTACCGGCCCTGTCGTTTTTTTCAATTTTTGCCCACTTTGGAAAATCCTTCACAATTTTCACACAACGCCCCAACTGTGCTTGATTTTGCTCCTTTCTGACTCAGTCCGCCCCCTGGCAACTTTTAGCAAGGTTTGGGAAAATCCCCATTTTTGACTTTTTCGACACTACCGGCCCTGTCTTTTTTTCAAATTTTGTCCGGTTTGGAAAATCCTTCACAATTTTCACAAAACGCCCCAACTGTGCTTGATTTTGCTCGTTTTTCAATCAGCCCGCCCCCTGGCCCCTTTTAGCAAAAATTTGGGAAAATCCCAATTTTTGACTTTTTCGACACTACCGGACCTGTCGTTTTTTTCAAATTTTGCCCACTTTGGAAAATCCTTCACAATTTTTCCAAAACGCCCCAACTGTGCTTGATTTTGCTCCTTTTTGACTCAGTCCACCCCCTGGCACCTTTTAGCAAGGTTTGTGAAAATCCCAATTTTTGACTTTTTCGACACTACCGGACCTGTCGTTTTTTTCAAATTTTGCCCACTTTGGAAAATCCTTCACAATTTTCTCAAAACGCCCCAACTGTGCTTGATTTTGCTCCTTTTTGACTCAGTCCACCCCCTGGCACCTTTTAGCAAGGTTTGTGAAAATCCCCATTTTTGACTTTTTCGACACTACCGCCCCTGTCGTTTTTTTCAATTTTTGCCCACTTTGGAAAATCCTTCACAATTTTCACAAAACGCCCCAACTGTGCTTGATTTTGCTCCTTTTTCACCCAGCCCCCCCCTCTGGCCTCTTTAAGCAAAGTTTGGGAAAATCCCCATTTTTGACTTTTTTGACACTACCGGCACTGTCGTTTTTTTCAAATTTTGCCCGGTTTGGAAAATCCTTCACAATTTTCCCAAAACGCCCCAACTGTGCTTGATTTTGCTCCTTTCTGACTCAGTCCGCCCCCCTGGCCCCTTTTTGCAAGGTTTGGGAAAATCCGCATTTTTGACTTTTTCGACACTACCGGCCCTGTCGTTTTTTTCAATTTTTGCCCACTTTGGAAAATCCTTCACAATTTTCACACAACGCCCCAACTGTGCTTGATTTTGCTCCTTTTTGACTCAGTCCACCCCCTGGCACCTTTTAGCAAGGTTTGTGAAAATCCCCATTTTTGACTTTTTCGACACTACCGCCCCTGTCTTTTTTTTCAATTTTTGCCCACTTTGGAAAATCCTTCACAATTTTCCCAAAACGCCCCAACTGTGCTTGATTTTGCTCCTTTTTCACCCAGCCCCCCCCTCTGGCCTCTTTAAGCAAAGTTTGGGAAAATCCCCATTTTTGACTTTTTCGACACTACCGGCACTGTCGTTTTTTTCAAATTTTGCCCGGTTTGGAAAATCCTTCACAATTTTCCCAAAACGCCCCAACTGTGCTTGATTTTGCTCCTTTCTGACTCAGTCCGCCCCCCTGGCCCCTTTTAGCAAGGTTTGGGAAAATCCGCATTTTTGACTTTTTCGACACTACCGGCCCTGTCGTTTTTTTCAATTTTTGCCCACTTTGGAAAATCCTTCACAATTTTCACACAACGCCCCAACTGTGCTTGATTTTGCTCCTTTCTGACTCAGTCCGCCCCCTGGCAACTTTTAGCAAGGTTTGGGAAAATCCCCATTTTTGACTTTTTCGACACTACCGGCCCTGTCTTTTTTTCAAATTTTGCCCGGTTTGGAAAATCCTTCACAATTTTCACAAAACGCCCCAACTGTGCTTGATTTTGCTCGTTTTTCAATCAGCCCGCCCCCTGGCCCCTTTTAGCAAAAATTTGGGAAAATCCCAATTTTTGACTTTTTCGACACTACCGGACCTGTCATTTTTTTCAAATTTTGCCCACTTTGGAAAATCCTTCACAATTTTCTCAAAACGCCCCAACTGTGCTTGATTTTGCTCCTTTCTGACTCAGTCCGCCCCCCTGGCCCCTTTTAGCAAGGTTTGGGAAAATCCCCATTTTTGACTTTTTCGACACTACCGGCCCTGTCTTTTTTTTCAATTTATGCCCGGTTTGGAAAATCCTTCACAATTTTCTAAAAACGCCCCAACTGTGCTTGATTTTGCTCATTTCTGACTCAGTCCGCCCCCCTGGCCCCTTTTAGCAAGGATTTGGGAAAAATCCCCATTTTTGACTTTTTCGACACTACCGGCCCTGTCGTTTTTTTCAAATTTTGCCCGGTTTGGAAAATCCTTCACAATTTTCCCAAAACGCCCCAACTGTGCTTAATTTTGCTCCTTTCTGACTCAGTCCGCCCCCCTGGCCCCTTTTAGCAAGGTTTGGGAAAATCCGCATTTTTGACTTTTTCGACACTACCGGCCCTGTCTTTTTTTTCAATTCATGCCCAGTTTGGTAAATCCTTCACAATTTTCCCAAAACGCCCCAACTGTGCTTGATTTTGCTCCTTTCTGACTCAGTCCGCACCCCTGGCCCCTTTTAGCAAGGTTTGGAAAAATCCCCATTTTTGACTTTTTCGACACTACCGGCCCTGTCTTTTTTTCAAATTTTGCCCGGTTTGGAAAATCCTTCACAATTTTCCCAAAACGCCCCAACTGTGCTTGATTTTGCTCCTTTCTGACTCAGTCCGCCCCCCTGGCCCCTTTTTGCAAGGTTTGGGAAAATCCGCATTTTTGACTTTTTCGACACTACCGGCCCTGTCGTTTTTTTCAATTTTTGCCCACTTTGGAAAATCCTTCACAATTTTCACACAACGCCCCAACTGTGCTTGATTTTGCTCCTTTCTGACTCAGTCCGCCCCCTGGCAACTTTTAGCAAGGTTTGGGAAAATCCCCATTTTTGACTTTTTCGACACTACCGGCCCTGTCTTTTTTTCAAATTTTGTCCGGTTTGGAAAATCCTTCACAATTTTCACAAAATGCCCCAACTGTGCTTGATTTTGCTCGTTTTTCAATCAGCCCGCCCCCTGGCCCCTTTTAGCAAAAATTTGGGAAAATCCCAATTTTTGACTTTTTCGACACTACCGGACCTGTCGTTTTTTTCAAATTTTGCCCACTTTGGAAAATCCTTCACAATTTTTCCAAAACGCCCCAACTGTGCTTGATTTTGCTCCTTTTTGACTCAGTCCACCCCCTGGCACCTTTTAGCAAGGTTTGTGAAAATCCCAATTTTTGACTTTTTCGACACTACCGGACCTGTCGTTTTTTTCAAATTTTGCCCACTTTTGAAAATCCTTCACAATTTTCTCAAAACGCCCCAACTGTGCTTGATTTTGCTCCTTTTTGACTCAGTCCACCCCCTGGCACCTTTTAGCAAGGTTTGTGAAAATCCCCATTTTTGACTTTTTCGACACTACCGGCCCTGTCGTTTTTTTCAATTTTTGCCCACTTTGGAAAATCCTTCACAATTTTCACAAAACGCCCCAACTGTGCTTGATTTTGCTCCTTTTTCACCCAGCCCCCCCCTCTGGCCTCTTTAAGCAAAGTTTGGGAAAATCCCCATTTTTGACTTTTTTGACACTACCGGCACTGTCGTTTTTTTCAAATTTTGCCCGGTTTGGA